>NW_027466106.1:2482500-2777500 GCF_046127955.1 Nelusetta ayraudi
GCCTTTGAGAATTTTCTGTAGGAGGAAAATTCTGAATGTTTCATACACTGTTTTATAGTTTGAACAAACCAAAGCGATTGATGAATGATGATGAAAGTTTAAGAACTTCCAGTTGGAATGCTCAGTGGTTGAATCAGAACCATCATCTCCAGTTGCTTCAGTCGTCACAAAGTAAATCTCGACAGCCTCCAATAAGTTCCAGTGTCACTCCTTGAAACACCGACAGCAGGAAACTAGTCAGAGCAAATTTAAAAACATGGCAGGAACTTCTGGATGTTTTGGTGACTGAGGCACGAGCCTCGCACTGCTGCATTACTGGAGGCAACAAATCTCTGGCTAACCATGGCATTTGATTTATTTGATCTATATGGAAACATCATTCTGCATTTTTAAACAGCAGAACAAACTGATCATCTGTCAGGAGAGATTTAGCGCTTCCTGCCGTTGGTTCTTCTTTCGCTCTCTTCCTTCCTTCCAAGATCTCCTATTTAATTCCATCCGTTGTATCACGTTTCAAATCAATTCACTTTGTTCGAAACAACAAGTCCTAGTTGTCTCTTTGGATGTGTCACACTTTTCCCATCTCACAGCGCCGTCGCCTCATTCGTTGGCGTGCAGCCCCGTCTCCTCCCACCAGGGGACCTCGGGGTCGGAGGCCCCAGCGAGCCCGCCGGGCCTTCAGACCAGTCCCCTCCTGTCCCGCTTCGCCTCGGCAGATGTCCCCGTCCCCTCGCCGCGCTGCCCCAGCCTCAGCCACAGCCTGCGCTACAACCTTGACCCCGACGCTGCCCCCTCCCCGCCGTGTTCGCAGCACATACGCGTGTAAGGCAACTGGCACTCGCAACCCCACACTCATCCCCACCCTCCTGGTCTCTCATGCGTCACACAACTCACGTTGCAAAGATGCAGAAAAGTACTGAGAGAGATGCTGAGAAGTGTTTTGTATTTTTATTTCCTTGCTGTGCCCCTGAAAGACAGCGTGCGTTACTTTGATTAGCACATTCGCTGATGGGCTTTGCAGCGTACAGGCGATCTCTATTTCAAACTTAAACAACCAACCACAATTCTATACAGTCAGGAACACAACGTGAGCATCCCAGACCCAACACAAATCATGTACACTTGCTTTTGATTTTGACCTTGAACTTTACAAGTGCATTACTTTGATTAGCACATTCGCTAACGGGCTACGCAAAGTGTACAGGCGCTCTTGTTTTTGGGAACTGACGTCACGCAAAGTCCCTGTTCAGCATGCGCACAGTGTAGCGAACGCGCCATCTACTGGCAGAATATAGGTACTACATAAATAGACATACATACATTCGATAGAGCACCAAATCCAGAGGTGTAAATCTCTTAATCTCTGTTTGCCTCATCAGCTTACACCTGCTTTCCCCTGCATGTGGAGAATGAAGGCAATGGCTGTGTGTTTGTGCATCTTCAGGGCTCGCAGCAGCGTCCGCACAGAGCCAGACGAGGCCTCGGTGTCCATCTCGGTGCTCAACAGACACATTCACTCCCTGAGGAAGAGAATCAGGTGCTTCGAGGAGCGTTTTGAGCAGGAGAGGAACTACAAGGTGCAGAGAGGGGCAGGGTCTTCTCAGACTGGTGTATTGTCTTTTAGCCACTGTTTGATTGCATGCACCAGTTGGCGTTTCAGTGAATTTGTTGTCCTCATTTCCTTCTCAGCCAGCCCTCAACGACAAGACAGCCAACCCAGAAGTGGCCAGACTGATGAAGGAGCTCATAAAGAGCCGCAAGCAACTCAAAGGTCGGCTTAACAAGCATAAATACACCCTCGAGAGTTAAACGTTTGCAGCAACAAAACATCATACATACATTTTTTTTTTTTAATTAATGTTCTCGCCCTCTAGAAATGAAACTTTCACAATCGGTGGACAGTCAACAACAGCTGGCTGTAGTAAGCAGATCCAAGTCAGACCAGAGTGAGACAGCCCCAGCAGGAAGTGAGCAGCAGCAGCAGCAGCAGCAGCAGCAGCAGCAGCAGCAGCAGCAACAGCAGCTAAACAACAACAGCAGCTTCAAGCCAAAAGCAGAGGACACAGTCAATCTGATAACCAACATGCTGAAGGAGAGACGACGAGAGCTGGACCTGCCTGATGGCCTCGAGGTTGGAACGGCAAAAAATTAGTTCTACTGGGTTTTGATGCCCCTCCGAGGAAGCGATAGAGTGGGTCTGTGGCACCTGCTGACCTCTAAATAACCTCTCTGTCCATGCAGGAGATGTCCCACGTCCAGATGACGATGGAGAAGAACAGCCTGCAGAAGTGTTTGCTCTACTTTGAGAGTCTGCACGGACGACCAGTAAGGAGAGCCCAAATAGATCCTTCTGTCCTTACGTGACATTGCTACTGTATTTTTTTTTTTAACACTTTACATTTATGCTGTGTGCAGAGTACCAAGCAGGAGCAGACACTGATGAAACCTCTGTACGATCGCTATCGCCTCGTCAAGCAGCTGCTGCTCTCCATCTCCACCGCCACAGTCATCACGACCATTGTGAGTAGACCAAGACAACGGAGCTGAAAAGTTGGTTAGCTGATTAGAGTCTCCAGAGCTTCAGTTGTCCCGCGGCTGACACTCGGCAGTGTCGCGCGGCTGCCCTCTGGTGGCCAAATGTATGAGTTACACAGAGTGAAAATGAAATGCATAAAAACAAAACAAAAGGCAGCGCATGACTGCGTTTTAAGGTAGAATTCAAGTGGAGTTTGCATGCTTCGTGGTTTTTAATGTAAGTGCTATCTGATGACTAAAATAAATAGATAAATGATTTCATGAATAAATAAATTCTCGGTACCTGTTATGTCCAGACTCGACTCTAATGCTGATTATTCTTCTTGGCGGCAACAGGAGGAAGAGGAGGGTTCCGACGAGGAGGCTCCGAGGCAGCAGCCGCTGTGGCTCAGGTCGCCGAGGTCCACGTGTCTGGACGAGCTGCTGCACCTGCAGTCGTCCGACACAAACGAAACTCCCCCGGTGTCGCCGCTGGAGGAGGCGAAGGGTCTGCAACCGCAACAGAGCGTCGCCGTGGCGACGCTGCACGAAGCTTCCAGGTAACCTCCAGGGCCACGGGCATGCAGCGTTCGGAAAAAAACACCTCAATCGTCACGTTTGTGCTGAAGTTACCAACATCGTATGAGCATTTTTTTTTTTTTTTTTTTTTTTTAAATAAAGTTATGACTCATTTCCTTTCAGACCGGAACTGCTGGATCACCTCAGGATGACGCGGATGGAGAAACGGCGTCTTCACCGAGCCCTGCGAGACTTTGAGGACAATTTTTATGCACAGACCGGCAGGTAACACACACACACACACACACACACACACACACACACACACACACACACACACACAGAGGCAGAGGCAGAGAGAGAGAGAATAGGTGTGGACTTGGCATGTCAGTTTTATTCATCATTCTTTTAATAAAGTTTGGAACATTTGGTTTTTTCAACAATGCCTTGTGTGAAAAAAAAAAACAACGAAAGAAAGAAACATCCACTAAAGAAATACCATCGTAACACTACGATAGTGTATTAATGCACGCTCTATCACGTTAATACGGCACAGAGAGCTTGGGAAAGAGAGAGAGACATTTGCCCTGAACTGTACACACACACACATACACACACGCACACACACACACACGCACACACGCACGCACGCACACGCACACACACACCCTTCTTGTACTGTACACGTCGGTCCTCCGGAGTAAATAACAGCAAGGTTCCGTTTACAATACGCACTGTACAAAGCTGAGTAAGGCAACATAGGGACCGTCGACCAGTTATGGAAGCTGCTCACTGCAGGTTGTCAGAAACTACAGGTCTTGCCTTTTTTTTCTTTCTTTTTTTTTTTTTGCACTCTTTTATTCACTTTTTTGTTACTGTTCCCTTTGCATGGTTGACAGGGCGTGCCAGAAGGAGGACCGAGGACTGATGGCCGAGGAGTACTGCCAGTACAAAAACCTCAAAGCAAAGCTCCGCCTCCTGGAGGCCCTGCTCAGTAAACCAAAGGACTCAACCAAGAACAGCTGAGTGAGCTCACAGTGGAACTTGCATCGGAGGAGAAAAAAAACATTGAAAGGAAAAAAAAAGATCAGTTTTTTTTTTTTTTCTGAAGAAGTCAGCGTGTCTTTTCTCGTTCTCATGCGATGCCCTTAATGCTCGTCGTGTGATGGAGTTACGTGACAATCTCAACAAAATGCTTCCCCTCCCTTCAGAACCCCCCACCTCCCAAAACGCTTCTTGTTATCCTAGAAACTATAAACAAGATGTAGCAAGTGTTTTGTATTTAGTACAAATCTATGAGCCGTGACAACCTGATGTCAGTTACATATGACTATTTTTGTAAGCTGCTGTACGTACACGATGGCACTTTGTTACTCGCTCATGTTCCTGTGCCAAAATATTTATTTCTATTTTTTTCCCAGCAGAGGTCAAATCAATTTCTGGTTGACGTCAAAACTGCATTTATTTATTTTTTTATTTCAAAAAAAGGTGCTACGTTGGCAACAAAACAAGCTGAAAATGCAACCGATGAGACAATCCCCTGGTGTTTGTGCATGTCAGTTCAGTAGTCCTACATTGTGCTATGATATGCATTACACATGTCGTCGTTGACCTCAAATTTACATGCTCTCATTAACGTGAAAGTTGCTGAATGTTGGCGTCGTAGTGCAAATGTTACCTGCTGGCAAATTTGTGTGTTTGCTCCTACCGTTTTTGCCTGTATGACAACGAATCATACCCTCAAATTTCAGCCGTCCACGACGACGACAACTGAGCTTTTGACATTGTGCACTTTCGGTTTATATAATCTTCTATATATACATAGATAGATATATATAGATAAATATGAATGTATCAATAAAAATAAATATTTTTTTCACATTTTTTTTCTGCTAAACACAGTTAATGGTTCCACCTTCCGCCCTTCCGCTGACCATAACAAACTAAGAGTCGCAAGCTGCTGCAGAAAAAGTCGCTATGGTCGAGGTACTGCCACGCTGCGCACAACTGCATCTTTTCTTTTTTTTTCCTTTTTTTTAAGGTTAACAAGAAGTTCACTCTTAGTCATTAAAGTATTAGTAGGTACACATTTTAGGGGCTGTTGCATTAGTACATTAATACTTGTAAGTTTCTTTTTCTTTGTTTATACCTTTGGTATATTAAAAGACGATTTTGATGCTGCAGCCCTAAAAGAAAAAGTGTAGTACCACTTTGCGTCACTAGTTGGAGGTAAAGAGAAAAGTGAATTTGTCTACTCGAAGAAGTGAAACGTCGCTTTTCAAACGTCAAAACAGTCAGAGTAACAGGAGAGCGGGAGAAAGAGAGAAAGCGCTCTTCTTCTGTTAGCAGGGTATCGATAACAACAAGGCAAAGGTCATGAACGTAATGTGTGACAGGGAGTTAAAACTATACAGGAAAGAGATCGGAGGGAAGCGGCCCGGGTCGGTTTGTACAGTTAAAGGGTGCGGTTGGTTAAACAACGGGCGGGTGTTGTCGTCGGTCGACTGCTCAGCTTCAGATGAAGATGGATGAAGGTGTCAAGTGGTGCACCCACCCCCCCCACTTCTCCACTCTTTGGGAATGACGAGGAGAGTACAGATATGTTGTGTGTCTTCTAAATCTGATGCATCATGCACGTGTCAGTCCCCTCCCATCAGTCCCAGCGCGTCGTCGCTGCCAGTCCCTCTGCCGAGCGCGCTGCCCCCTAGCGTCCCACGCTGATGTTGCAGGTCTTGCAGCTGGGATCCTTCTTGGCGTTCACCGTGGACAGACTCATCAGCTGGTGCCCGCTGATCTCGGCCACCGTGCCCAGCGCCAGGTCTACGGGCTCGGTGTAGATCACCTCCAGGATGACGTCCTGGGCGTGGTGGAAGAGCAGGCCGCCCTGCTCGTCCTGCTGGCAGGTCAGGAAGCGGTTGTTGGCCATGTCGAGGGCCGGCAGCCGCTGCTTGCAGAAGTCGTCGCCGCCGGAGCCCTTGGGCGCCACCACCAGGATGACGTAGTGGTAGGCCGTGTACATGCAGTAGAAGTCTCCGAAGTAGACGTTGGTGTCGGGGTTGAAGAGCGTCTCGGCCTGCACCTCGAAGCGGTAGCGGCCGTAGGGGGAGTCCTGCGGCGGCTTGCCCGTGTTGAACTCTGTGTTGCAGCTGAAGACGATGCCCTGCAGCTTCCCGCTGAGGGGCGAGCCGTGGCTGCCGCTGTTGTCCTTCACGGAGGGCAGCATGCGGTTCTCCTGCTCCTCCCTAGAAATCAAGACGTGGGAACAGGTGGGATGGGAAAAGTCAGAACTTCCAGAGTAATGCAAAACAAAGGAAAAGCCTGGCTTAGGTCATCACGCAAAACCCTCCAAGTCTATCCTTTAGTCCACATGATTCCTCGCAGTTCTCAAAAAGGCCCCCTGTGATGTCACTGAGGGCACCAATCCACCTAGATCAGGAGTCGCCGACCTTTTTGAACCTGAGAGCTACTTCAATTTTCTTACATATATTATTAATATTAATGACACTAATCTATGTTAAGACACTGATCACGTTAATGAGCTCTCAATAATGATCAGCAATGATCAAAAGTTTATCAAAACTTTGTCTTAGTGGCAACATCAGCAGCCAGCCACCTCGTTTCACCCTCTGCTTTTGTCTCCAAACATGCAGAAGGTGAATGAAATCGACAGGTTTTTAGTGAGGATAACCAATCGTGCAAAGCTGCTCCTCTGGAATCCAGGAGAAGTAAAAAAAAAAAAAAGAAATCTAAAAGCTTTGTAAACGGGAATAATACAGAACCCTTAATCACTTTGGCTGGAAAACCAAAGAAAACCCAAAGCAGCTCTGGATCCTTCCGTGACAGCTGCAAATCCTCCCTGTAGAGAAAATCTCAGCTCCAAAGCTCCACTTATCGAATGCAATTATCCCGCAATCACACCAAAGGTTTTCATTATATGTGTAATTGGTGCTGTGCGCTGAGAATTAGGGAATTACAATAAACCACCACCCCAACCCCTCCCCTCTCTCCGTCACAGGAGCCTAGTCCTCATCGAGCGGAGCCGTGTCAGTACTGCTGTTGGCCACGGGAGGGCACGCTGGAACAGAATCTGTCAGCAGATGCGACTCAGCAAAAAAAAGAAAAGAAAAGAAAAGAAAAAACAAATATCAGGAAGTCTAATCCAGATGACGTCGTGCTGCATGGTCTTCACAAAAGCCGTGGCTTTAGAAGGCGAAACTGTGCTGCTTTGTTTAGCAGGGAGAATTTCCTCCTCTGAGGAAGAAAAGCTCCGAGGAGGACTCGAAGGGGATGAAAGCGCTCACATTCAGCCGGAGAAAAGCGCACGCACGCACGCACACGCACACACACACACACACACACGCACACACACAGACTAAGACACAATGCTCCTTTGAACAAACTCCTTCGCCCATCACGCTTCGCCATCAAAACAGGCCTTTCCTGTCTTTCCTCCCCTCCCTCCTCTTCCCGCTCACAGCTGTCCGTCTGCCTGTCACTGCCCACCACCGGCATCGCAACTCTCGAGACAAAACCGTCGGCTGTTCTGAGCACGACTGTGTTCGACGACGAGCCTCCAGCTGAACATTCATTGAGGCCCTGTGAGAGACGCCAGAATCTGTGCTTGTGATGCGCTGGTTGTCGCAACGTGTTGTGAGCGAAGACTCGAGTCAGAAATTTGAAAACAGAAACCGAGACACCGAGTGGATTTTGAACTAACTAAACTGAAAGCGAGCGTCGGCTCACCTCGCGTGGTCAAAGTACTCCTTCTGCTGGTTCCTGTAGAAGACGGAGAAGCGCAGCATGCGCCCGGCGATGGCCTCGGCCTTCTCCAGCAGCTGGTTCAGATGCACCATGGAATAATCTGCCAGACAGGTGAGACGTGACGTCGACCATGTGAAAAAAAAGTCGGCTGGTAGGAGAGACAGAACTGCACTCGGGGGGACGGGGGGGCCTCATGAACAATTCATGCTCTCGGTGAGGAGGAATGATTCAGCTTTTCTTGCTTTCCCGCTACTTCATCGTGACCGATGCGGTTTAGCCCGCTTCCATTTTAGCGTCGACACACAGCAGGGTCGTCTTTTATCACGTCACACCGTGCCTGTGTCATTGATGGGGCTGATTCCCTCCATCACTGCTGCATCTTTCATAACCCATGGAAGCACAGCTGGGATACTTGGACGTGGCTTTTGCTTAGGAGGGAAGGTGGGGGTTTGGGCCGTGGGGGAGGGAGACACCCTGTCCGCCTTTATTTCTGTCAAACTACCAAATAAGGATTCCCCTGTAAAGGCAGGCGTCTAATTTAGCTTTTTTTTTTTTTCCCTAGCTGTTCCATTACGCTGCGCTCTCATCATCCCTGTCACAACTGCCTCTGCTCATAAATTCTCCCGCTCTCGTCTCCGTTCAATCACCCCTCCCCAGCCAGCCCTCCCCTGGCTGTAAGCCACTAGCCGGCGATGCTGAACCCGGTGACCTACGATATATGGCAGCGCTTCCCTCCCTCCTTCCTGTGTAATCCCTCTCTCTGCGTCTCCATCCATCCATCTCTCCTTCCTCCACTCGCTATAAGATTCGGCCTTGCCGTCGTGCGCTCCACTTCGCCCCGTCGCACGCCGCCTCGGTGGAGGCCCGAGATCAAGGTCACCCGCCTACCACCCCACCCCACCCCACCGCTCCCTTGAGTGCACTGCACACGGTCAGCTGCGTCTTTGGAGACCCACCGGCGGTGCAGAACTCGATGATCTCGCTCCACTCGGAGATGGCGTAGTCGCCGTCGGTCTGCTTGGACGCCGTCTGCACGGCCACTGTGTACTCGGTGCGCGGGCTCAGGAACCAGTGGCCCCGGACCGTCATGGGCAGGGGAACCGCCTTGGCCACCAGTTTGGTAGGAACGTCCTGGACACAGACGGAGAGGTCGTTCAATTCAACTTGAAAAGAATGCAGTGATTCGGCAGCAAGGCAGGCGTTTGCAGAAGTCAGAGCTCGTGGCAGCCGATAACGTGGCAGCCATTTCCTTTGCACTCTTCCGCACAATTCCTCAGGTAGTGGCGGGACTTGGCAGCTCATTGATCAGGCCGGGAGCCACTGCCTAGCAACAGAGTGAGCCTGGTAATCAGCCAATATTGTTGCCTCGTATGAAAACACATGAAGGAGGAGGGTTGCTGCGCAGAGGAGGGCAACAGGAGGGAGGCTGCTGGTGACACAAGTGTTCAGGATCACCGACTGACTGACCTATTGGAAGCAGCCGTCCTCCTTGCTTTGCTTTTAAAATCAAAATCAAACCTATTGCAGGTTGACTTGAGGTAAAAATCTCTTCCTCCGAGCTTAAGATCCTGCAGCATTGGTTTATTTATTAAGTAATGGCACAGAGTCATAGAAGGGGAACAAACACTTGAAGATTCAACACTTAGATTCAAATTATTCATCTAATTTTCTTATGCTATTGCTGTATTTAGCACAGGTTGTGTTTTCTTTTGATTCTTGAATTTTTCCCTCTCGTCGTAATTGCTATTAGAAAATGAGCCATCTTAACCTCTTCTCTTTTCTCACCACATCCTCAATCACATAAAACACCTCTCAGTAATTCAATGTCTTGCGGCACCTTGTGTTTGAACTTGTTTGAGTTCTTGTTCTCCTTCTTGTTCAGGTCGATGAAGTAGTGCGTGATGCGCTCCTTGCTGCGCGCCTCCATGTCCCAGCAGATCTTGAAGGAGTCGCAGGTGATGTTGCTGATCTTGATGTTCTGAGGGACGGGGAGCTCCTCCATCTCGGAGAGGCTGCCGTCCTGGGCTTTGCTTCCTGCAGGGGTTCAGAGAGAGATGAATGAGAGCTTGCCTTGTTTGATTCGAGTCGTCTCATTAGTAGAAAATGTGTCAAGATTTAAAGTCCCCGTGTGTCACATTTCAAAGGAACTATTGGCATCAAATGGAATCAAATCTTTTTAATAAATTTTAAATAAACAATTAAAACATTTAATAATAAGAAGCTATTTACGTAACGTTATAACCTTAAATTTAGCCCAGAATGTTTTCCCCCCCCCCCCCACAAATCTTTCTTATACCATCACAGCTGCAAGAAGAAAGATTTGATCTCAAACGTCACATCAGAAAACAGGAATTAACGTCAACATTTTTTGCGAATAAACATTCTAAACCGCTGGATGCTCGTAAATCTGACTTGCTTTTTTTTTTTGCGACTACACCTTTAAATCCTGTTGCAAGCGGGCAGACACACAAGCGCACACGCACACACACACACACACACGTACAGTAAATGACGACATCATGGACTGGCAAATGTTGCCATGGAAACACATCAGCGGCCCTTCTACGCACACGTATGCACACGCCTATCTGCCGTTCCCGATCATACATGACATTAAATATTTCAAAGTGCTGCAGCTGCTTTCGGTCTCAGCCGAGAGGAGGTCCGCCCACCGTCGGCCTCAGATAGAACGCTGCAGGAAATACACATGACCCCGGCAGCGATTGAAACGATTAAAAATCTCTTTGCCGGGAGTGGGGGGGATGAAATGTGAAAATAAAAAGGCCATTTCAACAGTGTTTAAAAGGCAGATGAAACGCCACTGCTGCCGACAACAGCCGGAGCGGAGCCTCTCGTAACCACAAGGACAACTTGCGACCACCTCCTCTGACCCGGAGTGCATCCTCAGGCCAGTGCAAATGTCAAAACAGGGCAAAGAATGGGAGCCCTGTGAGGTCCGGACGAATATACAGACTCTGCTGCATCACGTGCAGGGCGACGCCCACTTGGCACGGCCACAATGGGCCTTTTTTTTCCCCCTCTCTTTTTCCTGTGCACGTTCTGCGGCGTAAACACCAAAGCACGAGTGAGTAGCAAAAAAAAAAAAAACAAAACAAAAAAAACTACAAGAATGCAGAATTCGCTGCTGATGGTCAACACCAGTCGGACTCTATAGAAATCAAACAAAGGCCGGAGCGGCGGAGCGTGAAGCGAGCATCCCAGCCGTAATTGGGCCGCGCGGGTTCCAGTCTCGCCTGCACATAAGTGACCCAACAGTGCAGCGTTTGTAGAGTCATGCCGGCAGATAGTAAGATAAGCTAAGCTAATGTGGCTCTTTTCCCCTATATTTCTCAATCCAATTGTGTTAAAACTGCCTCCCCCCGAGCTCCCTCCTGCTTACTGCTCCACTAATCAGCCAACTCCTAAATCGCAACTAGCTGATTACCAAAACTAATCATCCTTCCCCTAAAGAGGGGGGGTCCCCTGCTGTTGCGCGCTCGGAAACTCTTTGTCGCTCACCAGGAATTCCTGAATCGTATCTCTCAAGAGTCCAGAACGGGAAGGTGGGAATTTTGTGCTTGTTTATCAACTGAGTTGGTAGAAATAATTTTTTGTCACATCAAACACGTTATTCGGTGCGTTTCAAGAGAGGATCTGCAGGATTAAAGACCTTCTGTGGGTGGTTTAGGTCTGGGGGGAGGGGAGGGTGAGGGGTTAAAACTACAAAAGAAGATTTATCTCATCCTTAGGATGGCTGCACAATGCCCGGCCTCGAGGTGTAATGTGTGTGCAGCGTCTATACCTGGAGTGCATCTCATGCTGCTGCTGCTGCTGCTGCTGCTGCTGCTGCTGCTTGCAACCCTTTTGCACTCTGCTGCCTCAGCAGCTCACCCAGACCGAGGAAGCTCAGTCAGAAAAATCTCTCAATCGAGGCAGACGGTGACGTCAGGCAGATTTAAGATGGAGCCTGTGCTCATGCTGTCATCCTTCAGACGTGACCGTGAAATACTGGCAAAGCTGGCGCCTCAAGTTCTGAGAACATTCAGGTGAAACTAATGTCAAATTCTCCCTGCTCAGGCGGGCATCAGCGCAGGAAGGAGTCAGAAACAAACATTTTCAAACTTTTTTTTTCCTCTGAAGTGAAAATCTGCAAACCTCACTGAATCGAGCCCCATTTTCCCACACCACTTTTCACAAGGTCTATGATGTCACAAAGGGCTCCCATATCTCTCCCAGTCGTCCCTTTCCAAACAGGGATATGGTCTAAACAAGCATTATTTCTTTGTTTGTTAGTTAAAAATACGCCTTTTTGTAGGAGGTTGTAAACACAGGGCTAAATCTGTTTTCTGGATAACTGATCATGAGAGGCTGCCCCACTGGTGGCCTGCATTAAAAACAAAGATCTGGAAACTGGCCTAATATGAGCCTTCTAAGCACTTAACCTGAACAGTGATGTGTTTCCCTTGAAGAGGCAGACGGTCCCTCGACTCGGCAGCTCTCAGTGCCTCACAGTGCTGACAACGCACCTGTTTTCTCCAATACTGTAATTACCCTCCGAAATGGACAGATTTGCAAATGCAAGTCCACTGTTGCCCGGTGCGCCGCGGCGGAAGCCACGCCTCTAAGCGGCGTCATCAGTAAACACAAGCGCAGTTTGCAGGACATAAAAGGAAAACGTGTCGGACGGAAAGATGCAAAAGAGCAATTAACAAACCGCACGTGGCGCTTAAATGGAATTAATCCCTGGAAGCCGCTGATCAAAAGCTGGCAACTACGAGTTCACCGGCTGGGGGTTTTGAGTGCGCTGCGTAATGTTGCTCGCAGGTAAATACGCCGGCTTTGTGCGAGTCGCTGTTAAGCTGTGCTGCCAGTCCTCCGGGACTCGGCCAAGCAGAGGATGAAGGATGGGGGAGCAGCAGCCGAGCTGGATGAAGGTCAGACGTTAGGAGGGAGGCACAGAGCTTCAGCAGTCCCACCGAGGAGGTCCAAACATTTAGTTGTGGGCTAATTTTGTATGCGAGGCTCTTGCGAAGATAAACAGGTTCTGCTGCTGTCGCTAATTATAATTTCAAGCCCTCTGAGTAGATAAAAAGGACAAAACAGCAGCGTGCCGGAAGAAAAGCATTAAAGTATCTACAATGCAGTCAGCAGCAAAGTGAGTTTGAGGTAAAATTTTACAAAAGCATTAAATTGCGGCACCTTAGGGACCACCAATAAATGAACAATAAATGAAAGGTTGAGACATGAACAGAAGTGCTGACAGAAAAACAGAGGCAGACTGAGTTTTGATTAAAAATAAAGCGGTCTGTCCTGTTTATTTGCTGTCATAACATAACATCTGATATTTATTCAGTTACTTTGGCCAAAAAAGTTTCAGCCAAAAACTTCTAGCCAAACCCCCCAAACCCTGAATCCAACAAGTCCATACAAGTAACAGGAGTGAAGAAAAATGTTTCATGCTGTGGCAAATAAGTGATGCCTTTTGTTAATAATTCAGACTGGGAACAAATGCTGCTGAAATGAGATAAGATATATAAGATCTATTAAAAAAAAAACAAAAAAACAATTAAATGCACCAAATTGGATTCCAGCTTTTTGACTCAGCACGCAGCCAGTTGCCACCATGTGGAGAAAGCCAACGGTTGGGATCGATAAAATTCTTGTTAGCATGCACACGTGTGGCTCACCTGGGTTGGATTTCTGTCCGACTCACCCTGCTGCTCCATTCAATGCCAATTACCTGCTAACCAGTAAGAGGGAACGATATTTGATTTTTCATTAAGGCCGCCGATGTAATGCTCATACACTCACACTCATATACCAAATTGTGACGTGCACGTCCGTTAGTGACGGTGAAGTCTTTAAACTGCAGTGTTAATGTGCGCCTGTAACTCCGCTAGGGCGGCCGATTTGCACTGATTTCAATTCTGAAAGCCAGCTCATCCATCTTAGTAGAATGCATTTCCAATCACCCTAGCATTCTGCCATTTATCAGCTTCCATGTAGTTGGGATGAAAACAGAAGGCAACTGTGCCCAGTTGCAATCCAAGTCCCAGAAGAAAACAAAGAAGAAACCAGGAAGTGACTTCTAGCCTTGCTACGCTACATATATTCACTTGTGATGCAGTGGAGTGCATACATTTATGAGGAACATGACAACAAGAACGAAAACAAAGAATGAAGACTTGGCTGAAAATATTATTTTAATGTGATCTTAGTTCTTAGTTCATATGGTGCTACCATCCCTCGACCAATAGAAAGCCTCAAGCAGCAGCTACTTGGCTGAACTAGCTACTGATAGGCACAGCTTCCTGACTTCGTATTCACTAATTAAATACAACCTTTTATTATTTCTATCTTGAGGCGGCTGCAAGGATGACGACGCAGTAAATATATCAGGCTGCTTGGTGCAAACACAGCGAGACTCGGGAGAGCTCAGAGCGAAAGAGCTGCTTGAAGGTGCGTTAACCTTCAGAAGGAGATCTGATAGCGGCCAACGACCGTCTTTGACTGCATTAGTGGGTACTTGAGTGCAGACAGATGAGCCTTTCACCGCTGGGCGTCCGGGCTAAAAAACTGAACCGTGAACACGAGCAGTGGCGCAGCCTCGAGGCTGACAGGCCTTTTGTTACTGTCACTGCACGGCTAAATTCTGAGGCCATGGCGCCGCCAAGCCCGCGCTGCACCTTTTGCATATAAATGCGCTCCGGGTGCCGCACACATTGTGAGTTCAAACTCCATCCACCTCCATCTCGCAAAATTAATTAACTACGCGGCCCTAAGGGAGGGACGTTTGTCTGCACTCCACTCAAACGGGAATGAGTCATGGCTTTCACTTCTGTAAACTTGAAATTGCCAAACAACAGGCGGCTGCAGAATTGACTGTGTGCAAATCTTCATCCCTGCATGCTTTCTGTATAGAGCCGTTCTTACTGAGCGGCACTTTGGCTGCGAGGTATGTTTGTGTAAGTCGTGCCAGCACCGTCATGGCACTCAAACGCTCACAATAAACATAAGCCAAGCTAAAATGCCAGCCTGCTCAGACGTCTTAAGGCCGCCTCGCCGTGAGAACAAGCAGGGAAATACTGCACGGTGAAGACTGATTCGGCAGATTGTTTAATTATCAAGGGGTGGAGAAAAAAAGTCTCTTCCTGTGTTTCCTCTGCCCCACAGAGGATTCAAAGAAAGAAAAAAAAAAGCTCCTTTTATTTAAGAGTTTCATCACTGCGTTCCGGGAAACCGTGTCAATCACTGCCGCGGCTTCATTTGTCTTCAGCCGGACACTCGCCACGTTATCTCCCTCCTCATCTCCCCATCTGTTGAGCCGGTGCTGGCGTGCGCGCCTCCAGCGTCAGCAGCAGCGCCGTCAGTGAGGGCCATCCATCGTGGCAACTTCATCATGTCGACGACGGGGACGCCGAGGACTCGCAAAGGATGTTTATGTTTTACTGCTCAGCCCCGAGCGTGCGTTCACTGTGGACGCCAGCACCCAAACCGGGGGTTGTGAGGAAGCTCACGCCTTCAGAAGGAGGCCGCCGAGGTTGCACACCAGTCTGGGAGAAATTCAGGTGCGTTTTCCATTCGCATACTAGTGCAGCACACGCCTTTATTATTAGTAACTGCGCTAAATGCTAAATGCTAACACTAAGTGTATGTACCAATGCATTTACTGAGTGGTGAGTCATTGAGTGGTGCACTTACCACAATAAGTTAGCGCTGTCTCAAGTCACACGTTGCAATTTCACCCTCAACAGAGGTAACGACGGCTAGCGGCTAGCTGCCTCTTTTTGCATCACATAAACAAACATTTACAAGTCTGACTTGCACGTCTTGCTCTGAAAACTGATAAAATGCAAAAATTGACAGCTTGGCCAGCGCGAAGCCAACAGCAGCATCATCACTTTGGACGCTTCATAAAATGAAGCGTCATAGTAAGGAGCACAGTAGGGAGCAAGCTATCACACGCCAATGCTAGCTCGGCATCCAAGGCAAGAAACTCACAGATCCAACTTGGATCACTTTGTCTCTCGTTTTTATGCAGTAAAACGGCCCGACAGTGAGGGCCTGTGTGTGCCATGTTTGTGTTTGTGTGTGGGTGGTTGTGTGTGTGAGAGAGAGAGTGAGTGAGTGAGTGAGTAGGAGAGGGAAAGCTCCTCTTCCTCACAGACAGCAGGCCCACTGAAACTGCACACATTCCCATTTGCTGGGTCAGCACAAAGCACACAAGCCTCTCATGCTTACAATTAAATATTAATGGATTGGGGAGATAAATTTAGAATGTTACTGTATGCGCAAATGAAATGAATACAGTTGTTGGGGGCAGGAAAAAAAAAAAAAAAACTTGCCCGGATGATGAAACTGATGCTTTCCGGGAAGCAGACAGGGGGGTAGGTGTGGCTGCCGGAATCAGACACGCTGCTTTTAAAGCACACCCATCCCTGGCCGTGAGGTGCGGTTTCAACAGGACCGGGCGGATTTGACCGCACTGAGCGATGATCCCGGGAAGTAGGTGCTTCAGCTTCTGTCCGAATAATTCCGAGAACCGTTTTGTCCACATCACACCGTCCTGCTTCTGTGTGTGTTGTTTGCGCCGTAAACAGTAAACAGTGGGTGTGTGGGTGTCTCAAGGACACAGTGACGCTCCTCATTGACACTCATCTACAAATCGACCTGATGACTCAGGAAGCCTTTTGATTACTGTTAAAGGAAAAAAAAAAAAAAAAACTATCTGGCGGTGCACCTCGGGGAACAGGGAGGAGTCCATTAAGAGGCGAGCGGCCGCAGCAGCCTGTGTACGGACCCATTATTCAGATTAATGCTTCGCGTCGGCCAGCAAAGCACTAAGAGGATACAAATGGTGGCCTGCTGTATTACATTATGAGCTGCGGCTCCGGCCGATGAGGAAAAAGAGCACAATGACGGCCCTGTGAGCGGATGCTGCTTTGGTGTCGGGGGGGACTCGGTGGAGAACCACCATTGACTTCATGGGTGCAACACCAGCGGCAGACCCACAATCTCTCTCTCTCTCACACACACACACACACACACATGAGGACCGTTCAGCCACAGAATGAAAAGGGGGGGTTTTGCTCTCAGCTCATTCAGAGCCAGTTAATCCACAGTCTTGATTGAAAAGCCATCTATCTCTCTCTCCCTCTATCTGGACTGCATCTCTCCTCCTCCTCCCCTCTTCCCACCGATGGGTGTGAGCGGCTGCACTGCCTGGACGCACACGTGGGCGCAGCCATTTTTTTTTTTAGCCTCTCAAATTCTCCCTAAAGATGACTTGCTTTTTTTCTCCCCCCCCCCCCCTCCCCTACACCTCCCCTCCCGAACATTAGATTCTCATCAGGGTGATGCCGCCTGCTCACACACCGCCAGTCAAGCACGTCTATTTCATTATATGCACAAATTGATTCATGAATGTGCAGCCCGTATTTAAGAAAGAAAAAAAAAAAAAAAAATCAGGGAAGTGAGAGTCAGACTGTCCAGCCTGGATGCAGCTGGATGACTTGTGGAATCATGCATGTAAGTAAAAGCAAGATGGGGGGGGAGGAGGTCTCTGCAAGTTCAGAAGGGCATCATTCATCATTTTTAATGCACATTTTTCAAAAATAAATGTACATTATTGTGCAGGATCTGCAGAAGAAGTCGACCGTGCGGGGCTCGGTCATTGGCTGGACGGACAGACAGCTGCCTCTGTCCCCGTCTGTGGTGCTGAAATAAAACCCGCAAATCGTCCGGTTTTCCTCCGTGCGCGCTCGTCACACACACACACACACACACACGCATACGCGCATCTCTGGAACAAAGACTCTCTCTCTCTAATGTGGAGGGGGGGACATTTGCCGCCGCAAAGGCAAAGAAGAGGCGCTCGGCTATTCCGCGCACGCACAAGCGCACCATTCCCTCCGTGCACTGCCCCCCCTCCCCTCCCCTACCTTCCCCTGTGCTCCGCTCCAAACGCACAATACGGGTCCAGCATGCAAGCAAGCAAGCAAGCAAAGCCGCCGGCGGAAGCAGCAGCAGCGGGGACTGCACCGGGGCCAGGTAGTTAAAGGCACAATGTACCGTTTGCCTTTTATGCATTACATTCCGCAGAGGGCAGAAGAAGGGGGGGGGGATATCAAAGCGGACTCACCGTCTCGCTCGCACAGCTGCAAGCTGTCCAGGCTCAGGTCCTTGATCATCCCCTCGCAGGGGCTCAAAGGGCTGCTAATGTTGTGCGCCAAACCTGGTACCTCCATCTCTGCGCCGGAAGAAGAGAGAAAGAAAGTCCCGTGGATGCTGCTGCTGCTGCTGCTGCTGCTGCTGCTGGTTCGGTGCCGCTGGTCCGGTGCCGTCCCCACTGGGCTGCTCAGAGGTGTGCGGGAGTGCTGAGAGGAAATGAGCGCGCGCTCAGTAGCCTCCTGTTCGCTCCGTCGCGCACAGCGAGTCCTCCCCCCCCCCCCCCCCCCTCTCTCTCTCTCTCTCTCTCTCTCTCTCTCTCTCCGTCTTCTGGGTGGTGCGTCGAGTGGCGCGTCAGCTGAATCGTCACGGGTGCGAAGGGCGCGAGACGAGGCGCCGCAGCCTCAGGAATGCGCAAAGGAATGAGATAAAAACATGAAATAAAACAAAACGACAACAGCACAATCAACGAGAGGCCAAGTGCATGTGATCCCGGGACTCCTTTAATTCTGACCAATTTGCCGCGAGCCACAAGTGTGTGCGCGTTTGCGCGCGTCCGTGCCTCGTCCGCAGGGCAGATGAGAATGAATAGTTGGGCGGATTAGAACGGTCCGCACATTCAAAGGGAGTTCTTATGTAACCAGATTAAAGGCCGGTGCGTCCCCTCCCCTACCTCCCTCCCTCCGAGTGAAGGCTTCTGTAACTACAGCGCACACACACACACACACACACACACACACACACACACACACACACACACACACACACACACACACACACACACACACACATTTCGCGGTCAACGTCACTCCAGGGTCGCGCACATGTCCGTATTTGGCGAGGTGGCGCCCGGTCAGAGGCGCAGGTGCCGGTGGAGCGCGCGGTTAATGAGCGTGGGGGAGGTGTGGGGGGAGGGGCGAGGGGGCCGCTCGAGTGTGTTTCCGCGCTTAATGAACGAGCAGCCTCTGCTTTTCCTATTTCACAGACCGTCCCCGGTGCCCTGTAATCTCATAATTAAATGCAAGAGCTCACATAGTGAGCGTGTGTGTGTGTGTGTGTGTGTGTGTGTGTGTGTGTGTGTGTGTGTGTGTGTGTGTTTATCAGGAAAAACAGCCATCACGATGAATGGATATGGGGGGTGTGTGTGTGTAATTATCTCCCCCAGACTCACGCCTCCCTCCTTGACTATCAGTGTTTTCAAGAAGGCGTCGTGGGTCAAGTTGCACGGCTGTGTGACATTTCATTCTTGTGTTTCTGCCCGGGGGGGGGGTGAAGCCGTGTCACTTCCCGTTTCGCGCTTTTGAAAAAAATAAAATAAAAATAAATATATATATATATATAAAAAAAATATTTTCAATGTCAAAGTGGCCCTAAACAATGCTGAGTGTCATCTGTGCGACAGAGCCTCCAGGACCTCTGAGTCATGCAGTCCAGACCGTGGTGTGGGGGAGGGGATGGGGATCAGTGGAGGGGTGGGGGTGGGGGGGACTCATTGAGAGGATAAACTGCACATCAGCCTACTGACACGGCCTGACGCCTCAGACGCAGGCGCAAAGAAGACCCCCCCCCCGGTCTAATCTCAGCATTCACACGGATTCGGATAAGAGCAGCATTTTTTGATGCACATTTGAGGATTATAAAACAGGGTCACGCAGGCCGGGGGCGAATTAAAACCGCCGGTAAGCTCATAATCACAGCAACCGTTCAGATGGGAACCGTACCGGAAGGCCCGCTTCACGCTCAGGTTCCTGCCACGTAAAATGAATTTATTTATTATTTTATATGTGGTTAATCGATTGCTACAACACTGTGCCGCGAGACGAGTCGATGCAGCGGTTATGCAGCTCGGCTCTCCTTGTGTTTCGCGAGAAAATCAACAGAGCTTATTGTTATTCGTGCCACAGTGCCTTCAGCCTTCGCTGCTCCTCGGAGGAGGTGGAGGGGTGTGTGTGTGTGGGGGGGGGTGTTCTTCATCTCCTCCTCTACCTCCGCACCCTCCGTCCCCTCCAGCCAGAGTCGTGCTGCGTTAGCGTCAGTGTTCCAGAGGAGCTGCGGGAGGCCGTGCGAGGACCCAATAAAGGCGCCGCGACCCGAGCGGCAAACAACCCGGGCCAAGTTCAGTTCGCGGTCCCCTCCCTCTCCTCCCCCCCCCGACCTCCCTTCCTCTTCCCTCCCCTCCCCTCACAAACACACATCCTCCCCTGTCTCTCTTTCTCCCTTTCCTTCTCTTCCGTCCTCTAGAATTCTGCAAAGGTGTACGCTCCTCCTCTCAGAGCAGCAACTCTGCGCTCCAGGCAGGGGCCGGCTGACCGGCCGGCCGCTCACTCTGCGGCACTCGGCGCCGCACGGTGACAGATGGACAAGTAGCAGGAGGGCGGAGCTGCAGCGAGAGTCCGAGAAACCCGGCCAGGCTGCATCAGGTGATCCCAAATCTCCTTTATTCTATTTATTTATTACACCCACTCTCTCTCTCTCTCTCTCTCTCTCTCGCACACACACACACACACACACACACACACACACACACACACACACACGGCCTGAGGTCAGCGTCCATCGCTTCCTATCCGGGCGGCGGGTTATGAGCCAATCTATCGTGAACGCAGGGCCGTGACATTTTTCATTAGCAGGAAGCAACGCCGCCTCTCCGGGGCTCTGTGTGCGCGTCTGCGTGTCGCTGGCCCCATTTGTCTGAGGGCGGCCAATGAAGCGGGTCATTGATTTGCAGGGCGAGCCGCCGCGCCCGAGGCCCCTGCGGCGAGGCTTGACGACCCGCGAGTGTCGGATGGAAGCCCACGTTAGCCGATGTGTGCTGCGGATTTTGAGCGCCTTCGTTGAGCAGAAACAATACAAATCTGATTGGTTGGAGTGTCTGCTGGTAGGAGGGAGGCGTTCACTGGCCCATATTAGGACTTGACCATGGAAGCACTATTAAATGCACAAATAACGATCATAACAGAACCCTAAAACACTTAAGACATCAAGAGAACAACATCATTAGCCCTCTGTTTACAACCCCCCAAAATATTTCTTGCTAAAACTGATTGCTGTAATCTCCACATGTTTAGAAGGACACAAAAACAAACACCTTAGAAGGGGAAAAAAAACCCTCTAGATTTAGCCATCTGTTTACAGCACCCTGCCATAACACTCGCTTCTTGTCTCCTGCTAAAACTGATGCTTTGTTGGACCTTCCTCTTGTTTGGGGGGGCAGATTGAAAGGCATGAACACCTGGCTGGGGCTGTTGTCAGTAACCAGGGAAAAGGCCTCAGTGTCATCTGTGATGTCACCAAGGGATGATTCCACACAAATGCCTGATCTGACAATTCATTATCAATGTTGCAAAACTTGGGACCGTCACAGAGCCGCTCGTAAAATCTATTTTGCTTGGAGCCATTTTTTTTTTTTTTTTTTTCCATTACCTTTCATGATCTCATCACCAGCAGCACCGGGCCCTCTGTGGGAAGGAACAGCAGCCACCTACTGCTAATTACCACATCGCACTTTGTTTGTTTACCCCGAGTGAAGGATTATGTGCTGGTCTGATTGTTGGCTGGGAACCTGGTGGAGTCGCTGCTGATGCACGTTGACGCATGGGAACGACGGCGAGCTCGGGGCGAGATGGGGCAGGGCAGCAGCATTCCCCTTCAGGTGGCTACTTTAGTGCTCAGAACGCTGTAGACCTATTAGTTGTATTGATCGTCTCTGGGTGAGCAGTGCGCGGACGGGCCGAGACTCTTTACATGCATTAACTCTGCACTTAACCTGCAGAGTCTGGCTGCCAAGTGATGAAATCACACAGAACCGTCTGCAGTAGTTGTGCAAAACTTTCCATACCTGCCAGTCTGGACCACCTCATCCTCTAAATCCTGTTTGCACCGGAACAACAGCGACGTGTTCTTCATGCCTTGTTGAGAATCGTCTTCATTATTTATTTATTTTTTTTTTACCAAAAGCAGATGGTCTGTCTCAATGAGCCAGACTCATCAGGCAGCGAGAGCATATTGTCCGCTGGATGGGAGCCAGGTGTGCTGAGGCAACAACCGACTCGCAACTCCTCTCATTTACACCTTCTCGCCGCGCCGGCAAGCTGTCGGCGAGAACAATGAGCGATGCCGCTGTTTGAGTTGCCGGGTTGCCAGAATTAAAGCACGGCTGGCTGCTTGACGAAATAGCTCAGAATGCCTCTTTATTTTTTTTTTTTTAATGGCGCAATTTAGCCGTCGGAGCTGCCCGTCTCTCACAATAAGACGTGAAATTGGAATTAGACACGGTGGGCACTGGGAATGATTGCCAGCTGTGCAGCACACACATGTTCCCCAAAGTGGTTCTTTGATATTGGCGGTTTAATTGCTGTTCCAGGAACTATCATGATGCCATTAGGGTGAAATGCAAGAGCTTTTCTTCTCTCTTACTCTTACTCTCTCTGAAGGATCTGAGAGGCAGAAAAAAAAAAAAAAAAAACAACCTGAAAGTTCACCAGGCTAAGGCGTGTTTACCTTGAGGTCTTGCCAGCAGACGCCAGAATCAATGTTTTTGTTTAACATTTCCTCCCACTCATCACGGCCCTCGGCCTCCTCCGGGTCAACGCACCAGCATTTACAGGCAGCCGGTGTTGTGGTGCTAACATGTGGGCAGTCTCTGGGCGTTTACCTCGATTTCTCCTGTGGAAAATAACAACACGGGGAGGACGGAGCCCAGTCCCCGGGCTGAGTCAGAGCTCAGCGGCGCCACCTGTTTGGTGCGCGTTGGATGAGGGAGGATCCTGCTGCTCCGTGTGTTCGCCACACGCTCGAGCGCCACAGACGGAGAGAGGAGGCCTGTGGAGAAAGTGCAGCGCAGAGTTGGACGGGTGCAACGTCAAATGTAATCAGGTAAATTTAAGAAACGACTTCAATTGTGAGTGCCTTACATTTCAAATGCAACTTGCATGCGTTGTACTGTGCAGTCGCACAGTTTGAGCGGCAACACTGCCCCCCGGAGGCTTAAAAGCACACTGCCGCCGCTTTAAACCGAGACACAAACGTCACCGTGGATTCGTACAGAAACGCACACAAAGTGCGCAACAACCGGCCAGCACAGTGAGGCAGAGCTCACTCCAACTAATCACCCGCGAACTCTGCACCTGCACAGATGGGTTTGTGGTTCAGACCTCAGCAACAATCGCTTTTCATCCACGGCAGCGTACAGAGCGTCTCATAGTCAAGTCGCAGCAGATTTATTCCGTTGGATTATGTGGGCTATACAGATTAGATAGCACGAGACTGGCTTCTCCATAAACCTGCAGATTATCTACATGTTTGGGACGATGGTGAGCAGTGAGTCTCTCTGATGGGAAAACCCTGTTGTGGACTGACTGACTGACTGACTGAACCGGAAGCTCCAAATACTGTTGCTGATCCTTTATGTGTGTGCAACATAAAAGAAAAGAAAAGAAAAGAAAAGAAACGACCAATCCAAATACTTTGTTTTTGCGTACATACATTTATTACCTGCATAATACCTTTGAATGTTTGAACAAACATTTTTTTTTTTTGCTTGCCTGACAGTTTTTTCTTAAAAAAAAGAAAAAAGAAGAAGAAAAAAAAGATTCCTGTTTACATCTGTACTGCAGGACAGTTCCAATAACAACGGCATCAACAGATGCCACAGTGAATGGCGCTTTGGCAACATGACAATGTTTACAGACAAGAGTTGTGCAGAATTCTACCATTCTCAAAGAAAAAAACAAACAAAAAAAAAAACAAACCCAAAAACAAAGGTTGTATAAGCGGTAAAGTTTTGGACAATCAAAGTTACGCATTACATGATTTCCTTAGTGGTTTACATTTATTATAAATGTACCAAAGACCCTCATCAACAAAGATTCCTCCGGGTAGAACAACACGCGTAGTACAACAAATCAGAGGAGACGTTCTTGAGAAACGATGGCGTCATAGGAAGCGAGTAAACATTTTGACTTGAGTCCCTTCACTGATCCGAAGTAAATCTGCAAAGATGTGCGCCATCATTTCTCCGACACGACATCCGCTTGGTTGGACAGAACCTCCAACTGTCCTCCCAGCAAATGCATCCAAAATACAAAAAACACAAAAAAAAAAAAAAAACACCAGGTGAAGGTTGAGAACAAATGTCTGCTTAGGCAGGAACACGAGTCACAGCACCAGGAGAATCCACGCTCAACACTTTCTATGTAGTACCGATGTGAGCGGGGCCGAGCGGCCCCGAGTTCCCTCTCAGCATCAAAAAAAAAAAAAAAAAAATCCATCTACTTTCCTTTTAGTTCCCTTTTTTTCTGCACCTATCCTGAAGGTAAGTAAAAAAAAAAAAAAAAAAAGGATCTGGTTGTCGTGGCAACCATGTCAGAATATCAACTAGTCCAGAGTTAACTGTGTCAAGAACGGCTCAAATCAGAAGCGAAGGAGGAGGAGGAGGAGGAGTGGGGCAAAGTGGTTCCAATGTGATTTAAAGAAGCTCCTGACCGACATGATTTCTGTCACGCTGTGAAAATGGACTGTTTCAAAGGCCGCAGTGCAGAATTTTCTCAAAAGAATTTTCTCAAAAGGCGTCGGCCTCGCAGCTCGCACGTTTTACACGCTCCCCTCCCAGATTGGAGCGGGAAAGTCTTCAGCTGCGCTCATTTCGGCACAAACATAAACAGGCAGCCCGGGGACGGGCGGGTTTACACGCAGGCACCTCGCTGCACTGAGACACATCATGTCCTCTTAGGACGAACGGGCCTTGCGGGCTGAATCGTGGGATGGCCTTTTTAAGAGAAACACTGAAGTCATCCAAAATCAATGAGCTGCTGGGATGATGTTTTCTTTCGCAGGACTTGTGACCGAACATAATACAGAAGAGAGAGAGAGAGAGAAAAAAACACACACAGGCTCTGAAGATAAACACTGCTGCTGCTGCTGCTGCTGCTGAACATAATCCTAACACTTCATTAAACACTGCTTAACCAGGTTTTCTGCATTCGAGCACGTGCCACCCACGCTGGAAATAAAAATAAGAATAATAAAAAAAAAAAATCCAATTTCTCTGAAAGCTACTTTCATCCGGAATCACCTGGTGGCTTTTATCCGCGTCTGGCGTGCGATGAGCTGCCGGCTGTAAATAAACGGCTTCTTTCTGTGATGCGCCTCCTATCAGGGAAGTGCAGTCGGACCAAAAATATTAGTGTTCTTAGCAAAAATATTTCCCTGCTGAGGAGCTTATGTACATTGGCACTTTATTATTATTATTATTATTACTATCTTTTATTTTGTTGCTACAAAGGCATCGGCCTTGCTTTGTTAAGACGTCTTTTTTTTGTCTCCTTTTGTTGCTCTAAGTGGAACAGTCAGTGACAAGGAAGACACAAAATTCGAAGAAGAAAAAAAAAAATCATAAAAAAAAATGCTTGAGGAGAGCATGGAGGAGTGCTTCACAGGAATAAGGAAAAAAAATGCCACAGGGAGGCCAATACTGACAAACAACAGATGAGATGGAAGTAAGATGTGCTCAAAACAAACAGAAGGGGGAGCAAAAAAACAAAACAAAACAAACAAGAAAAGCAGAGATGACTGCTGACACAGTCAAGAGAGGAGGAGGAGGAGGAGGAAGAAGAGCAGCCTCGTGTCTCTGCTGCTGTCTGATGGCACGGCCACACAACGGCTCCACAGAATGAAGGGCCAGAGACGTAAGGTTCAAATGAATCTAGTTACAAAAAAAAAACCCAAAACAAACCCAAAGAAAATCACAGAAGCCTATTCATTAATGTATAAAAAAATACATATGTAAACGGATTAAACATCGCCCCGCCCATTTCCCCTAAAATGGTAATAAAAACAAAATCATAATGCATAATGAGTACAAATTATTATTATTATTATTTTAGTTTCGCTAGGAAATAAAGCATCGCAAACACAAACAAACACTGACCTCTGAGGAGACCTCCCCCACACCCAAACAGGAACACTTCTACAGCCCAAAGGTCAAAGGTCAAAGGCCGCGGCGGTGGGTACGTCCCTTTGGTGCGATTTGATCAAGTCGCCACTTTCGCGTTTGGCCCTTCCGCTTTTTTTATTTTTCTTCTTTTTTTTTTTAAACGCGTCATTCGTTGTCACCCCCTTAATCTTATTGGTTAAGTGCTAATATTTGGTCATCTGGTACAAAATGCATCTGTGCTTTTTTTAGTCAATATAAAAAAAAAATAAAAAAAAAAGGCGCATATTCTTCTAAATCTAAAGGAATTAGGCTCTCACAGGCAAAAAGTCTAGTAGAATTAAAGTGCATGTCACCGACACGACAACACAACGGCATCGGTGTGTAAGATGATTGTACTAATCACTCCGCCTGTTCCCTTCAACACAGAGCGGACAGAGGCACCGGACAGGGCGCCTCATTCACACTCTAACATCCTTCATTATTGCTGAGGAAGACGTCTTTGGAAAATTGGAGACATCCCTTTTTATTACTTAGTTGGCACTTCAGGTAAATCTATGGCTTTTTTTTTTGAGATTCTGTTTTTTTTTTTTTTTTTTAAAGACTTTTACGAAACAGTCTCAATCCAGCTGGAGCTGAAGGAAGGTAAACCACGGCCGGAAACTTGCTGAGGCACAAAAAAACGAAAACAAAAACAAAATGAAACTGGACGTGACTGGAGTCCAGCCGGGACGGTTGGGTTAAAAAGTCCTGGCGGTGAGTCTACCACCGGCCGCTGATGCTGGCCATGTCTGCGTGAAACTGACGGGACAGGCGGCCGCTGGCGCCGCCCTCCAGGAAGGAGGACCTGATGGGCGGCTCGAACAGCTTCCTCCGGTTCTTGTTCAGTTCTGGAGGACGAGAAGAAAACAGACGTGGGTGTTTAATCCCCTCCGAGGGGCCACTTTGACCAACAGCGAGGCAGAGAAACCGAGGCTTGAACATTTGGATGGTGGCTGCTTCAAACAGCAGAAGCTCTGCGTGGTGGTGGTGGTGGTGGTGGTGGTGGTGCTGATGGTGACGTCTCCAGTCTGGTTGCGAACCAAGCAGCTCTCAGACTGTCAGACGCCCATTAGCAGCACAAACCTTCAGTTGTTCCAGGCAGACGGTCTGTTCTAGCGGCTCGACTGCGGCGCCTCGACTGTCAGTCTGTCTCGTCACTTGCAGAGGGGAAGAGAAACGGCACCGCTGTCAGAGAGGCTGTGAGGCTGCCTGTTGTCCTGCGTCGCCACGGGGGCAGCAAAAGACAAAATCCTAAGACTGGGTCGCTTCACTTAAAGTATTTTACAGCTGGCAACACTGTGTTGCAGTGGTTGGTACTGCTGCCTCGCAGCAAGAAGGTTGCGGGTTTGATTCCGGGATCTCCTGGGGCTTTTCTGTGTGGGGTTTTCATGTCCTCCCTGTGTCTGCGTGGGTTCTCTCCGGGTTCTCCAGCTTCCTCCCACAGTCCAAAAACATGCATGTGAGGTGAACTGG
Organism: Nelusetta ayraudi; assembly: GCF_046127955.1. Lineage (NCBI taxonomy): Eukaryota > Metazoa > Chordata > Actinopteri > Tetraodontiformes > Monacanthidae > Nelusetta > Nelusetta ayraudi. The sequence continues at coordinate 2,509,907 of NW_027466106.1, forward strand.
GAACTCTGAATTGTCCGTAGGTGTGTGCGAGTGTGAAGTTGTTCAATTCAATCATCCAATCCGTCACTATTATTATTATTGTTATTACCATTATTATTATTATTATTATTATTATTATTATTATTATTAAAACAAGAACGACATGATAAAAATGTAGAAACATCGTGTGTGTGTGTGTTTTTTTGTTTCTTTCCTTTGTACCTGAAATGGCGAGAAGCATTTTTCTGCGAGCTCCGAAAGTGGTGATGCCGAGTTCCTTCAGGTCCTGGTCCGTGAGGGTCAGGAACGTCTGCAGGTCAATCTGGAAACAACAACAACAACAATAAAAATGGACACCTCACACTGTTTGGCTGGAGAAAAGCAACAAATTCAATGAAGAAGCGAATGTTAGACATGCAAAGCTGAGCAGGATCGGCCACAGATGGACCTTCAGGAGGTGCAAAGACGCGTTGCTGAAGATGACTGGCGACTGGAGACGCCATCGGCTTTGATTCTACCTCTTGCTGCTGGAAGACGTCGGTGTATTTCCCCAGGCCCAGTTTGCTGAAGAGCTCCGGCAGGTCGGAGCCTTTCAGCGACGAGTTCAGGCTGCAGCCGTTGCTGCCGGTGACCGAGGAGATGCAGTCCATGTAGTTGCTGCTGCTGAGGAAATGCTCCGCAGCTGCCCGCCACAGAAAGAAAATCAATACATTAAAACAAACAAAACATCTCAGGTTTGGTGAGGTCCGAGGCGGCGGCTGATTTCACCGACCAGATTTGTTCTGCTTCCTCTTCGGGCTGCTGACGGCCGAGGAGAAGTCGCCGTGGCCGGGAAGCCCGTTCCCAGCGCCGTTCCTCTCCCTCCAGTTGTCTGATTCGCTGCCGTTCCCGAGGCCCTCCCTGCTGCTGGAGCGGGACAAGGACAGCGGGGAGCCCTGTGGAGACAGGAGGTAATGTTCTGAGAGACCCAAAATGATCCAGGGACGTTTAGATGTCATGTGTGGAGAGAAAGTATCGCACATTCGCACATACAGCAACATTCAGAGTTCCTTCATTGTTCAATAGACACGGATCTTTAGGTGTCTTTTTTTGAAAGGTTAAGTGTGCAATATTTGAAGATTTTGACAAAGAAACAGCAAAATTCAGTGGTTGCATTTTAGACTGCACCGTCTTTCACTGTCCCTCCCCCTCCTGAGCTTGCCAGTGAGCTACGGTGGCCTGAGCATTCACCCTAAGATCTATATATTTATATATGTGTGTGTGTGTGTCAGTAAGCTTTTACCAATATAAAAATCATAAATCAAACCAAATATTACAGAATGGACCTTTAAATATTGCAATCAAAATATGAAAACACAGACTTGTAAATGAGATATTATCATCCAGAGAATCAACGTTTTGAAGTCTTTCTCGCTACTGTGCAGAAAATGCACGGTACAGCTTGAGCCAGCAGTATCACTCTGCAGGTTCATCTGTGCAAGCTGAGATTTAAGTGCGACGAGCCTCGGCTAAATCCCCGTTTAATTAAAATCGCAGCGGCTGCCACCGAGAGCAGGGTAGCAGAGCAAAGTACTCTCTGTGTAACAGGAAGTTGGCGAGCGAAGGGAGGAAACGACAGCAAATCACCTCGAAAGCAAATATTTTGCTAAAGGCTGCATGGAGACGACGACGCGGCAAGTCTGACCAATCAGAACCGATGGGAAGCTGCAAGTGGGAGTGGGACCCACCTCGTACGTGGTGCTCATGCTGGGCTTGTACGGAACGTGATTGGCCCTCCGCAGCTCCTTGATGGTCTCGGCCGGCATGGACTTGGAGAAGCCCAGGCCGCTCCAGGTGTTGGTGGGGGTCCGCACCTCGGTGACCACCGGCTTCTTCAGCATCGCTGCGTGCAGGGCGAACGAGGGGGAGGGCGGTGTTTGTGTTCAACGTTTCAAATCAGCGGTTTGCGCAGACGCTCTGGCAGCCGCGACCTTTTATTTACCCAGCGGCTAAATGATGGGTCAACTCTGGGTGCCACTAATGACAGCGTTCCGGTCGGAGCCTTACCTTTGGTTGCCAACAGTTTCTTCTGCTCGTAGTCAAAAGCCTGGAAAAAAGACAGGAAATTCCTTCATATATATCTATATATCTAAACTACCCTCTAGAGGACAGTTTTTGTGAGCTTCTTGTGTGTTTTCGCACACCTGCATGTTAGCGAACGTGGTCTGCGGCGCCAGCCTGATTCTCTCCCTCTCGCTCTGCTGCGCCGCCCTCTCGGCCGCCCGCTCGCTGCCCGGCGCCCTCTTATCCGCCACGGGGCTGTCTGACGAGCTGGACTCGGCGTCGGAGAGGAGACAGTCGGAGCTGTTGGCATCCAAACACAAACGGTGAGTCAGACCATTCCAGACCATAATAGGAACGCTCGGAAAGTCTGAGGACCTTCTCTCTCTCATCCAGACCCGGGCCAAACACCCAAACAACCATCAACCGTCTTGTGTGTGTGTGTTTTCTTCTTTTCTCGCGACACTATTTTCTGCCCATCATGCGACGTGGGAATCACAGTGAACGCTGTGTGTGATTTCTGCATGTGATCTCCTCAGAGACACGACACCTACTGTAAGTGGGAGTTCTTGGTGCCCTGCAGCAGCTCCACGGCCTGTCGCTTCCCCGACGACGTCTTGCACGAGGCCAGCATCTGTTTGAGCTCGCTGCCGTTGGCCGAGTGCGAAGGGCTCCTGGGCATGCCCACCTCTACGAACGTGTCCGAGCCTGGAGATCACAGCAGGACTGTGTTGATTGTTTCATGGCAAAGCAAAGGTTGACTTCAAGGGGCAGTTTACACGGAGACAGATATTTTTTTTTTTCGAAACCGCACATTCTCGAAAACGCTCCCGATAAAAAAAAAAAAAAACAAATAAATAAATAAATAAATAAATCCTGTTTACACGTAGACGCTGGAAACGACTGAAAAGGATGTAGTACCTATGCCAGGCCTGGTGAGGCGCCACAAGTTTACTCCCTGAAGGCGGAAGAAGAAGAAGAAGAACACCTGAAGCACGGCATGTTTAAAGCAGAAGCAGAAGCTCGCTAAAAACATTAGCACCACAGAGAACAGGGGGAAAAATTGCTTGTGAAAAGATGGTGTGGATAAACGACAGAGTTAAACTTCTGCTTTGAATTACTTTAGAACGCAAAGCCTTAAAAGGTCCCCGTTAAGGTTGACTGGGCGTCGTGCTTGGCACTTGGTTCTGCAGCTCCAGAGGGAAAACTGCTACAGCGATTTTTATGGGATACATTTTTGATGGGATTTTGGCTTTTCATGAGATGAGAAAGGTGAAACGATGACGGACAGATGATACAACAGTGTCACATGCGACATGAAGACACTGCAGGACTATGACTAAGACACACCGACAGCACTTTATTCACATTCTGTAACTTAAAGTTCATCTAATGTGCAATAACATCTGATTTATATGCAAGAGACAAACCACCTCTGTCAACCCGTCTTTCTTTTCTTTCTGGTTATGTGGCTTAAATCTTTAAATCTTACATACTACGACTTTTAAAAATGTGCAGCTTTTCCATCAGCAGTGTATTTTTACATAATACCGTGTAAGTACATCCAAATGCACTGAGATTTTTTTTGTGTGCGACAAAGCTCCGTTGAATCATGGCTTAATTAATAATCCCAGCGACTGTAACTGAAGCTGTTTGCCCCGCTGCCCTACATTCACTCTCTGTGTGTAACCGGCTGTGCTTGAGTGTGCGTATGCACAAGTGTAATTAAGAATATCTGGACGTGCACAGTTGCTCCGTGCGGAGAAATCTAATATGATGTCTGTCAATCAAGCGGTGCTCTCAGGTCAGGAGTCTGGTGTTTGAAGAGCGTCTGTGCAGCCTCGGCCTCAGACTGGGTGAGCCAGTGCAAACACAGTCCAGGGACAGTGAAGGAGGAGGAGGAAGAGAAGGCTGGCCTTCCCGGGATGCTCCACATGGAGGGAGGCCCGGCTCAGAAAACACTGAGGGGAAACCGAGATGCGTGAGAGTGAAGCCTGAGGGGGAAAACCGCCAGAGCACCAAACGGGGGAGAACGCGGCTCTGTGTGGAACCGCCGGGAAACTGAGAGTTAACCTGTAGCCGGTCCAAAAAACACACGGACGCAGAATGAGGTTGGAGCCACGGATTAGAGAAATATGCCTCCCTTTAGGTTGGAGAGGTTGCGTAAATCTAAAGTGGAGGCGCTTAAAGTGGCGGTTTATTCAGGGCTGTGCAAGGCCGAGCGTCCACAATGTTAATGGCACAAAGATTCTCCGCAAGGTTACAATCACACGGAAATCACATGATTCCGGGTGCGTCTGACTGACTCCAAGGACGCTCGTTCCTGTGCATTAAGGACAATTATATATATATATGTATATATAGACCGTGTGTATATATATATGTACACACACACATATTTAAAAAGACAATATGGCCAAACTAGAGTAGTAAAAAAATAACAGGATAATACGATTGGAAGCGGTTTAAACAGACTTTGATTTATTGTTTGACCACAAGCTCAACAGCGCAAAGACTGTCGGCAATTAGCATGAGGGACGATATAAACTGTGCATCCGGGCGCCTTGACTCGCCTTTCCATTCGAGCTTTAGAAGAAATGGAATATATTGAAGACAGATGTGGGGAAGCACTTCTGTGCAAACAGATATTATGTCATGGACTGACATGCATTTTCAACATTTTTCCAGCATCATAAACTTTGACTGGTTTTGAGCCTACTTGACCAGCACATGATGTGAACCCTGTGCACAAACTAAAAGGAGCCAGGTAAGGTAAAAACATCCGAACACTGATCTGCTTTGATTTTGAAACAACTGAGGCTCCTTTAAACAATATTGACTGACTTTGCAGCAAATATTGAACTGAGCAGCTAACTAAGAGCAAGAGCCTTATTGCCCTATGTATATTCATATAAATTGAGAATCGCTCTAAGGGTAAGAAAACCCCATGACTCTTCTTGTATTACACTTATGCGAATGCATTTATGGATCGTATAAGCTTTTAGAAATATAAAAATCACAAATCAGGCCATCGCTTGACCTTTACACTGAATGCACAGAATATAGAGACTGCAGGTGCAGACATGTTCCAGTTTGAGAGGTGTGAGTGGACTACCTTCATCTGGGCTGGACTTGCTGGACAGCGGCTCTGATGGATTGTGTCCGCTGGCCTCCTGGACCGAGTCACAGGGGGCGGGACTCAACACGGTCTCTGCAAGTGACGCGGTGGATATCCTGCCGTAGACCGAGCTGGCATGCTGGGTGCAGTGAGGACGAAACATAGACTGAGACATGTTGGGTTCGACCATGACTTCAGTGGAGGTGAACTCAAGAGTGTTGCACTGGAGAGGACGGCGTGTGGAGCCCACCTTGACGTGTCCGTTCAGAGTGCAGGGACCCTTGGTGCAGTCCGGGACCCCGTTGGGCTGCTTGTCGATGGGAGCCAGGCCCGGCGGCGGGGACGGGGTGTTCTGGGTGTAACCCTGCACCCCGGAGAGCAGGATGCTGCTCAGGGTGGCCTGGGTGGCAGGGTGCAGCATCAGCTGGGAGGAAAAGCCTGGAAACACACAAGTGCAACGAGGCATCAGGTCAAGCAGGGATGGACTGAGTTCAGCTTCCTGTGGACAAAAAAAAGAATCTTCACACAACTTAACTTCAGCTGTGCATAGACTTCAGCTGAGTTTCCAAACCTGGATTTATTTTTACACGTCCTTCTGGGGACCGTCGAAAACTATCTGGCAAAACTTGGAGTTTGACTCGCTGAACCTTCTTGTTTATCTTGATCAAGGCAGACCGGTCAGATTTTAACTGCTGGCGAGGAATGAAATTACACCAACACAACCTCCCTGTAGTCATTTCAGATGAGTCACTGAGGTCAAGCCCAGGCCAAAGCCGCTCAGGAATAAAGAAAATTCTTTGTTCGTCTTTTATTGTGAAGGTTCCATCCAGTTCCAATAAAACTGCCGGTACATCAGCACTCAGCTAATCTCTTTAGCGGCAGCAGAGCTCGCAGTCACTTCCTGTAGCTCTTTTTCCCACTGTGATTTTAAACAGCAGTTTACAGGACCCGGTTTTTGTTCCAACTAAAAGAAGGCTGCTAAGACCGACTTAACACACTTACAATCTCAGGAAAAGGGAACCATTAGCATAAATAAATATATCAGTACCCTGGGTGCTGGTGAGTGCGCTGGGCCAGAGGGACGGAGACGGCGCCGCGTTGCTGGGACTCTGCGTCTGCAGGGGGCTCATGGAGGAGTTGAGACTGTTCAGGATGGCGTTGGGGGCGGCCGAGTTGGCGAGCGCGTGGGCCGCCGTCGCACCCAGGAAACCTGAGCGGAGAGCAGGACAAGGAAGGAGGCGACAAAGAGACGGTGAGGTCGGCGGCGGCAGTTCCCTCGAAATTTCTCGAGGTAATTGGAGGTTGCGGCGGGGGGAAAAAAAAACATCCCGCGGCAGCTATTTCGCAGGAATCCCATCAAACTGTCATCAACGGCACGGCCAAGCGGAGCGAAAGGAATATCTGAAATTTCGACAAGGTCGCGGACGCGAAAAAAAAGAAAACCCTGCACACCGAGCGTGTCCCGGTGACCGATGAAAGCATGTTATTGAGAGCTCTAACAATGCGGTGCCGGCTCTCAGAGCCCCGGAGACGGTGTAAGAAAACAGACAGAAGCCGGTCTGTGGCTTTAACAAGGGCCGAGTTTGGCTCCAGAAATAAGGCCAGAGGATTTTTCTGGCGCGCTGGCCTGTAATCTGAGCAGGACAAGCATGTAGCAATTACTAGGGGCCAGGATGTGGCCGTCCACAGATTCACCCCAGGCCCCCGGGCATCAGGGGGCGCTACCTCCACTTGGAGCTCGTGGCACACTGAGGCGGACGTCCAGATGATGAATTTATCCTTCAACTGTTATTCATCAGCACTAACTGCAGGAGCCAGCGTTGGTGCCAACACTCATCACACACCACTGAAGAAGTTTAGTTTAGTTCCTCGGCTCAGGATCGGATGATGAAGCCGCACAGAGGGAGTTATGACAGACAGAACTGACTTTGCCCAGATTTTGCTCCGTGACCTACATCCTGTTGTACACACTTAAAAACCTACTTTTCAGTCTCTCACTGAAAACCTACATATGTCCCATTTAACCTGTGTCCTATACTGTGTTTTCAAGGACAATGGTCAGTGTCTCCAATGCGAGACGTCAGTCCTCTACCTCTTCGGCTTTCAGAAAGTGAGTGCTAAAACACATTGGTCTGGAAGCCGTCCCTTTATGGTGTCACAAAGGGCAATGGTAAACCTTGTTGGAGTCTCCTCACAAATAGGTGGAAGGTCCAACAACGCACCAGTGTTAGCAGGAAGCGAAAATACTTTCAATTTCGACTACCTACTATATAAACTATCAATCAATCCATCACTTTTTGTTTGTACAGCACTGAATCACATCCAAAGGCATCTCAAAGCGTTTTGGACAACCATAAGAAAAACCAACTGAACTTCGTATCTGGAAACTGCAAACAGAGGGCTAAATGAGCTGTTTTCTGGAGAATTGATCATACTGCTCCACTCAAGCCTGACACGAAGATCTAAAAAGATTGATGCCTGAATATACCCGACATTTTATATGATTAAAAGAAAGACAGACGTCTTAGGCCACAGAATTCCACTTCTAGATTTGGACAAAGGTCTTTTTTTTTAAGCCTCCTTGTTGAGGTTAAGGCTGCAGGAAAAAAAAACAAACTCCTACAAGAACACAGCTGTTCGTCATCCCGTGATTCACGAGCTCGGTTTTAAAAAGGCTAAATTTGAACAAGGGGTGTTTTCTGATGGTTGGCTGATCAAAAGCTGCTCCTGTTTTTCTGCCATGAACGCATTTATTGTAAGAGACAAGAAGCCAACTCCTGCTGTTAAAAAAAGAAGCAGATAAATTAAAACGCAGAGAGTGAGGACGGAGCGATGAGACGCTGGCCGTGATTTACGCACCAGATAAAAATCTGAGCCCTGAAAATTTAAAACAACTTCCGCTGACTGGAGCGATTAGAGGCTTCCGGCAGATCTGGCTTTCGATATCTGCCAAGAGTGATGACACCCTGGGCATCAGCTGCTCCACTGGGACACTTTTTTGGCGCATTTTTTTTTTACACGCCACAAATCGTGGCTCCTCGCTCGGAATTGTCGTCACGCGGCGCTCTTACCCAGATTGCTGAGCCCCAGACCAGCTGAGGCGAGAATGTCCAGGCCAACGGGGCAGATGAGGGACGCCGACGGGCCGTTGGGGGCCGGATTCAGCAGCACGGAGGGCGGGGAGGAGGAGCAGGAGGAGGGGGGAGGGGGCGAAGACACCCCGTTGCTCTCCAGGCCCAAGAGGAACTTTCTGGCTTCGTACATGTTCACCGCATTCCTCTCCACGCTCTTCACTATCACCGACTGCGGAATATGAGGGGGGGGGGGGGGGGGGAAGAGACAAACAGGAGCCATAAGAAAAAGGGGGCAACGGGGAGTGCGAGCAGCAGACGAGGGGGAGTGGAGGGAGGGAGACAAACACAACGGGGAGGAAGGAAGAGGGAATTACGGGAAGATTAGAAGGATAAACATGAAGGGAATGTGGGAGAAAGGAGGAGGAGGAGACGGAGAGCAGCAAAGCACAGGCCGTCCCTTCCCACCGGCCAGAGCGCCGAGGCGAGACGCGTCGCCCGGCGATGACCGTCGCTACGTACGAGGCACCTGGTGGACGACGGGATGACTTCCCAGAACATTTTCCACATTAACGGGAACTCCGGTCTTCACCGAGCATCGCAGATCTCCCGCTGGCTCTGATCTCCAGCTTTTGTAAAGTGGCTTCCAGTCACACACACACACACACACGCGCGCGCTTGGATGCTGGATGGGCCTTTCTGGATTACGGCTGTCACCTTGTTAAAATGTTTCAATAAAGGCCTCTTAAGAGGATCTGGGCTCGGTGGCTGTTTACTCTGGAAGCTCGGCACCACTTCCCCACACACGCCCGTCTCGGTTTTTGAGCCCCTCGTGGCTCCCGGTGGGGACGCGGGCACGGGGTTTTTTTTGGAGGAGAAGCGGCGGCGGCGGCGGCACGACGCCAAGCGTTGAAATACGATTAGAAATAAAAGCGAGCGGGAGAGAAACTGAAGCGCTGGCAGCCGAGCGGCGGGGCTGCGGTTCACTTCGCGGCTTTCACAGACGACGCTGGAGAGGGACGGAGCTGCGAGCGGCCGTCAGGAGAGACGCCTGTGACAGGTTGTGCGAGGGGAAGGGAGCTGAGTGCTCTTCCCCTCCGAGACAGATGTTTACGAGCGAGTGTGGATCGCGTTTCAGGGGTTTGTTTTTCGCCGTTATTTCACCGAGTTCGTCGTGAGACGCGATGTGACAACCCGTACGTTCTGGTTCCACGCTTGGGAGAGCGGCTTTGTTGGCTTTTCGGTTCGAGTCGTTCTTCTTAAAAATGAGGAATTGAGAAACAAAGCAAAACTGAGGCAGCAGTTTTATTGAAAAAGCAAAACAGAAAACTAAACTGGCTTTCCTGAAATGTTTATTTTTATGAGTGGTAGTGAGATTTTACAGACAGAGGTGCTTTTTATTTATCTCTTATGTATGACCTCATTAGTTCCTTCATGTTCTTTAGAAAAACATAAAACAGTTTTTTTTTTTCCTATAAGAAAAGAATCAGCTGGTTTTCAAACTTGACTGAGGTTGATTTGGCCAAACTTTGCCCTGTGAACTCATGTGTCTATGAACCCTGTGTCACACGGCTTGGTCACATGACAGGTGCTGCACTGCTGCGTCCGTCCTGTTTTTTTATCTTCTTGGGTGCGTCTACTCGCCGAGAACACCAGAATTTATTAAACCGTCTCCGCACAAAGCACAGTGGAAAACAAACAAAACGCCAAAGTCGTGATGAAATATCGATGGAACTCAGCAACTCCGACACGATCCAGCTCGACCTGGGCTTGTGCACAGAAATCCAGTCCGTCTCTCTCTGCTCCACTGATCCCCCTCCCCCGAGCCCCCCCGAGCCTCAGAAATCCCCTCGGAAAGTTTCCACGCCGCCTGCTGCCGTACCTTGCTGGGCTGCTTTGGCTTGGGTTTGATGCTGATGAAGACGTCCAGCTGCTCCATGAGCGCCGTGATGCACTGCGGCTCCACGTCGATGTCCTCCTTAATGTCAAACATTAACACCAGAGGCAGGCAGCCCTGTGGAGTGAGCACAGAAAAAAAAGAAAGAAAAAAAAGAAAGAAAAAAAAATCAACATCTTCTCACGCCTGGCGAGTTGCACCAACACATCGTTCACTCAAAATTATTGCATCTGCTGTGCAAGACGCCGCTGCCACCCCCCGCCCCCCCCCCCTCCTCCCTGCGTCTAAATCATTATTATCCTGACCGACAAACACAAATTTTCACTGCTGGACTCGTCCCCAGCGAGAGCCTGGGAAATTCCACCAAGACCAATCTGTTCGGCGTGATGGCCACCGCCAGCGCCGCAGACCTCTTTATTTTGGGTTTTGGGTGCTGCGCGGCACTCCTCAGTTGCGCGTGGGTGTAATTAGCAGCGAGTAGAATAAGGCCAGACGGACTCTGACGGGGCTCTGACATGGAGGAGCTGTAATCTGCAGTCTGGCTGGCCCAGGCCAAATCACAGAGGTCAAGCACGGTGGAGATGGAGTCCTCAGCACGTCCACCGGGGGCGCTGCGCCTCCGTTCCTCTTCTTTCTCTCCTTCTTCGCACACGTAAATCAGCGACGGCACCGAGAGGCTCCAACTCGTGAGTCTGGACTCGCGCAGACTCACCATGACAACTCTGGCATTTGCTAAACATCTTCAGGAACCGATAGCAGACCGCAGACGAAGACCAACTGGCACGACGACCAGCCCACATTCTGGGTCTGGAGCTGCTTACGCCTGAGTCTGACATATCTGCAGCAGAAACTCCCATTCACAGAGAATTTGCCAGCAAAACGTTTTCCTTTTTTTTTTTGTTAAAAAGAAAAATAAGACAAACGAAAATACAAAAATACCATAAAATCTGAAGTATTTCCAATTAGCCTGTCCTCGGGAAAAACCACAGAGCAGAGAATGTAAAATGCCCGGGGTATTTATTCCAGCCTCTAAGCCTAATGGCGACGCACAATGCGCTGAATTATGGTCAGGGCTCAAAATCGAAAGCCATCAAAGAATTTCTGTGCGCGCAGGGCAAAACCAGTGCCATCAATCCCAGTAAGGGATACCCAGTGTGCAGGTATGCGGCTGTATATCACGCAGCCTGACCTTAGATGGGATTGGTGGTGTAAACAGAGCCGCTGAGCTGATTCCTCTCCCTGCAATTCCAACCGGCTGAAGGCGACCACATGCCAAAAGCCACATTATCACTAACACACAGCAGGGGAAAAAAATATGATGTGCCTACACCAGGACGACCCTCACCGCAGCTTGAAAGGGAGCGCTTCCAATTAGCAGATACTCGCAAGACGGGAGGACAAACCAAAATGTAAAACGTACCATGAGATACTGCCGCGCCAGGCAGACCGACTCGATGGTGCCCTGGATGTAGACGGTGGACTTCTTCTGCGGGCCGTTGGGGTCGGGGAAGTGGATCTGGGCTCCCGTCCTCTGGGTGATGTGCTTGATGTTGCTGCCGTTGCGGCCCTTCATGAAGAGGTGGTGCTGAGGAGCGATGTCCAGGTGGGTGGTGACGGAGATGGTGCTGGCCAGGCTGCCGGCCAGGTGCTCCAGCAGCAGGGCGGTGCCCCTCTGGGGAGGAGAGGCCAATGGGAGGGGTCAAAGAAACGCATTCGGGTCGTCTTTACCAGTGCTAATGTGCTCTGATGCTAGTCTTTAGCGTAGCATTAGCCGGGGGAAACGGTTTATTTTCAACTTTATTGCAAAGGTCAGCGTCACACTTTACAGAAAGAATTTTAATATTTGCAAAACATGACAACATACTTTGCAAGAATATCAAATATGACCTGCGAGGTTGCTGAAAAGCAGCTCATCCATCTTGCTAACCGCTCAGTAGAAAACATTTACAATTGCCGGCAAAATCTCACTGGACTCCAAAACCAATCAGCTTCCTTTATGAGCAAAGAGGCAGCAGGTACAAGGGAGAGGCGTGGCTCCTCCATTCTGACCTGAAAAACCACAGAAGAAGACGATGGAGAAGAAGCTACTGCTAAGCTAAGCTACTCAGAAACACCGACCTCGCAGTGGAGTCTGAGCCATGTCGCCTCCAGAAAACAGAGTTGTTTTTACATGACCAGTGGAAACTTTAGTTCTTTCCCCCCACATTGCATCTGCAAGCCAGTTGCACAGTTTCACACAGCTCAGCGTGCTTGCTCTCTCTCTCTCTCTCTCTCTCTCTCTCTCTCTCTCTCTCTCTCTCTCTCTCTCTCTCTCTCTCTCTCTCTCTCTCTCTCTCTCTCTCTCTCTCTCTCTCTCTCTCTCTCTCTCTCTCTCTCTCTCTCTCTCGCTCCCTCTGCGAGCCATCGCTTGGCCCGGGAAAAGCGAGTCATTTCCAACCTGTCATGGGAATTTGCGCGGCGCTGCCAACAAACAAAACTATCGACGGAGGTTTGGACGCTTCTTCACGGTGTTCCAGCCGTCTCACGCGCCCGCAAAACCCAGCAAACGTACACATACACCATCATCCTACGGCTCTTCGCTGGCCCGGCGCTCCGGACCCACCGCGCACTCTGCGGGTCGTGTTTCTAGCACGCTGTCCACACTTCCAGGCAGGGACGTTAAGAAATACACGCAGGAATGCAAATCAGATTTGAATCTTGCAGGGATCTGGGGGTGAATCTCTGGGAATGTCAGGATTCAATTAAGATTCTCCTGCAAAATCCGGTATATCTGCAAAGTTTCTGAATAAACAAATTAAGCGCAGGCGTAATAAATAAAATCGATTATCAAACACACGTCACTTTGTTCAACTAGCCGCAGCCTGTGTTTTTCCCCCCACATTTTTAAAATAACATGTTAAGTGCTGAGCGATTCTTCAAGTTCTTAATTACATTTTTTGAATTCCAACCCCCGTGAAAAAAAAAACCAAAACCAAAAACATACACACCACATGTTGTTCCTATAACTCAAACATGAACAACAGAGCCTGTCCCTCCCCCCTGATTCCCCTGCACAGAAGTGAGGTGAGTTTTTCATTGTTTTAGTAGAAAAACTGACCCAATCAAACTTTCTCAGCGCCGAAATGTTGTCGCAGTTTACACAGAGAAACGGAGGAATGTTGGAAGTGTTTCGGGTTTTTCTGAAAGGCCACAGAAAACCTTATCCCCCCCCCCCCCCCGCCCCCCCCCTCACTCTGCCGCTCAGGGTGAAGAGTGAGCGTGCTAATATACACACTGCTGCGCCGAAATGATTGAGGAGGAGCGTAAAGATTGCGCAGTTGGCTCGGGAAAGTAGCTTCTGGTTGACCTTTGACCCCACGAGGCAGAAAGACACAGCAAGAGAACACCCGCGTAGTGAGAATAAAACATTTTTAAAAAAATCGCAACCGGGAAGTTATTCAGTGACTATCAATTAGGTCGTCACGTGACACGTATGAGCCCGTTGGGCGCCACCGCTCACCTTGACGGCGCTGGCGTTGTTCTGCGAGCCGCGCACCACGCCCGTGGCTCTGTAGAGGCGGGTGGGCGGCTTGAAGGAGACGGCCAGGTTGTAGGTCTGCGAGATGTGCTGCACGGTGGGAGAGTTGGGGTCCGACTGCATGATGGCCGGCAGCTCGAAGGACAGCACCAGGGGGAGCAGCTCCTGCAAGACGGCGGGACAGACGGAGTGAGGCGGAAAGTGAGATGCCGGCGAGAGAAGCGTGATTCTCCGGCGCCTGTCAGCGGCGGCGCCTCGGGTTATTTTTCAACCATGGAAGTTCACAAAATTGACCCCCTTTTTTTCTTCTTTTTTTTTGAAAACTGAAATTCAGTTTTTGTTTGCAAAGGGACCTGAAATGTGGACATGTTGTTATTCTTGTTGCTAGTTTTGTTGTTTTTCATTCATTTTCTATCACTGCTCATCCTGCACTGAGCTGCCTCAGGACCCTCAGGAACCTGCAGCCTTCTCGCTATGAGTTGACAGTGAAAAATGTGAAAATTATAATATAAAGGTATAATATAAAGGTTCATTTTCCTTTCATTTTCCATTGGTGGCTATCAGACCTGTCGGCTTACGATCGGCAGACCCAGGTTCCAGTTCTGGTGCGTGACTGCGATACTTCCAGCGGAGATTCTTCACACCGACCAGGGAACATTTGGAGGCGATATATAAACGCTGAGGATGTAGATTTGTTTGCACACTGTAAGATTTATGTGAACGGACCCACAGACATAACAAAGAGGTGGCAAGAACACGCGGAACCTGTCGGCTCAAACACATCCAGTCAAGTTAATCAAAAAGAGGCCGGCGCAGCCTGGATAACAAAGAGGCTCTTTGTGCGGCAGCGAGTCCAGCAGCCTGCTGCCCGGGGTATCAACCTGGGAGAAATGACTTAGGCATTGTGTTCACTGGGCCCGGATCGCCCCGCACGCCATCAGGGCTCGGTCCTCGGGTCCTTCGTGGAGCGGTGGAAGCGGAGGTCAGCAGCGACGGTCATCACCGCGTGTCATTTTGAGTCACGGCGGCAGCGCGAGAACGAAACCGTTCAGAGGAAGACAGGGAAGAAGATCTGCTCGTGCTCGTCCACACAGAGGAGAACTCTGTTGCACGCGAGCGCACTTATCCAAACAGTACCGCTCGGGCAGAGTGCCACTTTGGTTTTGGCTGCCAGAGAAGGGCAACCGGCATGAATGGCCCGGGTAGCCGCTGATCAGTACCAGATGCGCTTGGCCTTACATTTATATCACGTTTCAGCGCCGCTTCCCCGCCGGCTGGAGAAATTTAGGTCAACGCGGAGGGAAACGCAAGCGGGGACAGTCGGAGCAGTAGGAGTCGGACGCTGAATCAAGTATCAACTCGGCTTTTTTTCTTCTTTACCTCTGAAACAGGCTGCGCTGACCTGAGCTTTCTTTGTTGTTTTTTTTCCCCCCACGTGCAACCTGGCGAACCTGCCGCTCGCATGAATTCAATCTGAAAGCACCGTGAAAGAGCCCGCAGTTCTGCTGAGTGAGAGAGGAGGGGAAGTGAAAATAGCGCGAGGCGGCGAAGCAACACCTTCCGATCCTTCATCACTGCGTCTGTCAGCTCCACCTCCCTGACCCCCCCACGCCCCCCACCCTCCCCTCCGTCATCGCAGCAAGCAGCATGGCACAGACCTCAACACATCTCCACCCTGGCAAAGGTCTCGCTAGTACAATGGAGCACACAAGTCCACAGCAGGGTACGTGACTGATGAGGGGATGTTCAGAGGGACGAAACCCAGTGCTCGTGTAGGAAGGATGGGAGGAGGATGTGGTGGAAAGGCCACCCAGCGCCAAACAGCCAGCAATCTGCACTGTTGTCCACCGGGAACCTCAACAACACTGGGGCGAAATTTTATCGAGCCGTGAAAAACGATTTAATGACAACTAGGGGGAAAAATCCCCTCTCTGTCATCTTTTCAACATATTTCAAGAAGTTCTTTGATGTTTTTGTCGGTGACGGATGGGAAAAACGACTTCTTACAACAACACCAGGAGGCTAATTAGCTTAGCATGGATCGTACGACGCAAACAAACAAGATGCGAATGCTCAATGTGAAGTAAAGTTTAGTTTGGTCCAGACTTCACGCCACCTGGCTCTGCTTTCATATCAAACACAAAAGTGTGGGTGGTATCAAAAACATTTAGTGTTAATGTGAACAAGGACATAAAGAATATGCTGCTTTCAGAAAATCTTACACCATTTCTAATTAACGGAAAAACTTTTTAAAATGGAAAGGAATTGTTCTTTTTTTCATTCAATTTTGTTTTTTGTTTTTTTTAAATCATTAATTCAAACTAGAAGTGAACTGCATGGCCTTCACTGGATGTTATTAGAAGGAGGGAAAAAAAGTGCGCCATGTCGGGCGCAGAGGAATAATCTGAAATCAAACGAAGACGACTGAGAGGAAACTCGTCTCTTTTGATCCACCCTTGTCGTCTGCTGACTGTGTTCTTTAGAAGCCAGAACAATCACAGAGGCCCTCGACAGCTTATATTATGCATTCCACAGAGCAACCCCCTTTTTCCCCCTGCCATAGCAAAAAAAAAAAAAAAAAGAAAGAAAGAAAAAAAAGTTGGGTTTTGGCTTGCGGGCTGAAAACACCCACTCGGCGCAGAGACCTATGGATACGCATGCACGCACGCCAACATCAGCCATTACATGCCGCATATCCAGTTTGACCTTGTCGGTGATATTCCCCCCCCCACCCCACCACACACACACACTTGAGTGCTATTAGTGTTGGTCAGTGGCACAAGGTGTTCCTGATGCATTAGTACTAGGGTGCAGAAACCCGGCGTAAAGTTCGGGGGAGCAGCAGCAGCTCAGACTGTAGACATCCTTAGTCAGGAAATGTGCTGCCAGCAGCTCCACAAAGAGGCTGTACATCAGGCTTGAGTTGCCTTTGACCATTTCTCGGGGGAAGTGGTTTCGGAAGAAAGAAGTTGGAAACTGTGATTTTGGCTTTCGACAAAGTGCTGAATCCGAGCCAGGGGGGTGGGGGGGAACACGGTTGCCCCACCTTACCCCTGGTGGTGGTGCTGGTGGGGTTTTTTTCTCACGAGAAGGATTCCAATTTTTTTATTATTCAGGAGGTTTAAAGTGGTGCACGATGGAGTTAAACTGGCACGGCAGATTTTTCCCAAACGCTAAAGATTAATCTCATGATTAATCTCATGTGTCCTCCGGGGTAAAGAGCCCAAAGGAAATGCTTGTGAAGGGGAGCAAAAAAAAAACGTGCAAGGTGATTGGGCGAATCACATTCAAGCAGACCAATGAGATTTGTGCTAGTTTGTTATGTCACTGGCGCTTGTGATCAGTGGCCAGAGCCAATAGAAAACAGTAAACAAGTAAATGGGGGAAACTAAACTTGAAAGCTAATTGGACAAATCAATCAAATCCATGCAGACCAATCAGATTATTGCGAGTGAGGTCACTTGGATTCGAGACCTCTGGATGAAACATCACCACCCCGTGACCACACACTGAACACAACAGTGTTTAACAAACTCCTGCCAATATCGCTTGACAGTGCAGAGAAAATGTGTCCGGAAAAACAACAACAACTGGGTTTGAAGTTGTTTCCTGTCTCTTCCTTTGTATTCTTCAACGGTTGTTTGAGGGCAGTTGCTTCCTGTGTTTGTCGCAACTTAGACCAAGACAGTTGTTTCCGTGCTAAAAACAACACCAACTAGGAACGCTTCCAACTGGAGCTTGGCAAGACGGACGTGCAGGGTTACAGGGTTAAAGTGCGAGCCAGCCAGCCGCAGTGTGAGGTCACGTAGGAGCCAATGAGTAACCTGGCTGACACGTGAGCAGGACGGGCTTAGTCAGGCCGGCTAATGGGTGAGTGTAGGAGGGAGAGAGTGACTGCGAGGCTGCAAGTCAGACCTAAAACCATCCGGCAAAGTTTACTCACACAGCGCGGCCACAAGCAAAACGTACAGGGAACTGATGGGCTTTGGCCCGTGAGCGTCGACTTCAAGGCTTGTCAACACTTCCAGTTATACAGTGTCCTGCTGTAAACTCTCTCTGACAATTGTTTTATCTGCCTGAGGCGATAAAATCTTCTGAGAGGACAAAAGTCTGGACACAATTAAAAATGTTCGATATGCAAATATTTCCAAATGAAAAACACGCCAGCTGCTCTCTAATCCAAACAGAAACAATACGCTTTTGCAAGCCCGAAGAAAAGCATAGACAGATGGATATGAAATATAAAAAACATTCTGTCTTTGATGCCAAAGACGTCACTGTCACTATCAAATCATCATGTGATGTTAGAAAGATGTTGTGCAGAACCCATAAGCGCACGGCCACAAACCAGCAAGCCTTTGTGTTTTTTGCTTGACCGTCTCTTCGAGTCAAGTTCAAGTCACGAGAGTCAAAACTTACCCTTATTTTCACCCGCGCGGCCTCCACCCCTCCTGGTTGGCCGGCGATGGACACCTGTTCGTAATAAAAAACAGGACACGTAGAACGTTCAGCCGCTCCAAGATAAACTTCGACTCAACGCATACTGTAACTAGCACGGCCTTGATGGGAAGCGACTGGGTGAAAAACCCAATGTTTTCAGACATGCGCCATTTAATGTGTCATAATCCTGGTTCACATAGTGACTGTGAGCACAAAATTACGATTTCTTTTTTTTTTTTTTTCAAATTAAAAGCTTAAGTAATGGAGCTTTACGGGCAAGTGGCAAAACGGTTTCTGTTGAGATGAAAAACAGGAGAGAAACGTCTGATTTAATTTCTTCTTTCCTCACTTTTTTGGATAACCGCTCACAGAGGCGAGCGGTTAACCAAAAAAAAAGATGGCATCAGCAGTTTGCAGCTTCATAACTGTTGAATTTTAATGTCCGGTAGTCATTTTTTATAAACAGAAAGAAGGCCTTTTTAAAAGAGGCCAGATAACTCTTTGCAGTGTCGTTTATCTTCACTTCTTCTAACCCACCACAAACTCTAGTGAATGATGTGGGCTTATGGCGGCGGTGCAACTATAAAGTGGAAACTCCTGCGTTTTCTGATGTGGATTTGCATGTGCATGTCCTGTTTGACCCATAAAACCCACCCAAACACTGACCCAGACAAAGTAAACCCCTTAACGCCAACAGCGCTCCATGGCTCACGGCCGCTGGGAGCGTTCCCTGGAGCTCAACGGGATCTGGAAGTGGAATATCATCCCCCCCCAGTGCCAAGAGATACTGGCTCTTCTCTGCGGCCGCGTCAAATTTGTATGCCGGCCGCAGCCTGACGGACCTGGTTGCTTTTCTCCGCCTGGTTGTTCCTGTTGGAGTCTGGAAAATGGATGTGGCAGCCCGTCTCCTCCATCACCCTCTTGATGTTGTTGCCACCTTTTCCGATGACGTGCGAGTGCTCCGTGTGGGAGACGTCCATCTTCAGCGTTACCCTGTTGCTCTGGTGAAGTGGAGGAGAGGAGAGCAGAGGAGAGGAGAGGAGAACAGAGCAGAGGGAGTTCCCGGTGAGTGGTGATTAACGCTGATTAGCATCCACAGCTCCAGAAGTGCTTCTTGTGACCAAAACACACAACAGGAGAAGTGACAAATGCAGATTTTTTATAGAGCAGATTTCCAAATGCCTCTTGGCTTTTTGGGTGTAGTACAAAGAATAAAGTTTTTTTTGCAAAATTTGACCATATCATCTTCTCTGTTTGTAAATCATATAAATGTAAAATTCGATCCAGGCCAATTCGATCAAACTTATCACTTTTGTGTTGATGTTGTGTCTTTTAACCTTTTATTTTTGAAATTGTCTTAATTGTTCAGTTAGGTTACTTTGAATGTCTTGAAAGGTGAATTGAAATAAAATTCTAGTAAATAATTAAACAAAACAAATCAGCACACATTAATAAAAAGAAAATCCATCCAAAAAATACTTTCTGTATTGCCGATCGTAGTTACACTCGTGTGAAGCTGCACAAAATGCACATGCAACAGTCTGCCTCCAGGAGGTGCTGTAGTGCAACTACGTTTTCTTTTGCGTCGCCATGGCAACAAAGCTTGAGGCGCGCTCCTCATCCGCGGCAGAGACTTGGATTGAAGCGCGTGGAGACACAAAAAGACACGTTTTTTTCCCCCCTCGTATGCTGCTGAGCGCAATCGCTCACTCGGACAGCAGGGGGAGGGGAGGGGAGGGGAGGGGGGGGAGGGCAGGGCAGAGGTGAAATACGGAATGGCCCGAAAAGATGAGAAAAGAGAAACAGAGAATAAATACAGTGGAGATTAAGACACACACACACACACACACACACACACACACACACACACACACACACACACACACACACACACACACACACACACACACACACACACACGTCTTTACAGTGATATATCTGTTCACTCTACCTTTGTGTCAAGGACGGACATAATTCTGTCTTTTGCTTCCCTCACGTTCTCCCTCTTCCCGCACACCTTGATGTGAGGATCTGCAGGGAGGGAAAAACAAGCAAATTATCACTTGAAAAGGAACAGTGTGAAAAAAAGAAACCAGTATGGCGAGAATGAAAGGCCAGTTTGTTTGCTTTTCTAAATCAAAACGCAACACAGTGGCCGGCTTTGGACAGCAGCACCGACGCTTAAAGAGTTCTGCAACAGTAATTTGCTGCTTTGATTTCAGCCGGGTCCGATTCAAATTGGCAGGAGAGACTCTCTGAAGGTGGGGAGGTGGGTGGGGGGCAGCAGTTCTGTGCTGTGACATTCATGCAGCCCATCAGTCAGAAGAACCCAGAGAAATGATGCAAATTTAAAGCAACACAATTGAAAGAAGTAACACTGGACCCCCACTAGATGGACACATGAGGCCTGTTGGGAGGGGGAGGGGCACGCCGTGACTATAACCAACTAATTTTTTTCCATGCAGGAGCTCATTTCCCAGCATCCGAGCTTCCCGTTATCACTTTTACGGAATTCCTGCCTGCACGCTCCTGAAAACTGAAAACGTTGCCTGCGCGGCCGCCAAAAGACTTCAGTTAAAATAATCAAAGCCCCCATACCAAAACCCATTTAACGCTGTAATGGTGGTGCCGGCGCAGCCTTGGGTGAGTCCACATCTGGCTCGGGCCGCATGCCGGACCCCCGAAGAAGGCGGCGTGTAAAAACAACTGTGCGCACGCACGCACGCACACCGGCGTGCACTCACGCGAGCCGCGCGGCCGCAGTCCGCTGCCCCTGAACTGGCTGCACTGCGAGCAGGAAGTCGGGTAAGCCCCCTTCCAGTAATACCCGCTCCCCCCACGCACACACACACACACACACACACACACACAACTTACAGCAACTCACATTTTCGCCGTGGCCTTCACACAGCGCTCACTTAATCATATTTGATGCTACAAAGTCTCGGGGATCTTATGCATGCATACTTTTGTCTGCCACGGGCTTCCAAAGACCGCGGACGACCCGAGCGGCGTGGAAACAATAAAGACGGAAAGATGGATTGAGCACATTAAAAAAAATGCAATTTCCACATTTATAGAATGGTTTTGACTGTAAGGCCAACGCTACAACCGCAAAGACCAAACCGAGATCTTTTGTGGAGCAAAACAAAAAGAAATCATGCGCGCATGAAGAGGAGCAGATGAGGGAAAAAAACGTGTCTATTTTAGACGCACCCAACGGACACTGGGAGCTGGCAAAAGGAACTTTCTTTCTTTTCGTCTCCTCTCCCTTCTTGTGAGAGTGTCACTGCGGTAGAGAAAGATCAACAACCGCTACAAGAGATACCGAAGCTGGGAAACAACAGCCCTCTGAAGGCCTGCAGCCGAGCCACAGCCCGAGCCGGAAAGCTAAACAAAGTCAAACAGAGAGGAAAGAGTCCGCAGCGCCGCTGCTTTCAGGAAACTTTTCCCATCGCGCGACCCTCAAGCGTGCACAAGCTGGAACTGGCCGCTTCCTCCAGCGCTACCTGCCGCGGCCATCAGGGGGAGTGGGGTTCTTCTGGCGCCCCCGCGACAGGCCCAGAACATCTGGCAAACATTAGCCAGCCTAAACGAGTGTTGCAGTCATGATGTAGAACACCCCCGCATTCTTGAAACGAACTGTGCTGTATGCACTTTTTTTTTTTTTTTTTCATGATGATTGATTATGGAGTAGAAAAAAACATGTACACCTGAAGTCCTTGTTTTTTGGGTCACAGATGCACAAAAAAAAAACACCACAGAAAAACAAGCGGAGACGTCCTGCAGCTGCACCGAGCGTGTTTTTATTCGCATAGATTTCACACTTGATAGAGGAGAGACCCTGTGACCTGCAGCTCTGCGCTGGCAGAACCGGAGTATTTTTCCAGCAGAGGACTTACCATTTCAAAAAAAATGAGAAAAATACCACACAAATGACGGGAATTAAATCCTGTCGGGCTCGGTGTTTCTCATTGGAAACATCTGTGCAGATGTGGAAGCAGACAATCGGGCAGGAAGGGGCAGCAATAAAACAGCCGTTGCACCGAAAAGCACAATCAGTTCCAGATAAAACAAAAAACAAACCCGCAAACACGCAAACAAATGATAAGAATCTCATCACATTGATGGTTTTTGAAGTTGGGAGAAAAAAAAGCCGTCCCGTGAGCCGCCGATACGGCATCTTCACGGTGTTAAATCGCCAAGCGGGGGAGCAGCCGAGCCGGCGAATCGCCCTGCGGCCCTGAACAACTGGGGCCTTATCAGCCCCACGCAGGTGGCGCTAACGCCGCTCGCCGCCGGTGAGAAGTAAAACAGGGGAGGCGGCGTTTTGATGGAGCGTCGCCGCAGAAAAACCTGCTCACATCTGGCCAGAGTAACGGATTCCAGACTGCAGCACGGAATAAAAAACACAACACTAATAAATAAAAAAAAAGGAAAAAAAAAAAAAGATTAAAGAGCGCAATTTTTTTATTTGTATTTTAGATGGGGGATAAATAATTAAACCATCGGCTATATATATTTTTTTTATGTCGTTAGTCATTTCCGAAAAAAAGCGAGATGAGGCTGAAAGGAATTTTCATCGCCGCCTCAAGTAAACTGGTCTTAACGCGCAACAGGTGTCGGCGGCTCCAAACTCAAAGTGCGCAAATTGGAGCCGGAGCACGAGAGGTGACAAGAGTTCATGCAACCGTCCATCCGTCCGTCCGTCCGTCCTGCCACATGGATTGTTAGGTTTGTCGGAGCGAGAAAAACTGAACTCCTCCTCGGCAAATAAAGACGCTCGGCTGCAGATGATGGGTTTTGGAATTCTAAATATTCACGCTTCGTGCGCTCGGGGCACGATTCCCAGGAGCTTTTTTTTTTTTTTTTTTTTTGGGCTCGCTCATGCTTCCCATTCACTTTTTTTTTGGGGTGAATGAAGTCACGGACGAGGAATGGATGCCTGCGTGTGAATGAAAAGGCGCTGACGCGACGCCTGATTGGGCAATCGGAAGGCGAGGACGGAGGATTCTGACGCAACCGCCCCCGACAAGTGTTTTCTGCGACGGAGCGGGGAAGTTACGTAACGTCATCAGATTCCACATCTGCTTTCAGGACACTGCTCCCCAGTGGACAACAAAGTGGGCACAGACACACGTTTCTACTCCAAGCTGAGCCCCCCCCGCCTCCCGGAAGAGCTTTAAATAGCCGCGATAATGTTTTATTACGAGCCGAGCCGAGGGGTAAGAGGCTCTGCCGAATAAACACGCGACTCCTCCACACAGGGTCACTCCCACCCCGAAAAAAACCCTCACAAATTCCAGAAAAAGCGGACGAAGCAGCCGGCTGACGACAAGCAGAAAACACGCAGGAATTTGTTTGTTTTCAGGCGTCTTCGTTAACATTTAACCGGTGAGACTCGGCCGCTGGAATCTCAGACCTCCAAGGCCTCCACTCGACTTTAAGTGAGGATGCATTTCTGGCTCAGACTTATCTGAACTCTCTGGTGCAATTCTAATAATGATAATAAAAAAAAGCCAACTCTGTTGCGTTGTTTTGCAAGTTTTGCGCTGAGACTTTGAATTGTTGGCTTTTCTTGCCAAGCATCTGAAAAATGACAAGTGGACGGTGCATTTTTCAGAGGTGACGAAGCGGTGGAGTGGAGCTCCGTGCCGGGGGGGGGGAACCGCTGAAGCTCTGAAGAGCTCGTCGTGTTCAGCGCACGTCTGCAAAAGATATTGTCGTGAAAGCTCATCCCACACGCCATCGGGACGAGCTCGGCGAGAAGACGGACGATTTTCCGTTCGTCTCCTTCGTACCTGCCAGCAGAAGAAGAAGAAGAAGAAGGTGAAGAAGGAGAAGAAGAAAAAAAGAGTCGTCACCTTTTTTTGACTTGGCTCCGATCTTCAGTTTGGACGGCCAGGCGATCTGCGTTTGGGTCTCATCCATGATCTGCAACAGAGTCGTGAGGCACAGTCAGGGTTGGTCCGAGGCATCAGTGCTCTGATAGTAGCAGCAGCAACACATTAAATGTCAGCATCCATTTTTTGGGATGAGAAAATGCTGTTTTTTTTTCCAGGTAGAATTCGTTGACAACAAGTGTTTTCCAGCAGCAATGTTCTGTATGTCTTTGGCTTGTCAATCAATTTGTTACTTTCTTTTGTTTGCTCCACGTTCTTGGGAAAACGAGCGCTGCAGGCAGTCGATTTTGGAAAGTCACAAAGGGCACTGACACCAGGTCGTTGACACCCAAACGAGGTTTTGGCTCTGAGACGAGACAAGATTTTGTTTTTTGTTGCTTTCCCAACATGTGCAAGATCACAGTGCCTCATCCTTTTGCGCACCTGGCTGTAAACAAAGGGCTAAATATGCTGTGTTTGCTGGAAATCTATGAACAAACTGATCGATTGCGCAAGGCTGGGATGACAAAAAAGAATTTGAAAATGAACTAATTTAATCCACCTGCTGCTTCTGCTGCATCGATCTTCTCTGCGCTGATTTCGGACAAGACATCAGCTGAAACAACATTCAGTTCGACGGTCCGCTTCGCTTTCCACGTGTCTGACAGCTCTGACAGTGTATGTTGCTTCCAGATGTAGATTTGTTCTCTACTCGGCGCCCAAAAATCCTTCCATCACGACGACGTCAAACAAAAAAACCCCAAAACAAATCAGAAAAACGGATCAAAAACTAAACGCCTTTGGCTTTGCTACCCAAGAAAATGCCGACAACCATCAATGTGAGAGAGCACTGACAAATCTGGGCGAGGGAAACCAGGAGCATGTGTATCGACGTGGAAAAACGCCAGCTGCCAACCGGCAGAGCGCGGAAAAGAGCGAGCGGCTTGTTGAGACGCCGTCAGTGTCACGGTGAGGGGCGGAAAAAAACAAAAATCTCTTCTCCTCTCAACCATCAGGAAGCGCTCACCTCACCTTCCCTCGCCGCCCGGACACAAAACCCACCGACGTCTCCGCCGGGAGCTCCTCAACCTGTCCAGCGGTGGATGTTAAAACGAACAAAAAACACAGAACAAAAAAAAAAAAAACCCAGAGACGCTGCCAAACCTTCAGACCAAGTGAGAAGCTGACAAGGCTTCGGCTAATTGCTCCGTCCTCCACGTGCACGACTCGCATTTTCACTCTCTCTTGTTTCTTTAAGCGTTCCAGAGGTTTGTGTTTTTGGAACTAAACAAGATGTGAATTCCTTGATGTTGTCGTCTGGTGATTAACGGCGCGTGCGGGTTCCGTTTGTCTTGGAAATTTGAACATGAGAGTTTTGGAGTCGGAAATGTGAAAAGCGTCAAATTGGTGTCGGTGGCCAACGCGTAGAAACACAAAAGTAAGACTTGCGCACACAGATGTTGCCCGATGTTGTCAGAATGGCCCTTTGATGCCATAAAAAACAGAGGAAAGGATCAACAGCTGATAAAGTTGAGTCTGAGAATGAGGGCTTTCAAGGTTCCTCTAGATTTCTTGTCAAAATTACTGATATTTTTGGACTAAAAGAGAGAAATTCAAGAACCCTAAGATGCAAAAGTGACACAGGGACAAGCACAATGCTCAATGCTGGTGGAAGGGATCGCACTTTGCAAATCAACAGGGCATAAAGGTGATTAAAAAAACAAGATATCAAATGTCAGAAAAAGGGAAACTTCTTTGTGTGTCAAGAATCCAGAGGAGCTGCTGAACAGGTACACAGGAAGTGCTGAAATCCCTCCACACAATTCCCGGGAAGTGGCGCGGTCTGTTCGGCATCCCACTCAACATAATCTGACAGCTCACACGTTGCCAGTCACACGCACACACAAACACATGAGCGCACTCACACACACACACACACACACACACACACACACACTCTCACACACACACACACACACACACACACACACACACACACACACCTGTCAAACAGCTCGAACGGAGCTGATGTGTGTCTGAAAGCGAGAAGGTCGACTGGAAGTCCTTCACTGAAGGTCCCTTTAAAGCCTGAGTGGTTTTTCTACCAGGTCCTGCAGTCGTCACCGGCGGAGAGGCAGAGCAAGGTGTCGGCGGCGCCTGTTAGCGACCACGAGCGTGATGTCAAGAGACCAACTGTCAAGGCAGCGCTGGACTTTATCAAAGCGAGCTGCACGTTATTTACAAAGTCTTGCAAAATCCAAAAAACAGGATTGCGCAAATCCTTTTATTGCAAACACAAAGCAAAAAAAAGAAGAGGATAAATCACGATGAGCTGAGGCCAATAAAGCCGTTGCAAAAGACATTGGCACTGCAGAATTTGCTGATGTTTTGCTCCTCCTCCTCCTCCTTGTTCTTCTTCTACTCACTCACATGGCCCGAGATGAGTTGCATATTTTGTGCGAACACAGGAGAACCTCATCATGTCTTCCTCAGCCTCCTGGTGTTTTACCACACAGTGACAACCAAAGCAATTTCAGTGATTCAAATACTGAGGGGAATCTCCTTCAGGGCGATTACGCGGCAGTTTCAGCATCCAGTGTGTTAACGATCTCACATTACTGTCTCCTTCTGCCATTCCCGGTTTACATTTTAGTCATATTTCAACAGCTGCATTAACACCACTCATTTTATTGGGACAAATTTGGGCCAAAGCAGACCAGTGCAGCTCACAGCAGAAGGAAAAAAATCATCTACTGAGCAGTGGGACATCCTGCCATCGCTTAGAGGGAATATATTTCACAAACTAAATGCAAACTTTTCCCTCCATCAGTGGAAGTTGAAGTTTATGCCGTATCGGGACAACATTCTGTTGCCAGTGAGGTTTTTTTTTTTTTTTTGCATCCAATTTTCCTATTTTTGTTGTTAAAACAAGTTGTCCGCAACAATGCCAGTGGTGTCTGGATCATATCAACTGGATTTTTCTTTTAAAGCTAAAAACCACAAATGGGAGAATTATAAAACCGTCTCCGACCATTAGACTCTTCCAGGCTTTTCCCACTGTCTCCAACTGACTGTTAGTGCGAGCATAGCGCTGTTTTAGACTATCTTTAAGAAGGGTTCGGGGTCTGCAGCACCGGGGTATAAACACGGGTGACATGTTCCAAAGGATATTGAACCCTGGGCTGGCTGGAGTGCGAACAGTATGGGTCGGGGCGGGGAGGGGGCAGGTTAGCCTGAGGTTAACAACGCAAGTGTGAGAAGTTATCCCCGGGTCAGCTCTTAGCCCGGCGCTAGCAACAATCCTGGGCTGTGTTAAAGCCACCGGGAGAAGAAGAAGAAGAGAGAAAAAAAAAAAAAAGAAGCTGAAATAACAATGTAGAGGGAAATGAGTGATTGTGACCCGCATATAAAAATACCATGGCTCGACTAAGTGTAAGCCAAAACCAGAATCGCATCAGGAGAAAACCCTGGTTATACTTTCCTGAAATTATTGAACTATATGCTCTATGCCTCATCAAGGTTTTTCCCTTCTGAAAGGCCCTTGTTCGGGGAGACCTGTTTCCTGTCCACGCTTGCTGTTCTTGGCAGCGACACGCAGATGGGACTGATTTCTGACAGACCACACACCATTTTTTAAGGTCGGACGGTGTTTATTTTTACGACGGGACTCGACGAAGTGCCTCTCTCGCGCAAAACAGGCCCGAGATGTTGTGCGCAAATTGAGTTACCTACACATCGGGCCGTCCCGCCCTTCCATTCCGTGCCACTCCACCCGTTTTTACCCCGGATGAATAACAAACGACTGGCGTCTGATCATTTCCACCGCCGGCCTTGGACGTGATGATTGGTTCTTAGGGTTTTTTTTTGCAGCCGTGTGCTGTCGTGAAGTCCAACAGGACACGGTGAGAAGGTCGTGTCCTGGGAGAGCCACACGTGTCTGGTGCACGTGATGGCGATGGTGCGTGTCCACGGTTGTGTGAGAGAAGTTGCGTGTGTGCGCGTGCAGGAAAGCAGCGGTGATCAACATGGCAGCGGCGCGTTTCCTGGGCTTCGGTGCGATGGTGCAGCTGTTGATTCAGCTGGAATGTGTGTATGTGCATGTGTGTGCGTGTGTGTATGCGCGTGTGCGTGTGTATGTGTGTGTGTGTGCGCTTGGGAGAGGTCTGGGGTTTTTTCGGGGGTGTAAAGAGGCGGTATTGGAGGGGAGGAGAAGAGACTGAAGGAGGGTGACAGGACAAACTGACCCCTCCCTACGGGACCCGACAGACATAATCGAGTTCATGTCAGCTCTTCAGTGGTTCATCCTGCAGTTTCAACCCCCCTGCTGGCCAACTCGAAAATAGACTAGGACACGCAAAAACTACCAAGCTTTTGTTTTCTTCCCTAAAACTTTTAGCATTATTCCCATTCAAGCCCACAAGCATGTTTAAAAAAAAAAAGGAGGCAAAGCCTGGAAGGTGATTGGTCGAACCTTCTTTCGATCATATTCAAGTGGACCAATCAGGTTTAGCCAGGGCAAGAGGGCTGGAATTTTGACAGTGAAAGCTGATATTAGCTGGTAAAGCGGACAAGATGGAGCAAAGTTGCACTCCACCGTAAAAGCTGAAATGTAAAAATTTGATTCAACATGGTGGTCACGCTGTCTCACCAGCCAATGAAATACTTCTTCACAAGTTTGCCCGAAGCCAATGACATGAAACTCTTCCCCCTGCGAGACTTCGGCGCTTTCTACACAACTCGCCTGCCCGGCGTTATTGACCGCGCCGCAGCTCCTCGGCACGGAGGGATGGAAGGCGGATCAGAGTGAAGTCCCCGGAGGTTCCGAGTCCTCTCTCAACTCAAATCCACCCCGAGCTCGTCTGCGGGCGGACGGGCCGGTTATCGGCTCACCAAGCCGGAGCTTCTGGGCACAGCGCCGTCCCCGCGGCCTCGGCTCGGCTCCTCTCCCGGCAGCTTTGGTGCTGCGTGCCAACCGTTTGAAGCTCCAACAGTTTGCAGCCCAGTGCCGGGACTGCGCTGAGCCGCTCAGTCAGCGACACGCACGCACACACACACAGTTCCTGCCAAACAATCAAAGATTTCATTTTGAAAGAGGAATCTCTCTCTGTCTCTCCCCACAACAAAAACACACCGGCAGTTCAATAAAAAAAAAAAGAAGACAAAAAACAAAGCAGCAGCAGAAACTGAGGACAATGCGGATGGAAGAAAAAAAAAAGAGAGACGAGGGACTGAAAAGTTTTGAGTGGCGGCTTCTAAAATTATCCTCGCGTGAGCTGCGGGGAGCCGCTAACGACTCATTTCCCAGCCGGTAACACCGAGCGCTGCTCTATCTTCACTCCATTTGTCACCCACCGCAGGGACGAGGTGTGACGCAGGCCGAGCTGCTGCAGCGCCGCGCTCACTCGGGCCCCACAGGAAGTCCGGCAGTCTGTGAGTAAGAGGGTCCGATCCGGCGCTGCGAGCCGGCCTTGGCGTCAAAGTGCGCGGGCGGGTCCGTTTTATGTTCCCCTCGTCAATGGCTTCACGAGGAAATCTCAATCCCCCCCCCACGCCTGGAAGTGTGTGTGTGTGTGTGAAAAGTGACCATATGCTGCTGTGAGGGATTTTATTATGCTCACCGTGTGTGAGTGTGTGTGTGTGTGCGCGCTGGATGGGTGTGCTCGGACGAACAGGAAACGGTCTAACTAAGAGTTTCCACTTTCATCAACTTCAAGGCATTTCACACACCTCATCCGTTTTCTTTCAACAACAGAGTTCCACCGCCGCGCGCGCCGTGTTTATTTTCCCCTCGACTTTAATTGGGCTCGACCGGCGAACACGCTATCGCAGTCAAACGATACGCAGCTGCAGCGGCGGCAGCACGCAAATAGAAGCCCGGCGACGAAGGCTACGGCACGCGCCAACACAAGCGGCCCGACGGCTAATTGCTAATCGACCTCCGTTGACCTCCGGCGAGCGTCCGAGCTGTTGAAACGAGCCTTGGAAGCCGCCGTTGGGAAACCGGCGAGGCAGCCAAGCCGAGGAGATACCTCGGGAGTGACATCCAAACCCAGAGAGAGGTGGAGGCGCAGCGAGCAGCACATCCAGGGCCCTTGTTAAAATTCCAGGGGTGAAACTTAAAGGGGCGCCTGGCTTACATTACTCGGGTTTTTTTTTTTTTTTTTTTTCGAAATCCGTTTCCGGGACAGTTAAATTGCCTCCGTCTTTTGACATTTCGCTCGGCTGCCCAGCCTCCGAAACCAAAGGGACAAATGAGGAATGCTGAGACGAACCGCCGGCCAACATTCATTTCATTACGGACCATTAACGTGGCACAGGAGGAGGCGGACGCGTTCGCGGATCGGGATTTTTGAACGTTGAGCGAGATTCAGACGGGGCGTAATTAGCGAGTCATCGTCACAGCGGCTGCTGTCAAAATTCAATTAGCGCTGATGGGTGACGCCGACTGTTGGAAACGTGGCCTCTTCTGTTCTCTGTACCACTTTTTTCATATTTTCCCATCTATTGAATGAAATTGAAATTGCTGTTTGAGCTACATCTTAATTTCCCCCAGTAAGTAAGTCAATGCAAAGTCTGAAGAAACTCTCATTGTTCGGAAAACATACGAAAATAAACAAAATGGCTTTTAGATTGTCCGCATGAATCCTTGTGGCTGGAACCGATTATGCGTTTTATTTTTTTTGAAAAAGGAAAAAAAAAAGAAAACGTTTAGAAATCTCATCGTTTTTACAAACTGACTTGACTGACGTTAGTATAACAAAGTCGAGGTTCTTTTTCCTCCCAGTGTTCCATGAATTTGAGCCAGAATTTGCTTACAGAACTAAAACCTGAGCAAAGTTACAGAAAGGCAGCAGTAATAAAACGTTATTTTTTACAGTTTGAGGTTGTTGTTTTGTTTTGTTTTTCAGAAAAAAAACTGAAAAGAATCTTCGTGGCCACAGAAAATATGGAAGGTATTTAAATCAAGAGATCCATATTATATTATACATGCATTCACAACGATAGTTTTCACTCTGCACTTCACTCACAGTTGGGAATAAATCACAAACCGAAAAAGCAAAAGATTCTACAGCTCTCTCTGTTTGCAGCCTCACAAAGAGATTCTTTCTTGGACCTTCCACATGTTTGAAAGGAGAAGAAAACAAGACTGGCTGGGAGTGTTGGGGAGTCATAATTGCCCTTTGTGACATCACTACGGGCAACTTTCCAGACTTGTGTTGGAGTTTTAGCAGACGTACAAGCCTTCGTCAGTGAAAAACGGAAGGATTTACGCGATGAGGGGAAGCTGCAAACTCAGCGTTACAATTTAATTTCATCACGGGGGCGAACCCATGAATCATCGCATTAAATGAAGCTTCGTGACCTCATAAAAATTAAATCAGTGCCTCCACCGTCTGAGCAGAGCCGAGGCAGCCGCAAGCAGCCCGTGTCTTATGTGAAAGTGCGGACGACCGTCTACTACCTCCGAGCGCGTTATGTAAGCGAGAGCAGCCTGCAGTGTTGTGTCAGCTGCGTTGGAGGATCAGGGTCCCTGCAGTGACTCGGCGTCACTGTTGTTCCCATGTTTTTGTTTGCTTGGATTGGTAATTGCGAGTGGCGGCGAGAGCACCTGACATCTGCCGCCCTACCAGGAGACGAACGCTCGACTCGCTGCTCTTGAACGCAGCCCAAAGGCGCCGTCGACATGATCCGGGGCCTGGCTGAGCACTCACCTTCTGGAAGAAATCCTCCCCGCCGTTGACTCTCCCCTCGGAGGCAGCTGCAGGAAAACAGGGGGGGGGGGGGGGGGGGGGGAAGAGAAAAAGAGACTAAATTAATTTAGAAAAAAAAAAAAGAGAGCTGTTTTTGACTTTGGTGAAATACATCGGAGCTGTTACGCGGCCAAATTACACACAGATTATCCTGTCTCCTCCGAAATGTTAAAGTGTCTCCGCCCGGAGCTCGGTGATTACGGCCGATCTCCACGTCTCCTCGTGTTGTCATTGGCCTCAGCTACAAACGCCGCTCGTTCGCAGGCACGGAGTCGAAACGCAGCCGAGTCATTTTCCATAATCTCAGAGATTGGACGCAGCTTCCGTGCAACAAATTGACGGATACAGCGAAATTGTTTGGACATTTCCAGCAGCTGCTGGTGGAGACTTTGAAAAACAAAAGCAAAACACCTGGGAAGGAAGCCCCCCCCCCCCCCAAGTCTCCTCTTGCACTTCTCACTGGGGTCTGTCCAATTTTATGAAATATGACCATCAGCGTACTCTAAGGCTGGTGGTAAGAGACTCCCTGAGCTGCCAAATGACCACGTCAAGAGCACCTGGAAACAACAGCAAAGTCCCAGGAAAGCCCTCGGACTTTGAAGTGATTCTCCAAACGGGTGCCAGTGCCAAGAAACTCCCCTCAGGGTTGCTGCAGCAGGGGACCAACCAGCTCAAATCAGGCCCGCAGTCGCTCCAACACATCTGCGAGTCCTTTCAACCGCCGTTGATGCGAAATACACACACGGTATCTGCGCTCAAGAGGAGAATTCCCCCTGTTGTTCTGACGTTTTGCGGAACTCGAGGGGAAAAAAGTGTAATGATGCGTTTCAGCCGAGGGTAGTCAAGAACGATCTGCTGCGCAAAATCGGGGTCA
Organism: Nelusetta ayraudi; assembly: GCF_046127955.1. Classification (NCBI taxonomy): domain Eukaryota; kingdom Metazoa; phylum Chordata; class Actinopteri; order Tetraodontiformes; family Monacanthidae; genus Nelusetta; species Nelusetta ayraudi. The sequence goes on from NW_027466106.1 coordinate 2,542,476, forward strand.
GGAGCAGCGGGGAGGTTTTATCGTAAACGCTGGTTTCTCTCGTCAGCGACAACAAACAGAGCAGAAGACTTGATCAACTCAAATAAACTGGAGTTGAAGGCTGGTTGAGCTTTGGGCTTTCGGCAGCTACTGCTTTCTTTTTGAAAAAGATAATTTAATGATCTGGACTTTTAACGCTAAATATTCCACTGTGGATTAGAGCGACTCCGGCCTGCTTTATGTCCCTGCTTTTCTGATACTGTACTGACAAAATGGTGAGGGCAGAGGGAAAAAGAAATGTTCAAGCAATAAAAAGAGCTTTAAAAAGAGAAAATCTGCGACTAAACTCAGGGGGAAGAAAAAAATAAAAGTTATTCTTCCAGGACGTGAAACCAGCAGCGGAGGGAAGAGATGTTGTGAAACGGCCGCAGCAATCTCACTTCTGCCTCTGTTTGCTTTTTGTTTTCAGCAAATGATAAGGTTTCCCCCGGCAAACTAAAAATGTTTTATGACTGCAGGCATGGCAAAGACTCTATCATTAGAGTGACAGCGAAATGATCCGGCGTTTACGTGAAGCTGAAAGGTTCCTCTCAGTTACAATCGGCGAAATTGGCAACCAAAAAATATATCAGGTTGGTGGAACGCACGGCGAGGACTCTTTTGCATTAAGGCGCAATGACTCGTTCCGGGGTCTGATATCATGCGCTTTGGCGGTGGTTCCTGCGCGGCGACCATCTTGTTTGTGATTACGCAGCCCCGTCTGGTAAACAAGTGGCAGCCACAGTTTACGGGGAGATGGAGGCCGCAGCACGTTGACTCAGCTCTGGAGCCGAATCTCACGTTAAACTTGTGTACATCAAGCGCTCAGCACCCCCATTACGCCAGCTGAGTCACTGACCTCCGGCTACTTGTTGGCTCACCGAGGACATGGAATAACACAAAGGTAATTGGAGGAGGGGGGCGGATGGGGAATGGATGGCGACAGTGTGACAGTTTCCAGAAAGATTTCACTGAACGGAGGGGGGGAAAAAAACAACATTTGTGTTGAATTCATTGAATAATGTGCAAAAAAAAAACAGTTGAATGCATCACAATATTTGTCATCATTTTGGCAAATGAAGTGTTTTCTGATTCAGATGTTCTGATGTTGATCACATGACCCCACCTGAGAAGATCAATGACACAGACAAAGCACATGGAGTTTTTTAAGATTACAGTTGCGTCATTTTTTACTGAGCGGCTAATGTCAACAGTGACTCGGTTCCGTAAAAACTCCCACATTTCTCAACAAGGGATGACGAAAAGGCAAAAGTCTGGCCAAAGAGTTCATTCAAAGTGTGTAGATTTGGTAAAATAGTTTTAAAAATCAATGGAACTCGTCATATTAGTAGCCAAATGGGATTTCTTGGCTTTACTTGTTTGACAAGTTTCATCAAGAGGAAAATTAGAAATGAACTTGTTTAATAAAAGAAGGTCATGTCAGGTTTTCTTCTGGTGTTAATCTCAAGTGCTGATTAAGAATTTAAAGGTTTTTATTCTGAGGGACTGATAACACCAATAAGGACTAATAATAATGCTGAAACCCCCCCCCCCCCCAGCACATTTAGCCCTCTGTTTACAGCATCCTGCAAAAAAAAAAGCTAAAGCTAAAAAGCTGATGGTTTTTTGGACTTTCCTCACAGTTGGAACAAAAACAAATCAACCACGAGGCCGAATGAGCAACAAACTGGGAGTGTTGCCACTAACGTCAGGACAGATAGTGTGACTCTGTGACATCCCAAAGGGCTGAGTTCAAAAATGCAAGGGGAAGACCTAAAGGATGGATTTTTCCTATTTCAGGGAAATTCACTGGAAGGCGAGAGACACATATTATCGTTAAAGAACAAAGTGGCATCATTCCGGGACCATTAGAAAAAGTTTGTTTATGGCTGCTGTAATCATGGCTGATAACACAGTGTGTGCAGCGCTCCCCATGAAAAGAGCCAATACTTCTGTGATAATAAATCAAGTTGCTTACATTTAGCCTAAGTTTAGACAACATGCAGCTTTGAGGTGGTGTGACGGGGAACAGCTTCAGCACCGAGGTGGCCTGCAGCCGTCTAGGAATAAAGACGAGGCCATTAACGGCATCTGCTGGTGTTTTTTCTGTAAGATTCACCCGAGTCTGATGTCTTTTACTCCTCTCGAGTGCTGCAGACTGGATATCAGATATGATTCAGATTTCCGCCCATGCGACTGTAGTCTGACTGATGAGACCATGGGACTGGTATCACAAGTGGTGTGTCACTGAAAAATGTTTATTTTCTCATTCTGTGCCTGCGACTTATTTCCTTTTGTGGATAATCTAACAGACCACGTGACTGATTTGTTGAGGGTTGGAATAATTACACACAATTTAAACTTTCCCTTCATGTCATAGTTTACACATGAATATGAGCTGCATGAAGATCTAATGTCCTTGTTGCCATTTATGGACAAGCAAAGGTCTCATAAAAAACAAAACAAATACTTAAAATTAATTGAGCATGCAGTTAAAACTAAAAAAAAATGACGCCTAACAAATTTTCTCCATTCCCGGAGGAATGGACGGATGGAGTGACTGACTCTCAGCCGGAGTGAAGAATCTGAGAGAGACACACGAGTGAAAACACGATCCATGTGCGAAAAGCAAAACATCCTGTTGGCAACACGTGTGGCTTGTCAGAGTCTGACAGCAGGGACTCATCGAGGGGTCCTGACTACAGCACCGAGTCTATTAGTCTTATTGTGCACACAACAAATTCCAACCCCGCTGGAGCTTCAACACATGAATACGCTTCATGATTAATTATTTTCTCAACTTGCCAAAAGGGCAGGTTGAAGCAGTTCTAGCAACAGGAAGATGCTGTTAATTATCCCACAAGCACAATTAAGAGAAATTATAATGAACCTTTGTTTTTTAAATTCGTTTTTTTTTATGTTCAGCCTCTTTAAGATCAAACTGCGCTTTTAGGTTCTGGATCCTCCAGGAGACTTGCGTAAAAAAAATAAATAAAAAAAGAACAGAAAAAACTTGTTAGACTCGTTACTGCTCCTAATGGTCAGCCTGCAGTCTTCCCATTAATCTCAGGGAACAATAACGTCGTGGATCGATCGTGTATTGTGTGCAAAGCGAAAATAAACACAACGAAAACGATTTGCAAACCTCCTGTTATACTTATTATTTATTTTCATTGGGATCGGCTGACTTTTACTGGCACGACTCCCAGTCAACATTAACATGGAACTTTTAGGCCTTTGTGTTCTAAATGAACTCGAAGCTGAAGTTCAACTGTCGTTTTTCCACACCGTCTTTTCACGAGCGAGCGTTCGTTCTGTAATCTTTGATGCTAATGTTTTTAGCGAGCTCCTGCTTCTTTCGACACAGCTCGCTTCAGGTGTTCTTCTTCTTCCTCCGCCTTCAAGGAGGAAATTTGCGGCGCCACACCAGGTCTGGCATAGGTACTATATCATTTTCACTCGTTTCCAGCACATCCATCTAAACGGGATTTATTTTGAATATGGCTTTGTGTGAACGCGTTTACTTTTTTGGAGAGCGGCCCCTTAATTGAGTAACCAGTGGGGAGGAGTAGATTATAGCATTATTCCCACATGCTGGAGTGTAACTGGTGGCAAAGACCTTGTTTAAATAGTCCAAGAAGGCTCTTTCATCTAAAATGGCGTCATAGCAAGAAAAAAAAAATAATGTTACAGCTGCACACACTGATATGAACGGATACTAGCGTGTTCAGCACAGGTCTCTGTTTGAGCAACATGAAAGGGGAACTCTATCGTCCCATCTGACTGAAGTCTGTTTGGGGAGGGTTGCCGTTTCCCTTTCCGAACAAACTGTTGGTTTTCAAGTTATTTTATCATTTCTCGCCAAAGAGCCTTGGAGATCCCCAGCGGGAAAACAAAATCTCGAGGCTTTGTTTGAAGGGAAGGGAGGAAAAAAAACAATTTGGGATTGTGGTGCATTATGGGAAGCTTTCTCACAGCTTATTGTGAAAATCTCGCTGACCTAGATGGCAAGTACTCACAGAGATGCTACTGGTTGAGGTTAGTAACTGCCCGGTTAATACAAGTGAATGTGGACTGTCAAAAGTCAACATGATGACAGAAGGACGGGTCGAAGGTTCTGATCAACAAAACAATTTTGCCTATTATTAGGCAAAGCGAAAGAAAAAAACAATGGAATCATAAGTATGTATAACAATTAATGTCACAAAGGCAACATTCAATATTCCATCTTTTCCTACTATGGCACAGCATTAAAGGGAAAATGACTTGAATTAAACAATTTGATCCATCAGCAGCACCAAGGCTTCATAACGTGAACCTTGGAAGTTTTTGCATGTTCGGTTGCGAAAGTTGAATCTGATATTTACACTCAAGTAGTAAAGTTGCCTTGAAAGATACAGGAATGTCTCAAATCCCCAGTCGCCGCCGCTTTCTGGCTGCTTCTTTCACACACTAAGGCCTTTGCATCTTCACTTTCCAGCGACTGACAGGAGCTGCACCGCAAAAATGCATAAATAATACGCTAATGTTTGAAAAAACAGAGGCCCGTTATTAAATCTATTATATTATCCGCAAAGAGACTAACCCAGTTTAAATGACAGGCCTTAAGACTGGAGGAACTAACCGGCTGGATGAGGGTTGAAGGCAGCATCCAGCAGCTTTGAACAAAACAAATCAAATATCAAAAATCAAAGGGGCGCCGTGTTGTTTGTGCTTGAACGCTCAAATGTTCTGCGCGCTGTTCTTCAAGGCTACACAGGGCCAACAGAGAACCGCTTCCATTTTTCTTCCGTTTTTTCAAAAGCGCCGGAACCCGAAGGCGGCGATCGCATGTCGCAAGCAGCCGTCTCCGCTCTTTCACATGTGGATCGAACAAGATGACAGCGCTCGACAAGACAAAACAACGCACGGCCGACGTTAATTGCATCCGCACGTGTCCTCCGTTTACATCAAAGCTGCTCGTTCTCCCACCGCCGAAAGTAAGGAGGAGGGCGCTGCAGTGAAAACGGCGAGGGAACAAAGTCTGGGAGCCATTACGTTGCGGGGAGACCAACTTACTGGGAGATTTTGTGTTTTGACACTGATGGAATGTAAACAGCGTTGAGTTCTGCAGTGATGGCGTCGCTCCACGCGGAACAATGAGGAAAACAACAGAGGCACGGGCCACAAAAAAAATAAAATCCCAAGACATCTTGAATATTTGCAGCATGAGCTAATATCAGCATGACACTGTTGAGGTTATTCAAAGGTCCCATCTTGCATTGTTTCAAAGGGATCAGCTAAAAATAATACTGTATGTGTTCATTTGCAAATAGTAAGTACCAATAATTGTGTAAAGAACAAAGCCATTTGCAAGCGCTGCTTGTAATATCCTTTTTTACAATTAGATGCTGCTGAATCTTACACACTGGGCCTCAAATGGAGAAAAAAAAAACAGATCTATTCTGCAGCAAAGATAAACTAACGTCCATTTATTTTTGCCGTTACAGTAAAATAAAATCCAACAACAACAACGATAATAATAAAGAAGGAGGTGTTTATGTTCTCTCGTGATTACTACCACATTTCTGCTGTACCAAAATTATCCTGTAAAATCTCTCATGTCAAAACATTTCAACGAAAGAAAGGATTTTCTTCTTTTTTTTTCTTCGAGCGCCCGAGGCAGCGTCTAGGTCTCGGCTGCGCGGCTGCTTAAACAAAATCCTCCGTGCTGGTAATAATCACAGGCCGGCTCAAGGTGAAACTTGGGCCAGTGGCAGCAAAGTCAACGCCAGCACGGAAAACAAAAAAGAAAAAAAAGAAGAAAGAAGGTAACACAACCTGCTTGCGAAGGAAAGAAATTGATAAGGAATGACAGCTCTAATCCGGGATCTAACGTTTAACATCCACTGCTCACGTGTCTTTACTCAAGTGGGGCAAATTATTATGGATATAAAGGCGTAAGACTGGGTAGCATCTAGTGGTAAGAGGGTGTACTGCAAATCGATGAACACTTATTAATTGGGTCGTGCAGCAGTTTGGCAGAGTGATGGAAGCCACTGCAAACAGTTTTCTCCCATCAGCAGAGCTCCATCAGGGAAAGGCCACTCTCTATATGTTATTACCTGTTCTCTGATGTTGCACTGGCTCCCAAATCTCCTTATACCTTCTTCATGTAATCTCTAACGTCATGATGGCAAAACCTCAGTGTTCTCAGCTACAGCAGATGTGTACTCGAACAACAAATGAAAGCTTTCTCCTTACAAGTGGACCTGCTCTTTATGCAAATCTAAGTCCCTCTTATTATTAGTGAATCATCATAGGTGACTTCATCAAATCAAAAAAACATAGACATGATATTTGATACACGCTGTTCGTGAGCAGAAAAGAAAAAAAAACCCCGCACAAACAACAGCTGGAACTACATTACCCATGCTGCCTAGGGAGAGGGCGAGAGAGAGCACAATGTTTTTCCACAGCAGCTCTGCAGCGCTGCACATCAGCTGATTCAACACAGGGCTAATGAGCGGGCCTCCGAGGCTCGGCGAAAACAGCAGCGCGCCAGCAACGCAACACAACACATTCAGACACGTGCTCGTTAAGAGACGAGCGTGACGTCAGGCGTGTTTTTCTATTTCAATGCCTTCAAAAAAGAAAAAAGTGGTAAAGGTGCCTTTAATTGGCTCCAGATGTTGCAGTCAAACGTGCGTTGAGCAATGCTGCCGGATGCCAGAACAACGGCCAATAAGAAGAAGAAGAAGAACAACAACAACAATGAAACAAACAACAGCTGACAACGAAGAATAACTTGAGAGCAGATACAGCTGACTAGAACAAAGGATATTTGAGATATAAATAGCTAACTATGGAAATCAATTATAAATGGAGAGATTAAAGAAACAATGGCTGTGTGTATATATGTTGTGTATGTATATATATATATTTATATATTTATATATATATACATACACAACATACATACACACATATGCATATGTATGTACATACATATGTATATATATGTTTATATATGCATATATATTTTCCATTCTTCACCCACAAAGTGAATTAAGTCCACAGGTTTCGAATCGATTTAAGACCATGGCTGAACCAATCAATGCGATCAATAGCTCTCAGTCGACCCGTCGCTGTGACGCCCCGCCTGCATCGACCTGCGCCGCCACTCGAGGCCATTGATTGTCTCCATCTGGCCGACACGCCGACTGAATGTTTTCTGTTCACACGTGCGAAAGACAAACACCGGCCACGCAGCAAAAAAAAAACCCTGCATCTCAGTGGACGACACGGCAGGAAAAGAAAAAAAAAAAATTCCCACTGTGTGCTGAGCACCAGCTGGCTGCGTCTCTGCCGGTGCTTTTCACACCGAACACAGTTTCTCCAGAGGACATCATAAAAAGTGGAAAAGTGGTGAGTAATTTCCCTTCTCTTCCACTCTCCCGACAGCCGAGGATGAGTCACAGGGACGGAGCAGCGGCTGAAAACACAGCGTAGCGGCCGTAGATGTTATGTTTCTCAACTCAACACAGGGAAAAAAAAAAAAAAAAAATACGACCGTCTGCGACTTTGCGAGGTGGCGCTTGTTTTGAAACACTCCAGGTAATTTCAACTCAACAGTTAGATGCAGGTTTGCCGGGTCATTGTACTTGCCCTGAGACATGTAGCAAGAAAACCTTGAGATAAATCCGTCATACTTAGGTTAATGAACACAACTTTGTAGTTCATATTCAAAAATAAAATACATAAACAATGTCATTTTGTGACAAAAGTGACAAAGAAAGGTTTCAATTATTATAAATTTAACTAATTCTGATTGTGACTCTGATTTAGAATGCAACGAGTCTGTTACCGTTTCAACAATCAATCCACTTCTGTCATCCGCCAGCTATGAGTCTCAGTGACTTCAAACAAGAGTGTTTTTTGGGGGGGGCGTGCGAGTGATGATGCACACCTGCAGAAATGCACAAACACATCCAAACCGTGTGAGGCAGAGGTTCTCACACTGGAGCTGATCTGGTGTCTGCTCCATGGCAGGCACAAGATAAAAACCTCAGAGTGTTTGCTATCAATCCGCAGCTGACACGGCGCTGGCAGCTAGAAGGTGTACATCACTAACCCTTTTCCCAGCATTTTGCAATAAGTTGCCCGTCCCAAAGAAAACACTGCAGATGCCTGAGAAAAACGTGTCTGCTGCTCCTCCGAGGCACTCAGCCTATCTAATCTGAAAAGAAAAAACTGAAAGGCACAGAAACACACCACGTCTGCCTATGTGGATGATAGAAGAGACTGACTCCTGTATTCATTCCAAAAATTAAACCTTTTTCAAATGAAAATAAAATGTTGCCGGGCACGCACATCAAAACAAACCGGTGCAGGCACGAATTGAGTGGAACACACACACACACACACACACACACACACACACACACACACACACACACACACACACACACACACACACACACACACACACACACACACACACACACACACACACACACACACACACGGTGTGCCATCACTTTCCACTCAGGATGTCGTGACGCGACTGGTCGTGTTTTTCCTGATGTTCGTTACTGCGGATTTATTGCGCCGCCTCTTTAAGAGTTGTTGACAGACAATGTGTAATAATCTAAGTTTTGGGATTACGCTGATGCAATTCATGATGACGTGAGGTCACTTTTTAAAGGCAACAAACACAAGAATCGTTCCTTGCTTTACAGGAAAAAGCCACAAGAGATGTGAGGCGTTTTCTGCACAACCCTTTCAGGTTGTCATAACACAATGGCCTCTCCTTCCTCTCCTTAACTTTTATTTATATATACATATATATATGTATATATATATATATATATATATATATATATATATATATATATGTATATATATATATACACATATATATATATATATATAAATTTATATATATATATATGTATATATATATATATTTCAGTCCGACCACCATACATTAGCAGGAAGTGTTACAGGCCACTATGATGCTGATTCCGAGGCCTTAACTTATTGATTTCAGCCATTGTGTTTTGTAATAAACCCCTTCACACTTCAGCTTGTTGCAGTGCGACCCATTGCGTTACCTCCGTATGTGCCAGGGTGGTAACAGCTGCCAGGCCATTACCCAACGCACACATTCCTGGTGCCTGGTATCTGGCTCGTTGGATCCCCCACGGAGCAGAGGGAGTCAGTCTCACTCGGCGGGACCCGAGTTTCGCTGTCAGCGTTACACAATGCACGTTGAGAAATCGCCGACATTCATCGCACAAAACATCCACCGGCGCTTCATTCCAAGCATCCCAGAACTGTGCAGGATTTGATGCATTAGCGAAACACTCTGAGGAAATCAACGTAATCCAGTTAGGTTCTCTGGTGGAACACGCGCAGAAATCCACATTCACGCATGGGCTTGGCATAAATATTGCACACACACCCACCGACCCACGCCCTCAATGTTTTGCTCGAACAAAGAGTATTCCAGGGCCAGGATTGGGAGATGAAGGTAATCTAATAAAAACTATTTCCTCCTAATCAAAGGAGGTGGAGAAATGGCAGATTGTAGCAAATGTCGAAGGGGGCGAGCGCGTGTCCCAGTGTTTATCTTCCGCAAAGATAAACACTGAAAGCTCTCGGCTTGCCCCTCCATTTGCGCGCGTCCGCCGAGTGCGCACGCGTGCAGGATCAGTCAGGAGTGCCCTGCTTTTCCCCGGAGAAACATTTCTAAAATAGCAACCACAAACCAGACAGAATGTAAATCTGCACTTTGAAATGAGCTGCAGAGAGAGAGGAAAAAAAGCGAGGGGGGCTTTAAGGGACCTCGGAAAAACAGGTATGCATTTCAGAACCATTTACAGTTCCAGGAGCGCAAAAATGGGTCACAGCGCTCCTGCTACGCTCACGCTGTTGAAACACTACGCTCCGTTTTATTTTCTCGAGTAATGAATTACAGGTTTTTCCACCAGGCCCCGAGCTCAATTATATTACAGCTCCTGAAAGCTTCATCATGCCCAGGTCGGAGGAATTCGGCGCGTAAGCAAAAGTGGAATAGAACTGTTTAATTGTATCAGCATGTTTCAGCAGGGGGAGAAAAAAAAAAAACCCTGCAGGAAGCAGAGAGGAGGAGTGAGAGGGAGACGGTGGCAGAGCGAAGCGTGATATTTTAGCTGGCGGGGGGGAAAAAATGCGGCCAGCAATAATGACAAAGGAAAAAAGGAATTATAGATAAACAGCAATTCTCCAACGTGCTCAGCGTCGCAGGATGCCGCAGCGCAGCAGGAGAGTGGAGCGAGCCGCTGCAGTCACTCCCACGCAGGAACTCTCCGTGCACTGCGGCTCGGAAATTCAGTTTTGGAGTGGAACTTTTCTCCTCAGAACTCCGGATTAAAGCGTCTCGGTTCTCCCGCCCTGCCTGAGATTCTTCAGGCCCTCTCGGGGGTTTTGTGATTGTCCCTCGCTGTATAATCAGAGCGGACACAGGCTGTTGAGCAGCAACTGCCGAAGCAAATCGGGTTAGCGTAAAAAGAAAATTAGCCTTGGATAGCGTCTGTAATAGCGGTGTGCCTGCAGATTAGACAGTGAGAAATTAAATACTGCATATGTAGCTTGAACTATTCTGGTTGTATAATAACCTTTTTGTAACCACCAGTCATTTATACGTGCTTGGCTGAGGATGCTGCCAGATCTACAGAAGCCCACAGAGGACAAAAAGATATTCACTTTGCTCACAATGTGACCTAAATAAAAATTCTGTATCTATGTGTCTTCCTGTTTTTTTCCTTTTACACGTGGCCTGCGTTACATATAACCCCAGAATATGATTTAAGTTGAAACCCTAAACCAAGATAACAATAAATATGCTAACCTTAAGGTGGGGAACATTCGCAGTGATTTGTGTGTGTTGTTTAGAGACTGGACGCTCTCTGCTTTTACATACATGCAACTGAGATACACATAGATCAGCCGTACCAACAGCAGAGCAAGCCCACCTATTTCTCAAAACTGACGGCCGTGAGAAACATCTCCTGGCGCTACAGGACACATCTGCGCTGTGTTTGGACGGATAAAAAGCAGTTTCTTTTCCCACCCTGACAGTGGCAGCTACACTTACTTTGCTCCAAAATAAGCACCCTTGCTATTTTGGCCCACTCGCATCCCTCGTAGGCCTGAAAAATGTTGCACCACCGTCCGGTGCACGATTGCCTTTAAACATCTCAATATTTTCTGACGGCAGCCAACAATTAACTCAAGAAAGAGAAATATATTATTTTCACATCGGGGTTGCTGACTCTATTGCTTTCTCAATCGTCGCCGTCATGAAGTGATGCAATTTGTATTTCCAAGTTTTTTTAGTTAAGCATTTTCCCATTTTGTAATGCAGGCGTTTTAAAGTGAATTCCTGAGACTAGCCGCGAGGCTAAACCTGCGGTCAAAAAAAAATATCTGTAATATGAGCTTTTCTGGTATAAGACCTGGGATGAAGTCGGTTTGCTAGCACGGGGTCCCAGCCGGGGTTGTCGCCGCCGTGCTGCGGCATCAGGGACGGAGATGAGTGTGGAGGCGTGGGGGGGGAGGGGGGGGGGAAGGGTCCATCAAGCTTCACAGTGAATCAGACTCACAGCGACGAGAGGAGTGTGTGAGCGCAAGAGGAGCAGAGACGGAGCGGGAGGACGAGGACAGAAAGCCTGCAGCACATTCCCTGCAACACACTCACTTCCTGTCTGCGGGTCTGTGGCCCAGAGGGGGAGGACAAAGCGCGCGCACACATACACGTACACGTACACGCACACTCACACTCCACTCATTATTATTTAAATAGCTGCGGCATCACATGTCATCACATGATGACCAATAGCAGCCGTGCCCATTTCCCAGTGACACAACATGCTGAAAATACCTGGGAGAACCTTCATGTTCCCGCAACAGCACGTGGCAGATGTTTTTTTTTTTCTTTTCCGTTAAGGAGACAAAAGATGAAGCCAGACAATGCTGGTCTGCGGCTTGGAAGCTGGAAAACAAATTAGTTCAATGAAGAAAATGATTCACTTAGCCTAATTGTAGGTTGTTGCTGCACTTACGTGGCCAACATGTTGTTAGGATGTGCGCACTCAAGCTGGCACACCAGGAGTTCTGTGCGCGCGCACAAACACCACAAAAACTCTCGTCGTTTCTATTCCGGGAAGGGGAACCCGCAAGCAGAGCTCTTCAAATTGTAGACATGGCCCAAAATACTGTACGTCGCCACACTTAAACTGGCATAGCACTTTTTTTTTTTTTTTTTTGCCCTGCAATATTACACTGGTTCTGCAAAGGACGGAGCTGATTTCTGGTGGCGTGCAAAGATCAAATGCGGATTTTTGGCGCCAATAAATTCTCAGGATTTTAAACAATAACGGATAAAACTTTAAGACAAGGCTCAGTTACGTTTATAACAGCTACAGCTAGACACATTGCAAAAGATTTTAAAGGCCCAGTGTGTAAGACTTAGTGGCATCTAATGGTTGATAATATATATATATCATTCTGCCAACAATGTTTATATGAATCCATTTCCTCTGATCTCACTATTTTCAGAGCATTTGGAAACAAATAATTTTTATTGCATTTTAAGCCGACCGATACCTTTAAATGTGAAAAATACAAAACTCGACTTATGTGCAGAACCAGCGACATCACATAAACAGGAGGGAGTAGTACTGTAATAGCGCCCCCTGGAAGTGTTCTTCTGTCGCTAATGTGGCTGCGCACTCATGCTAGTGCATGCAACTCTTTTGTTCCCCAGCTCATAACAACACTGCCTGATACTAATAGCTCGCACACCCCGAGTGATTTTGAAGTATATGCTGCTCAAAACTGCGTCGGGATTTTACTGCACAGGGCCTTCAAATGTGATCTACAGGGACTCTAAATTGCGCTTCCTTTCTTTGCAGGATATACAGATGAATGTATTGCAGTTGACATGTTCGCATTAGAGACCATTACTTCCAGTCGTTCACTAGAAAAAAAGAAATGAAAAAACAATGGAAAACTCGCAGACACATGTAGACACTTAAACTGGGCTGGACAAAATGTTACCTCTTTCCCACACGTCCCACTGGTCTCTTCACTTCATGAAGAATGTAAAGAATAGGGGGGAAAAAAGGAAAAACAAAACACAAAGCCCCTCTGACACCTCTCCTTGCACACATAAAACCATCTCTCAAGCTTTCATGCCAGCCTCAAGATCTCCAAGGCATTGAGTCTGGAGTTCTATTTTAGTTGTGCCAACAGCGCAACAGTTAAACCCAGATGGCTGTCAGGGTGAGATTTTGTTGTCACTTTGCACTCGATTTACTGATCTGAGCCCAAGAGCCCACATTCCTGCCAATGGGAGGGAGGGAGGAAGGGAGGGAGAGACCGTAAACTTGCAATTGATGAGCAGTTCAGCGATATTCTTTTTTTAATTCTTTTTTTTTTTTTCACTGATAGAAATGGTGCAAGTCGGCCCAGTTTAGTTCAGTTCTGGACGCTCAGGATCGGGAGTCCGTCTGCAGATGCATGCCAGTGGGTCAGTGGCACACACGTGCACGTAGACATTTTGCTTCTCACGACACAATTTATGCAACCCTGCCCCTTCCAAAAGGCCTGGCTCCAGGCCAGCCTGCCGACCTCCTTTGACCTCGCTCACCCAGTAACCGTGAGCTGAGAGCAAGAGGAAAATAAATAAAGAACAGCATCATTACTAAAGCTGTGGTGGCTGCTGAATTCTAATACACAGCTTTAATTTATATTGTGCATTTTACAAAACGCACTACTGTCTGTGTCACATATAATCCACCAGTCAGAGTTAAAGGTCCAGTGTGTAAAAACTTTAAGGAAGCCCGCCTGACAGCGCGTCCCATGTTTAGTTCACTGTGAGATGGGTTTCCTTAAAAAAATGTTGCCGCAAGATAGCAGCTAACTAGGATCAAGACCAGTATTGCTCTACGTACATTCTTATATACATGAGAATCTTTCAACCTGCTTCTGCCACAAAAGGCCAAAGAAGATAACGTCGTTCGGGAAAGCGATGGCAAAGAAGCCAAAGATATCGTCACAGTCAATAAAATACGGACTAATAATATACAAGATTCCCCATAAAATTGTGCGACTATGGCCAAAACGTTGAACTTTAAAAACGCAAAGACGTGCCACGCCAAGGTCTACGTGTTGGCCCGCTCAAAAACAAAGCCAGATGTTACAAGGCCCTGACCAAACTGGATAAGACCGGGTTGATTTATGGGGCTTTTGAGTGTTCACCTACGAATCCAAAGGAAAAAGCAGACAGGACGATCTAATCCTTCAACCGAAACGTTGGACCGACGCTTCTTGAAGTCAAGCGCTTAATGTACTAGAGCGATGCCAGTGATGCTGGAGCTGCATGTGACGGACAATCCTGCCTGGATTCCCTAAACAGATGGCTGAGGGAGGTGGTGGTGGGAGGTCAAAGGTTGAAGCAGTTTCACAGTTCAGGTCGTCTAAACCCGAGCCCGGCAGACAGGACAGGACACATCACGGGGGGCCCGGCTCTGTTCTACAACGCCCGGCACGAGCAGCGACGGATGTTCAGATAAAGGTCAGATCAGACTGCAAAGGTCCCAGCGGAAGGTGGAGGAAGAAAGACACAAAAAAAATAAAACCCAAACAGGCACGTCGAGGGCGCCCTGCGTGATGGTATGTCCGGGACGCTGGGATGTAGGGCCGGCCTCCGCTTTGGTTGTTTTCCTGGAAGAGTTGGGGATGACATGGAGCTTGCAGGAATGTACCGAGCAGCGAGGCAGCAGCGAGCGGGACATTCTCTGGGACTGCGTGTGTGCGTATGCTTGTGTGTGTGTGTGTGTGTGGGTGCATGTGTGTGACTCCGCTGAATAAAATAGCTTAAAGAACTTGCTCAGGACAACTCAAGAAATAAATAAATAAGAAACTGGGCGCAAACGGCTTCGCTCGGCAGGAGTGCACACGGATGCCAGCTGTAATTATGGCAGAATTATGACGGATGGCGTCCCGACGAAGCTCCTGCTGGGCTCAGCTCTGATTTACAGACGTCCCCCTGCAAGTGCTGATGAAGAATCCAGCCCCGTCGCCGAAGACTTCGCGACTCTGCTTTCTTGTGTTTTCAAATGTGCGACAAACGAGGGCCGACTTCGAAAATTTTCCAGCGGCCTTCTTGAAACCCACCGCCCCCCCCGAGTCTTTATGGGCCTGTCATCGCTCGTTTTGAACTGTTCACTGTCAATCGCAAGGCATTACAAGCAAGATCACACACTGGACTTATTCCTGCACCACAACAGAAACACACTGTAATGCCACACAAGCGGGGTAAGACCACCGTGATGGCTTCTCCCTCTATCCTTCTGATCAGTCCCGCATTACTGCGAAAGCCGAGGAAACGTTGATTTGCTCGTTAAGACTTCCCATACTCAACAACTTTTCCTCAATCTTTTCTTCTTCTCCTCCTTCGCCCTCTTGTTTAAATGGAAGAGTGTTACAGAATGGCAGCTTTCTGTGCCCGCTGAGGAGTAGAGGGCGACTGTTGCACGTTTAGCCCGGTAGAAAAACAAAAACTCGAAGGAAGTGTCCGCAGCGACAACCCGTGGTCGCTGCACGCTACTGCAACAATCACAGCGCATCAACGTCAGTTTGACCTCTGAACTTCAGGATTATGCGTACTTTTTAAACGTTACAAACGAACAAATTACAGTTAGTTTTAAACCGGTCGCAAACTGTAGCAATTGAGTCTCGGGTTTGTTGTCTGTTGTCGTTCTGTGTGTGTCCGTCGTCATTTTTTTTTTTTTTTTTGAAACTTTCCCTTATAAACTTCAAAACTCAGCTCAGTTCCCGGTGGCGCACATGACGTGTCCTCCACGGCTGTTTTTCTCAACAAAAAGAAGTGTGTTAAGTCGTTGCAGAAGCAGAATCTGTCACCGTGTGCCCGTAAAGTAAACAAAAGTGAGGCTGCACAGCAGCGACGCCGCGCTGAGGCGACACTTTTCCCCCGGAGAACGTGTTGCCCGGAAGGCGGGCTGGAAGAGAACAAACTCACGAACCGTTACCTGAACATCCCCCCTGCTTCGCTTCGCTTTGAAAGACCGAGGGAGTTCCCTGTTTTCTTTGTTTTTTTTTTTTGTTTGTTTTTTTTTACCTAGCAACATGATCTCCAGCTTCTTGCGGTCCACTCGGAACCGCTCCTCGGTCCACTCCGGGTCGGGCAGCGGCTGGGGTCCGCTCAGGTCCTCCTCCGAGCCCGGCAGGGGGGAGTCGGTGCTGCGCTCGCTGTTGGATCCATGGTCCGACTGCTGCTGCTGCTGCAGGTATCCGCTCAGAGCGTCGCACTGGGCAGCCATAGCGCTGCGCTGCAACTTCCTCCAGTGGCCAGGTTGTCTGCCGAGTTTCTTACGGGACACAAACACACCGAGCAGAGCCGAGCCGAGCCGAGCCGAGCGAGTGGTAAGTGAGCAAGCAAAAAAGCAAAGCGACTCCTCGGGAAAGGAGAGAGGGAGAAGAAGAAGAAGGGGGAAAAAAAAAACTTCACGTGTCATCCGGTGGAGGGAGGAGGAGGAGAAGGAGGAGGAGGAGGAGGAGAAGTAAAAACAGAACTCCTCCCAGAAACACTCCGAGGCAGGCAGACCTCCCCCTGGGGTTCCTCAGAAGGTCTCCAAACATTAGTGCGTAATTTGCAAAAAAATAAATAAAAATCCATTCGATTCCATTCGTCCTCCCTCTCCCCCACCCCCTCTCTTTTTTGGTAGGACCTGCTTTTTAAGTGGGAAGTCGGGAAAGGGGCGACTAGCAACTTTGGGGGAAAACAACTTGGGAGCGATTTCGAGCTGGAAAACAAAACAAAACAAAACAAAACAAAACAAAACAAAAAAAAAAAAACATGAACCAGTCCGTTTAAAGTCAGTCGATGAAATGTACAAGAAGAACACACAGACACACTGACACTTTCTCTCCAGGCCGGCTGCGACTTTATTGGCACACGTTATTAGCTTATACAGGAAACACTACACATCCTGAGAGGATACACGGCAGCAATACAGGAAGGAGAACAAAACGAAAGCGGTACAAGCCACCACAATCACCCCAGCGGGGGGGAAATGGCCACAATGAGTGCTTTCGGGTTGTAATAAGTGATAGATAGATAGATAGATAGATAGATAGATAGATAGATAGATAGTGTAATGAAGAGTCAAAGGAAGAAGAGGAAGAGGAGGAGGAGAAAGAAGGAAGAACAGCAAGAGGAGAAAGATGTGGTTTCTTCCTCTCACTACACCTGCAGCCGCCCACCTAACCTGCGTTGTTTGGCACTGTGTTATTTGTAAGTTCTTGTTTCACACATTTTTTTTAAAACATCTTTTTTTGAACTAAAAGTTAGAAAAACAAACAATCTCCTCTTTAAACCCCCTAATCAGATGAAGGTCTCCCAACACAACACATCCCTGCTACTACAATGAATAGATCGACACCTCCACCTCCTTTTGTTTTTATCATCTGTCCATAACCAAAAAGAAAACGCCGAGGTTCCAGTGGTAAAAAGGAAAGACTACCACCTAGTGGCCGTCTGAATAGTATGACGAAGGCGCCCAACTTTTGAAAGCTGGAATATAATTGGCCTTAGTATGAATACGCAGCATAGTTGTAATACAACAACAACAATTAAAAGCCATTCACTATTTCCATGAAAACAAGTAAAAATACAACAACAACAACAACAACAACAACAACAACAACAACAAAAGTAAAGACATATAATATACCGTTTTTTTCAAAATATTTCAGGAAACAACAAAGCTTTCAAAAAATACCATATGTATTGGTATCGGTGATTATTCAATGAATTACTTCTAGATGTACTTTTGACGCTTTATCACCTGGGTTACTACCTGTACAAGCAGTAAGCTGTAAAACTGAATGCTCAACTGTCAGGTTTGTTTAAAGCCAGAATACTCTCCAATTTGATAATGTAACAGTTTCACTTTAGCAAATAGAGGCATGAAATGAATCCAAGTGTTTTTGGAAGCAAGTCAGTGTGAGTGCTCTTGGTCGTTTAACTACACTACTGGGCTATTTATAATTGTCAAAACACATTTTTAAGCAACACCCAAGATTCCCCCCCCCCCCCCCCCCCAGTGGTAATTAATTGCCTCTTTGCATTCAGAATCATCATTGGAAAAACAGTCAGTCAGACAGGCAAAGTGAGTTTCCTCCACTGTGCCTCAGAAGACATTGAAGTGCTTATATGTGAATGCATCAATATGCTTCTCATCCAATTACATAATAAAACACTGACAGACTGATAGAGCCATACTGCCAATGTAGCAATCCTTCAATGATTATACTCTCCCATTTGACCAAATTAGAAACTTGTGTGGGATTTTACACTTCTGAATACCTTTCTACAACAGCGTGTAGTGTCTTAGAACAAAATCTAAATTCTTTGCTTTTATTTTATTATGCTCCTGCTCTTCCTGTTGGCAAATACAAACTTTCAGAGGGTAGCCATATTGAATTCGTGTCTAGATACATTAATCTATTAATGAATGCCCCGAACATTTAATCGCATTGGACCTATTCTTTTGTGTGACACCACTTGTCCAAGCTGCAGCCACGCTGAGGGTTTACAAATACCATTTAATAGGCTCTCTGATGAGAAATCTCCATCATCTTCAGTGGAATTGCTAAATCTGACTAATTTCTGACGTTGGATTAAAGAGAATGTTCATTATGGCTTATGGGTTTTTAATCCGGAGATGCTATCCCTCGATGAGACGGTGGCGACTCAGTGTGATAGAGCAGAGGCCACGGCCTTAAACTTGTTCTATGCATTCAGAAATCTAGTATGGATGTGGCATTTCAGGGTTCGTAATCAGGACATCTCCTTCCCACTAAAAATAATGAAAAAAAAACAACATTATTATACAGTGCTAAAGACACAAAGGAGTCTTTAACTCATCTTAAAATCTTTAATATAGTGTTGTGTAGACCAGTGCCTCGGTACAACATAAATAAAGGGATAAATCTCTGTGTTTGTGTCATCTGTTGCTGTGAGATATGCAGCAGTCCAGGCGTGAAAGGTGACAGATGTGCCCCTTCTGCCAATGTGCTCAGTGCGTCTCTTATGTTTATCCCTTCCCCTTTTTCCTCACCATCTTTTTGCTTCTTTGTAACGGATGTTCTTTCCAACACGACACCAAGTATTTTAATTCTGAAAAATAATGTAAATGTTGTTGCTTTTGCCAGATTGACATTTTAACTATATTCTCAAATTGAATCTTTACGAGGCAGTTTTTTTTTTTTTTTTTCAAAAACACAAAAAGAGAGGACATGCTGAAGGTCTATATGCTGTTAGTCAACTTGTTACTGATTTCAGTTTTAGCGTCACTCTCTTTCGTGGTTTCGCTATGCTTTTTGGGACACACTTCTTTTGCAAAATTACTGCACTGTAAACCTTGTGACAGCAATAATATTAGGAGTAAAAACAACCTTTGCTGGAAATTGTTCTTATCAATACATAATGACCAAACTGATTATTGTTCTCCCTGTATCCACCTGAGTTCCCTCCGTCCCCTCCAGCCTCATCATGCATGTCAGGTTATTTGGCCAATCCAAATGGTCTGTACTGCAGGTGTGCCCCTTAGTGTAAGCTGTGGTTGTCTCTCACTGTTATCACGGTAATGCATTGTCTACTTGTCCAATGCATAACCCCATCTTCATCCTAAAACGGGCTGGCCTATTGGCTCCACCACCCATAGTGTGCTGGGGTAAGTGGTGGTAGAATATCATATCAATACAACAACAACAACAGCAGCAGCAGCAGCAGCAGCACTGTGTGTGTGTGTGTGTGTGTGTGTGTGTGTGTGTGTGTGTGTGTGTGTGTGTGTGTGTGTCACAACCGTGACTGATTTTATTTGCGCAGAAACAAAATGACACCAGTCCGGAACCTCATCACAGCATCACGGGCCACTGTCGCCGCCGCTCACGCACATGTCACCATTTAAGCCTATACACACGGATAGGGGGGGTGGGGGAGAAGAATAGCCGTAGCCACGTCTCTTAATTTATTCCTCACAAGAGATTGGTCACGGATCGATGCGCGCTCGCGACGCTCGGAAGGCGGCGCGCACGCGCTTCTGAGCATCGTTTGGGAGAGAGAGAGAGAGAAAGAGAGAGAGGAGAGAGAGATGAGGAGAGAGGGAGGCACGGGGAGCTGTAGCACACCACACCGCCGAGTGAGTGTCCGCCGAATGCCTGCCTCTTCACGCTGCCGATGAGTGATCCTCGCATTCCTATGTCTGCCAGTTGACACGGCGAGCACCAAGGACCGGCCCTCTCCTCCCCTCGCGCGTCCAGGATCCACGAGTCCGAGCAGCGGACGGCGCGTTTTCGGGGTTTGTTTTTTTTCTTCAGGTGAGCCGCTTCCTCCGGCATCATCCGTCCATCTTTCCATCCATCCATCCATCCATTCGTCCGTCCATCCATTCATCCCTCCTACCATCCCATCCGCCACCCCCTACTCCATCCCCACCACCGTCGTCCTCCGCCGCCTCGGGACGCATCCGTGTCTCGGCTTCTATTTCCGCGGCATCCGGAATCGTTCGACTACGGAGCTGCAGCAGCTGCTGCTGTTGGTGATGGGGAGGAAAGCGGCCGTGGATTTGCGGTGTCGATGCACGGCGCGGGAGGAGGAGGAGGAGGAGGAGAAGAAAGAGGAGTAGGCGGAGACAGCGGAGGATATAACAATAATAATAAATACTAATGGGGTGGAAAAACACGCTCGCTCGTAAAGGTTTCCTGAGCGTCCTCGCGATCGGGAGCGATGTGATGTGACTCGGCTCTTTGCACGCCACAGCCTTGCAAACGGCGAGGTGATATTTGCCTGTGTGCGTGCGTGTGTATGTCTGTGGCGTCGTCACATGTATATATATATATATATATATAAAAAAGGGGTAAGATAAAAAAGAAAAACAGAAAGGAAGCTAGCAGGAAACGACACAAGCTGCAGTGCGTGCACACTGCACAGCATATGGGCACGTTTGCATTGACAGGCACCTTCCCAGCAGCGACCATGGCTGCTCTGGCAGCCGTGTTGTTTCCCTAAAGCATCCACCGTTGTCATGGTCCGGCTCCTCACCTCGCCTCATCTTTTCTCCCTCGCTGTCTCTTTCTTAATTAATTTTATTTTGCAGCATATTGAAGGATGCGTGGCGCTGGCATTGGCACTGCGTCGCTGCTTAAGCCTTTGGTAAATAACAGGTTGTCGTACATTGGTTTGTGTGCACATGAATGA
Source organism: Nelusetta ayraudi (assembly GCF_046127955.1). Taxonomy (NCBI): domain Eukaryota; kingdom Metazoa; phylum Chordata; class Actinopteri; order Tetraodontiformes; family Monacanthidae; genus Nelusetta; species Nelusetta ayraudi. The sequence continues at coordinate 2,563,807 of NW_027466106.1, forward strand.
TTCCCATCGGAGGCTGATAAATAGTCTGATTTGGTGCCAATCACTGCTGGGCAACTTTTACCTCCAACGTACACAGTGCCAGTCGACATGGCCTGTGCAAATTCTGCCAAATATATATAGGAATATGTGTCCTTGTCGAGACCTTGTGATGGAGCGGGAATTCGGCACGTCTGCCCCATGTGGGAAATGCCGATGGGGTGGAGACGAGAGCCAGGTGTACATCTTATTGACGCACCATGTTCGAATTATTGCCGTATTCTTTCTTTTGTCTGACACACCCCTAAAAATGTCCATTCTTTCCACAACAGGAGAAGCTGACATTTCCTGTGGCAGAATCACTGACTGGATCATGGCACAGACCAACAGCGGTGGGCAGGGGACCAACGGGGTGGCGGACGAGTCTCCCAACATGATAGTGTACAGAAAGGTAAGGCAGCTGCTATTTTTAGCCGGCACGTGTTTTGCGAGTTTGAGAGTGTGTAACTCCCCTTGCACCAGCCGCTCAATGACGGGCCGTGCGGTGGAAATTACTGATGGCAAAGACGGGAGACTGGAGGCTGGTGATGCGACACAATATCAGCTCAGTGAGAGCGCCATGGGGACAAGAAGATGTTTTTCTGTTGAAAGTGTTAGACATGCTTACAAGCACCTACACATTAACTATTGGCTCATTAGCAGCAAAATGTTCGAGGAATGAAAATGAAAAATAAATGAAATTCCACCTGATGTCAGCAAGAGTGTGAAAATTTGCATTTGTTTAGGGAGGTGGTGAATACTGCTGTTAAAAGCACTGTCATTTGTATTTTAGCGAGTAATTAAACTCTGCGCATCAGCCAAATACAGGATCGAAATCAATCGAGCGCCAACCATTTCTCCCCTCCCCCTCCCCCCTACTATTCAATATTTTCCTGCTTTAATAATTGAATCCTTTTTTTTTGTTTTTGGTACTCTACCAAATCCTGCTGGTGCAGCAATAGCTGTTAAACAACGAGAGGAGTCTCTTACTTTCTTACCGGCTGACAACAGGGAGTGTTGAGTGAATTTTCTCCACTGAATTCTTCCTGCAACGGCTGCTGCAGGTCAGGACGAGAAAAACGCCCCTCATGGTATCATAGATTGACTCACAGTTGGGCAAAATTACTGCCAGTATGGTGCCAGGGGGAACGCACTGGGAGCCTTGCTGTATTCTACGACGGCATTGTGCTTTCTTTCTCTTTTTCTACAAGCGACAATTTGCAAGATTATCCCCATCCAAAGGCCAGGCCATTAACTAGATTGTTCATAAACTAGGCCAAACACTGAGGATAATGGAGGCAGAACGCCACTGGTTTCGTCGGCCATTGTGAGTTTCGCCCCTTTGCGTACGCGACGGCGAAGGAAATTGCGCGTCAGTTCATCGAGCGGCAAAATATGCCACGGCATGGGGGAAAAAAAAACAGTTGCATCCTGTGTAAGCGCATGAAATATTGACCTGAGGTCTTGCAGCTATTCAATTACACGTGATGTCTCCTCCTTTCCACTGCGTATTGATCCAGGTGATCTGTGGAACCAAGTATATGCAATAAGCCCATAGAGCTTGATTATTTTGCAGCTTTTGACCCCATCAGCGGGCCCTGAATTATATATTTTTGCTATCAAAAGAATGCGCAGTTGAGACCGGCCCACGCCAATCCAAGAGCATTTCCTCTGGTGACCTTGGAATCAGGATTTGGACTGTTGAGGAGGGCAGCTTGTTGTCCAGTGTCCAGTCAGATTGATATCTTAACCCCTGTCGGAAGTGGAGACATCACTTAAGGTTTGCTTATCATTTGGTGCCAGAGGGAAGCATGCATTTAGCGCAGAGAATGGGTTGTACTGTGACTAAAGTGTACACTGTTGTCAGGCTACCGGCAAAAAAAAAAAAAAACCTCCAAAAAACAGCAATGAGATGCTTGGGAATCATCGGAAACACCGTCGTTTAAAATGACAGAGATACACAGCAGTGTTGTCTCAATGCGTTTTTCCCGGCACCTGAAAGGCTTCGTACTGTGACAGGAATTTCAATGACTTCTCCACCTTTTTTGTGGCATAGCGGTGCAGCGATTTTCACCGTCGCCTCACAGCAAGCAGGTCACAGGTTCGACTCCGAGACCGGACCCCGAGTGCAGGAGAAGCACTGATAGAAAGTGGATGAATGGATGAATGGATGAATGGATGGATGGATGGATGGATTCCTACCCTTTTCAGCTGTCAAATCTTGCAATACTGAAATTGATGCCGCGCTGATCGACCCACCTCCCCAAACCATTGACGCTCGGGCAGCGTCTGGCCCTCGGAACTGCACGTCCACCTGTCTGGATTGTAGATTGCATTACCACGGGAAAAAGATCAGATTTTTCACACTCGCCACATGTTTTTGAGAATTCATGCAGTAGAGTATCGACGTCGAGTGTCTTTAAAAAACACAATGTTTCCACATTAAATATCATAAAATTGCGCAGAGTATCGATTTTTTTCCTTCCCCCCTCTACTCACAGTCTAGACGCCTCTTTGATCGCAAAGCCTCCTACAAATCAAACCGATACTTCACGTCTCAGCACTTGACCGCACGCGGCTGCAGCTCGCGGCTGCGCGGGGCCGGGCGGCTGACCTACATACGCCGCGGAAACGACAGGCCGCGGCTACGGCAGCGAGGGTGGAGAATTTGCGGAGCCGGTGGAGTAGATTGGGAACCCACCGCCGGGGGTGAAAGGCGGCCCGACCGAAAGCTTTTTTTACCACGGCGGCGACTCGGCAGAAGTGTTGGCGGCCGCACGGAGGCGACGAGGCCGCCGAACCTCTCGAGTGCTGCTTTTATGGCCAAGCTCCCGCGGCCAAGACCCCTCGGCACCTCGCTGGCGTAAACACACTCGCCGGGGTTGATATTAAAGCAACAGGCCGCGAGTCGTCTTGCGAGATGGTCGCCGGCGCGCTCGTAGTGTGTGTTACGTAAGCCCCCGAGCGCAGAGAGAGAGAGAGAGACTTTTTCTTTTCTACGCGGCGGGCAGAAAGTGGCTCGATAGTCTCCACCCGCCTGGGGAGCGCAGCTCTATCTCTTCGCTCTCCCCGCCCGCCTGTCCGCCCCTCAGCTCCCCGTCATTAGCATCCGATGAAAATAGACGGGCCAGCTGAGGTGTCGACGCGCTCGCCCCGCGGACACGCACGCCCTCTTTCCCGAGCAGCCGGGCGTCCGTCGGCGAGGCTTCTGTCTCGGAGTGCGCGGCCTGCACTCGGCCGTGATTGGAGACAAGCGGCGCTTTTTCACTTTGCGTCCGGATTCTGAGGGCGACGCCGGGGAAGGAGCCGATCGATCCCCGGCCGGCGACCTCTGCGCCGCTGTGCTCATTACGTCGCGCCGATTGTTCCCCCGTCGCATGATGATGTGTGTTTCCTTTCACCTCCCGCTCACATGTGTGCGCCACATGAATAATGCCGTGGCGCATGTGTGAGTGCCACTGTGTTTGTGTGTGTGTGTGTGTGTTTGCAGTATGTAGGGCGAATGTTGCTAAGAGAGAGCGCTGAATTTTTCATGCAGCTCTGGTGAAGTTTACAGCCTCTCAGCAGCCACCGGGAAGGAACATCTTCCCTCGCCAGCCGGCGCCTGGCGCGCAGCCGTTTTCATGAAATAATAGTAATCGCATGAAAGGGCAAAGGCGCCGTTCAAACGACTGCATTTATGACGTAATAAATGGGAGTCAGAGAACGAGATTGTATTCATTCACAATCGGCGCATGTCCGAGTTTGTCGGCATTGCGGAAACGTCTGAAACGATCTCATTTTACCGCCAACGCGCACTTCTTACCGTGTGCATCGTAGCGTTTGATGCACGAATGAGACTCAGAGGAATTTTTATTCCTTCTATTCTTGCCAACGTGGGAAAAAATAATCAGCGCACATTTGCCTCAGGTGTGATAATCTGTCTCTCCACAAGCTGCTAATCAACAACAGAAGCTCCCTCTTGCTGCTGCCGCTTATACGCTTGGATCAGGATTCCTGCAAAGATTTGTTGTCGCTCGACTCGTCATTGTGTTGCTCGAAATAGCGGGCCGTGTTTTCATCAGATAAAATAAATGTTCCGGTCCTGTTGCGCACGGCGCTCTCTGCTGTACTTGAGTCTGACCAGCGAGGCACCAGTCCGCTCTTATTTACAACCCAACTGCCGCCGGGCACCATTAATTGCCTTCCAGTCGCCAGATTGGTTTCTGTCTCCATGTGTGGCCATGACGCCCGTGCTGCATCTTTTTTTGATCGAATCTCCTGTTTCACCGGTGGACATGTGCGCCACCTTATAACGTATATCTTTAGTTACTGTGGCAGGATAATGTTCCAGACTGTTACAGTGTCAACACAGTGCGCTTCTGTAGTATTTTGTCCCTGATCACAGCGCTGCAGATGAAAATCATGATGCAAACAGGATGTAAGAGCCTGTGGTTACTGATGGTGTTGCACAATTACACCACATACTGTTTTGTAAGCATTCAAAGTTTACCAGCACAGTTTCTGGAGAGTTTTACCATTTTTTGTCTCTTTCAAAAAAATGACATGACCTTTATGCATTTCTTGTATTTTTACAAAATTGTTTTGACAACAAAACTACTTTTTCTTAAAGCTACTTTTTCTTCTATTTTCAACTCTGCAGAGTCACTTTCACCACTTTGTAGTTTTGCACTTTTGGGGGCAGCAGAAGTTTTTCCACACAGCTTAAAGCAAGAAAGTATTGTTCTGGGAACACTAAGGCGAAGTCGGGAATCATGTTAACATTACCGCCCTTGTCATGTGAGCATCCCTCTCTCTGTTTTCAGCTGGAAGGAAATCTGCGCTTCACACTTTTGAAAGGCACGCTGATGAAGCGCTGTGACAGCAAAGCGTTTGCCCTCGGTGCGGCTCGCTAATGAAGTAATGAACAAACAGAAATAACAAACAGGGCTGATGTATTCGTGCACGCTATTGATTTGCCAATTGATTAAGTGGTTGAGTACAGGAGATCATTTTGCAGCAGCGGGGCTGTCCTTCTCCTGCACATCACTTTAACAAAGCAGCAGCACGGTATTGTTTGGCGGTGCAGATCTGTGGATGTTATGAATACCCTGCGGCTGTGTTGCGAATCGCATAATTCCCTTAGTGCACTTCGGCGCAGTACACTTATTGTGTGGTGGACTAATCTCGACGTGAGCCGCGTTGTCCCAGATCATGCCCTGTCGTTTTGCACTTATTGCGGTGACTCGTCTTCTTCTTCTGCAACTTTATTATTGACTGACTATGCTTGGATAGGGTTTGCAAACACGGCAAAGGAAGCTAAGGCAGCAATTTGTTAAGCATAACATGAATGCAGCATTAATGCGCAATTAAAAATATGTCACCCTCTTTAGGAGCGTGTAGTAGTAGTAGTACGATTAGTATGATGTCCATTTAAGGGAAGCATGACTGATTTGTGCTGTCCTTCATCTACTTGCACTTATTGTAATGGAAGCACATCCATCCTCACTTTGCTTTTCCTTGTTTCCTCAGTATAACTTTCACTTCCGAGGCTCCTGGTGCACGTCAGGAGTGCTTGACTTTGAGAAAGTTAAGGCAGTGCTGTTATTTGTCAACCCATTTGATGACGCAATTCGTTCTAATTCCCTGGAAAACAAACGCCGAACGAGCTTCGATGACGTTGGAAAAGCGCCAGATTGCCGACCCCTTATGCAAACTATCCAGAGATTTTCTCTTTTCTGAAAAGCATCTCTGATGTAGGGCAGCACGATGTAGCCGCGCGCGCTCTTATCAATACATTTTCCCCACCATCCTACATTGTTCATGAGTCATAAAGCGGAGAGGGAACTGAATACATTTCCATCTTTTTTCTCAGTCGAGAGCCAGATTGAAGGGTTCTTGTACTGCCTGTCTCTCTCTCTCTCCCTCTCTCTCTCTCTCTCTCTCTCTCTCTATCTGCAATCAGAAGATCAGGAAGACAGAGAGCAAGAGGGAGACAAGGGTGGGGGAGGAGGGGGTGAGGTGGGATGAACTCTAATTGCCAGATCAGAGAGAAATCTTTGTATTTGAAGTGGTGCTCTTTGTGCGCTAGCTTGCCAGCCAGGCAATTTCTTTTTCCTGCATATGAAAACATGCGTGTGCCCCCCTCCCCCTACTACCCCCCCCCCCCGACGCACTGCTGATGGAAAGTGTGGGTGTTTGGCAGACACTGTTGGATGGAAAATTGGCATTTATGGCTTTGCGCGGTTCAAACTAATCCATTCTGGCTGTATTTGCTGACATCAATACCTAAACGGCAATTAGAGGGGCTGGAATTAGCGGCACATGCTAGCGTCGATGGGGGTGTCGCTCCGCTGTATTTCAGAAAACCACTGACGTATGAGATAATCCATGTGGGCCGCGGTGCATCTTCTGACGGTGAAACACGCCGCTGATTATACAAACACAAGAACTGGCTGGAGCCTGTTTACAATGGAAACAGTCACGTATAGCAGCTGATCAGATTGGTTAATCCTGACTAGCCCCACTTTGGATTTAGAAAGACTGAAAAGGCGAACAGGGGAAATACAGATGACACTCACAGGAAGTTCTGTTTATTTTTTTTCTCTCAAAAATTAGGAAGGAACATGGACTTAAAGCATTTTAAAGCAACTTTGTTTTTGTGTTTGCAGAATGGCCGACTCTCCTTCGCACTTCTTCGAAACTTCTACTTTCCCTTGCATTCTCTCTCTGCATCTGTTTTATCTTCCTTCCAGCGCGTCTGCTGTTCCTTAATTAACCCGTGCTTATGGATTAAACAAATAAGACATACTGCATCAATTAGTGCTGTGTGGAGATACCGGTGTCTCGTCTCCCGGCTGCAACTCTACGCCAGAGCTATAAAACGACCTTGGACCGTCCCAGCTGCATTTCTCTTCCCAGCTTCTCTCACTATGTTTTTTAGTTTTTTGTTGTTGTTGTGCAGGCCAACTTGATAACCTGTGAACGACCTACAAGACAGAATCTAACCTTTTTTTTTTAAAAAAAGTCTTGACCCTGATCATCTGGGCCGGCGAGCTGTCAGATAAGATCTCCGACACCGATCCTGGCCGCTCTGAGCCGACAGACAGACAGAAGATACTTTGGCCCGCGCGGCTCTAAGCCGTCCCCTCCGTGTATTGTCTGCAACAGCTGGAGTTTTCAGTCCCGTCTGCTGCGAGGGTTATGTAAAGGTCTGAGAAGAGCCTGGGCGAAAAAGATACCGGCTGACTAAGGCCTCTTTTTTATTTTTTCTCTCCTGTCTGCTCATTTAATTCCTGCTCAACATTTTTTGCCAAAGATTATAGGAGAGACCCTGCCAGGGTTGGGAATGATTCCTCTGATGTGTGTGTGTGTGTGTGTGTGTGTGTGTGTGTGTTAACGCGACGGTCCTAATGAGGACGTAGACGCTCCATGAGCTCCACAGAGGGAAACAGACAGGATGACGCCTTCAGCCGCGGTTCTCTGCTGCGTTCGTCTGTGTTCAACGCTTGTATCCGTCTTTAAATATTGATCTGACCTTGTTTTTTTTTTTGTTTTTTTTGGCCCCCACCCTCCCCTCCCCCCAGGTCTCCACACCCGCCGCCGTTCGCATCGCACGCAGCCGCGTGTGTGCAGGCAGCGGCAGTCGCTGCGTCGAACGCGCTCCCCTGTTGTTTCCAGTGACAACTTGTTTCCTCTTCCGCTGTCGTGTTTTGCCCGACGTGTTCGCCGCCGTGTCTCGGCTAATTAATCCGTTCTAAATATCGTCACGCTCCGGTGTGCCTTTTTTTCCCCGCCGGCAGTGATTTCCCGTCACGCCGGACATACTTTCGGACGGACGCACGACGCTTCGACGCCTCGCAGCGGCACCTGTTAGCGAGATCTTGGGCAAAGTAGTGATACGTCTGTACGTCCCATTCTGACAGGTTCATCTCGAGTTTATTTCACACTTCTCCTCAAATGCCGTACACAATTTATTGTATATAAGTGTAAGCAACACTGTTCATTCATGTGGAGCAGAAATCTGAGTTTGTGTCATCGGTTTTAACTGTTCAGTCACTAAGACGCGACTGATCGCAAAACACATCGGGGTGTTTGATGGAGAAACGCCGCAGCCGAGCCACTTTTCACTCGGCTGTCTGAATCCTCTCTCATATGCAGCATCAGTATGCGAGCTGTTCTCTTCCCTAGGTTGGCGTAGGCATAAGTAGGGCACAATGGTTTCGTCACAGCGGGGGTGGGGGTGGTGGGTGGGATTGTCTCCCGACTACAATTCCAGATGAAGACGTCGAGTGTGGCGAGCGCGGCCGTTTAACAGGAAGAGCGTGTGAATTAATTAACGACCGGCCGGGGCTCCACGTCAGCGCCCGCCGCTGGCTACGTGTCCGCGCCGTCGGAGCGCTCTCGGAGAATTAAACAGGGTGGATAAAACGCAGCCCAGGCGGCGCTGTGAAGTTGGCCGAGTGTTGGAACACCGGAGCGGAACGCTTCCCGTTACCTGTCTGCGCGTTTCCAGCCTGGAAGCCCCGGCTCTCGGCTTTCTATTCCCTTCGCTGCCGGTGCCGCCGCCGCCCTCCCACTCTCACGGCCTCTGTTGCTCACTTTCAGCCCTTTGATGTTTTCCAGTGAACTCGCAGCATCGCTCTAACTTTCTTTATTCTCCTTTTCTCTTATTTATTTATTTATTTATTTATTTATTTATTTTTATCTGGCGCTGACACACAAACGCCCCTTCCCCTTTCTCTCGCCCCAACCTCCTCACCGAAGGAGCATCCATCTACCCATCCATCCACCCATCCATCCACCTCAGTCCCTGCTCTCACATCCCCTCGTCTCTCTTTGAAGTCATCAGAGCCCCAGCCGGAGCTCACGCCACTCCAGTCGGCTTTTATCCTCGTCGAGAGCGAGCGAGAGAGAGAGAGAGAGAGAGAGAGAGAGAGAGAGATAGGAGAGAAATGTATTTAGCCCTCGCCGCAGCGCAGTCATCTCCCCTCCTCTGTGTGTGAAATGATTCACTCGTGACTCGTAGCTTTATTGGGAACTCTCCCCAAACAAACAAGCGGTGGACACTGTTTATTTATTTATTTTTTTCGACCAGATCGACTGGAATCGCAACTGAGAACATTTCACTCGGCCACTCGGCGCCTCATTCTCGCTAAGCAACGAGGGAACCCGTCTCCCGCAGGCAATTACGCCTCAGTAATTAAGGCGGCCGTGAACGAGCTCCGTCGCTCCAAATCCAATACTGGAGAAATCATAAAAGTCACAAAAAAACCTGTTGTAAAAGCAATTTTTCTGAAGTTGATGACTTCATATGTTGGACACACGTGTTTTCATTTTCCAGACACCTTTGTGGAGCTTCGCAACTCATCATCCTGGCAGCCAGACATGGACGCACACAGACACACACTCTCTCACACTCTTGGCTTTTGGTGCAGCCTGACACCATTAGTTCAACTCGGCTACAGCGCAGTTCAGTCAAACAGTGGCTGGTTCCGGCTGGCGGTGGCTGCCACCGTCCCACCTCAGGCCTTTGCACTGCCGGAATGTCGAAACCACCAACGATATCCAGACGTTATGATAATTTAATTAAGTGCGCACGGCACCCGGTGTGGACTCGGCTGTGTGCGACCTTTGAATGCAAAGTGAATACGGGGAGCTGAGCACTAAAGTTAAAATTGGGAGGCTTGGCTTGCGGAGATGTTGTAGCTGTGTAACCTGAAGGAAATACCCAGCAGCTAGTGTCTGTCATGTAAATTATCTTATTATTGGAGGAAAAGTACAGTATGAATGCATGTCATTGTGTTATTTTTAGTATCTGTCATTTTTTTTTTAAAGTTTTAATGAAAGCAGCTGTTAAGGCCAGAGCTCAGGTAGGAACAGAATGGCAAAAGACTAACTCAGAGAAAAGAAAAAACATGGGTTTTATTGTCGCCACAGCAAAAAAACCAAATCACAACGCACGACTCAAAACTGTAGAAATCGTGGCAAGCAAAAATCTTAGACGGAAAAAATTGCAAGAAAAGAGGCCCGAGGCTACCATGAGTGGCTGAAAAGATCTGGCAGCGAAGTGAAGTCTCATCCGGTGTTTTAATGGAGCACTCTGTTAGGGTGGATTAGAAATTATTTATTTGGATTAGCCCCTTGAGATGCATCATATTGTTTTCAAGGGAGTCCATATATATAAACAAACAAGGAATCAATACACAAACATTAACGACAACTCGACAATGCATAAATGAATACATCGCTCGAAGAACAAAGACAGACAACAAACAAATAAAGTCAAAAGAAAAACTGCAGTTGACTTCATGAGGATATCAAAACAGCAACAAACGAGTTTCCTCCGTAGGGTGGCTGAGCGAAGGCACCCTTAGGGACAGCCGGGGAGCTCAGTTACCCAGGAGGAGCTTGGAGTAGAGCCGCTGAGCTGAGGTGGCTCGGGCATCTGTTCCGGATGCCTCCTGGACGCCTCCTTGGAGAGGTGTTCTGGGCATGTCCCACTGGGAGGAGACCTCGAGGAAGACCCAGGACACGCTGGAGGAGGGACTACGTCTCTCGGCTGGCCTGGGAACGCCTTGGCATCCCGCCAGCTGAGCTGGAGGAGGTGACTGGGGCCAGGGAAGTCTGGACATCTCTGCTGAGACTGCTGCCCCCACGACCCGACTCCGCAGGAAGTGGTAGAAGATGGATGGAAGTTACTAATAAATAGTCCAGGCCTCATCCCCATAGGCGGGGAATGTGGGTTAAGGTTAGGGTTATGGTTTGGCTCACGACCATATTATAGTGGGTCTTTTCTTTCTGGGACCAGAAAATTCTAAAACAAAAAAAAAAAAAAAAAAAAAAAAGAAAGAAAAAGAAAACACCTGAAAAACACAAACAAAGAGGGAACGACAGAACATGAAACACAAAAACCAAAACCAGCCGCGGAAGAATAAAAAGGCGAGTATTTGAACTTTAAGTGCCTAATATTTGACGACAGCTTGCTCGCTGTCGAAACAGCACGCTCCCTCAAACGGAGAGGGTAAACATCCATCTTGCCAGCACGAGGGTGATATTATTTAGCTACAAGCGCACCTGTGCCTGGCGGCGCCGCAAAGTGAAGCAACGCGAACACGTTTGCATGTTTCCGTGTTTCTATTCCAGTCCGGGAGGAAGTGTGAAAAAAATACAACATGCACACAGAAACTGAGCCGCCTCAGCGTGTTGGAAGCCAGCTGGACCTCCGCATCTTCCCTCCATCGAGGAAGCCTATTCCTCTTCCTTCCTATTCCCTCAAACATGGTGCATTTCTCTGCTTGAAAAGATGACTTAAGGTTCAAGCATGAAGCTGCAAATCAGCTCACAAGTTTCTACTCCATCCTGGACATCGGCGAGAACCTGAGCATATGTGGTCGAGTCAATCCAAACATCAATACCATCGACGCCAAGGACAACTTAATCTCGTATCGATAGCGGTAGCATGTTTGGCCGAATCCTCAGCGCAAGAGTTCAATCACCTCGACTTGACCCGTTTCATCCCCGGAGAGAGAGAGACAGAGAGAGACAGAGAGAGAGAAAGAGAGAGAGAGAGAGGCGTTGATGCAGTCGCAGCTTCTTGTTGCACCTGCACGTTAGGCTCCTCCCCCTGCGCCGCACCGCTCTGTCGCGTTGTGCGCACGTCGCATGACTCAGCGTAAGTATGAGCGGGAGAGAGAGAGAGAGAGAGAAAGAGAGAGAGAGAGAGCGAGAGAGAGAGAGAGAGAGAGAGAGATGTTCCAACGATCACGCAGACACAGAGCAGAGCTGTTGCACTGGTTTATGGAAAAGAGATCAACGTTTTAACAAAAAGAAAAGCTGCGGCTCAGGATCACCACTGCAGTGTTTACTGAGAGGCAGTCGCATTTGACCTCTTGCCACTTAGCCCCGCCCCCTCAGTGTTGCGTTGCATTTAGATGCACGGTGTCCAGATTTGGCTATCGATGAAGGCAATGTTGTGAAGACCTGTTTGATTCTGTGTCTGTGTTACATTGATGAAGATAGTGTAGTTTACTCGCAAGAGTCACTCAAGTAATTTCACGAGTATCAGTATAGACGTTGTGTTTTTGCGTCAGGACTAAAGCCTGTTCATGAGCCTGTTCCGAAGGTTTTATCGAGCTGCACAAGGAAAAACAATAAGATTTAACCTTAACTTAAAGAAGCCCTGCTGCTGTTGATAGATATGACTTTGCCTTTGTTGTGGGAGCATATGAACATCATATCCATCATTATTTAGGTCATTGAATAACCTGGGGGAACGGAGCCAGCGAACCTTTCATGGTATGCATTAGCGACCCCTGCAACGTAACAACAAAACCATGACAAAACAGCCCCACCTGATTGAAGATCACACCGTGAACGCAGGAACACAGCGATGCTCTGCACAGCAACAGCCAAACTGCACGTTGCGTAACACAAGAAAACGGACGCGTTTCTTGAAGGACTTTGGCTACTTGAGTTGTTGCACATGGCTCGTGTTCAAGGACAAAGACGCGGACCTCCGGTGCTTACCGAAGGTCAAAGTGCACAAAGAAAGGATCCAATTACTTTGTTCGCCGCTAATAATTAAGGCGTACTGTATCAGTGTCTCCATCTCCCGCCTGCTCGGCCTGTAAATCAGTGGCTGGACAACGTTAACTGTGTTTCCCATCTTCCCAATAAAACCTCGGCCATGGACGTGGCCGGCATCCTCCACCGACTGCGCCGCCTCTTTTCTTTTGTGCTGCCTGTTCGGTACAGATAAAATATGTTATCTAACGCTTGAGCGGAGCAGAAAGAGGACGACACCGGTCACGTCTCACAATGCATTGGGACATGGTAGTGGTGGGGGTGGTGGTGGTGGTGGTGGTGGTGGGGGGGCTCTCATATTCTCTCGCAACAGACTTATTTGATTTGTTGATATTGGCTGGCTGTGCCTGCCATGTCAGAGGCAGAGCAGCTCTGTCCATAAACGGAGGGAGCGGTCAGCGGCGAGGTGAACGGCAAGATTTGCAAGCAACCAAGCGTTGGTGCGGCGGTTTACCGAGGCGATTAACGCTTGTGACACGGCCTCCGACTGCGCCGACTTGCAGCGTGTTTTCAGTCGCGACGTGAGATGAATTGTTTGCCACGTTTGGCATAGTAAAAAATCTACTCGTCCACGAAGCTGCCATCATCGACGGCACAGTTAACCTCCCATTACACGCATGCAGTTAATGTAGAAGGCGTGGAGTTTACAAAGCAGATGCGGTCGCCATGGCAATGCACGATTATGCAAGGGAAATAAAAAAAACTGGGTAAATTAGAGTATTCATTTTTTTGCATTTCCCATGAGCCTTTTCGAATGCAAACCCTAAAATAGGATGTCGATGGGAACCCTGCCGTCTGAAACGTTTTATTTCTCCCCGTTGTCAGACCTTTATCTTTGCCAAGGGAGCAAAATTGACTCCTTTCTGACTGGAGATGGCCTGTTTTTTTCCTCCACCCCAGAACACATTCAATCATTCATCAAATTCATTGCCTCACGGTTTCGAGTGTCACCGGCGTTCAACTCTCTGCCCCTTATCAGCTTATTGTCAGTCGCGTCTGCTGTGTCCTCTGAAGCGTACCCCGTCCTGTCAGATATCCAGCCCTTGTCTCGTGTCTGTTCCGAAGACAGAGGGCGGAGGAAGAAGAAGAAGAAGAAGAAGAAGAAGAAGAAGAAGAAGAAGAAGAAGAAGAAGAAGAATGTCAGCCTGCCTGCATCCAGCTGCTTTGCTCTGATTGGTATTCAGGGCACACGGGCTCTTCCTGAGTGTCTGTTGCACGTGCCAAGGAGGAATGTAGGAAACCGAGGGGCTGGAGCGAAGAGGAGGAGCAGGAGGAGGAGACAAGGAGTTAACGTCCCTCCATCTTTGTACACCTAAAAATAGACAGCACCCTCCCTGTTTTTTGTTTTTTGATTTTTTTTTTTCTCAACTCCCAGCACATCTTTGTTTCCACACCCGGCGGCTCCCTCTGTGGATCTTCCTCTGCCGCTTTCCATCCCTCCATCCTTCCTTGCAACCTCCCTTCACCCCCCCTCCCCCCACCCCCCACGGCTCTGTTTGGTCTGAGTAAACATCCTCTTGGGTGCCAAAGGATAAGACTCCTTTAAGCGTGACCCCCAGACAGTTTGGACAGCGCCAACAGGCTCGGCTTGATGACGGATTAACTCTGGCAGTCATTTGCTTTTAACGCCACAGTACCACCCCCCCCCACCCCCGTCTAGACGGCGCCGCTCTCACCATCACAATGAGAATCGCAGTCGTCGGATGTCAGCTGATGAAGATGAAATCAGTTGCTGATAACTGGTTATTGCAAAAAAAATGAAAAAAGCAAAAAAACAAAAGTTTTCCTCTCACACGACAACTGCGTTTTGTACTTTGCGTGCATTTGATGGACGCACGGTGCACGTTCGCACAGGGGTGCGGCGGCGTCCACGCGCGGCAAACTTTTGCACAAAACTGTTGCATTTCTTTGTACGCTAATTTATGGTAGCATGCTGTTTGAGTGATGAAATCATGGTAGGTGGGCAGGAGGGATATTGGCTTTCAGTGGATTATGTTCTAGCACATGGCCAACCTTGGCTTAGTCATCGCGCCCACTGCCCGCCCACCAAGAAGATGAGAGGGAGAGAGAGAGAGAGGGAAAAAAAGAGAGACAGAGACTCGCACACAGAGAGAGAGAGAGAGAGATAGAGAGAAAGAGAGAGAGAGGCCTTGCCCCGGGAACAGTGTTCCACCAGCAGCCAATAACTGCAGATTATAGAAAGATTTAGAAATAGACAGAGAGCAGAGTCTAGAAAGCAGCCAGCAGACAAGTAGAGGTTCAGGCGTCAGGAGTGCTTTTCCACCACGAGGCAGCATAAAGATGTAAAGCACCAAAAAATAAGGCTGGATATGAAAACGAAATAAATAAAAGCGACTGAGGAAGAAGAAGGCATGTGGTACTTCAGCTTCGTCCACTTCTAGTTCAAACAACTCAGGTTTTTGCATCAAGCACATTAAATCACGAGTGGGTTTTCCCCTCCCAGAGAGAGAAGAATCTGTTCAGTTTTCCCAAAATGGAAAAAGTACGTGGTCCTGGACATAAACTGCCCTAGGCGACAAAAAGTAAAAGTAGTCGAGGTTACAAATCAGTTAGAAAACAGTCACCGTGGCAACGCACCATTAGGCAAGTTGAAAACGAGGATGTTGGGCTATAAGAATTAGCAAGCAAGCGTGTAATTTTTGTTTTTTTTTAATCTTATCTGGCATAAATTTACTCCTTTCCAACTGAAGTTGATCCGACAATAATCAAACACTTGTTTATTGATTAATTACAACACACATAACCGAACGTGAGGCCTCATCTGCTCCACCAGCCACCACAGCCCACAACTCAAAGCACTTTCGTGGTGGCTGCCAGGGAATAATCCGACTCTGTATTGCAACTGTGTGTAAAGTTGTTGTCATTCTCAACATGATTTAATTCCACTGTCCAATTAATCACAGTTAGTCCTCTAGTGGCTTCAGTCATGGTCATTACAGTTGAATTAGAGACTGAGCAGACAGTGAACGGTGAAGCCATTTATCAGTGTTGCTTCCTGACCAGCGGAGCTCAAGTTGTCTATTTACTCTTCTTGTAGTCTTTTTTTTTTTACATCGTTTTCTCATTTTCTGATAAGACACTGTGTTCTCCTGCCTGCTGCTAATTAGTGAAGCTTTACCGTGAACCACAAGGACCCCCAGACGCTGCATACCTCAGCCAAGGCCACCAGCCCCGCTCCTCTTTGATGTGCAAAGTCTGCTAACGCACGTGTCTCGTGTTGAATATGTTACTTTACCTCTTGCTGAGACGCCTAACCCCGTGTTGTAGCTGCCGTCTAGCTTTTTTTTAGCGTCCGGAGCCTTCAGCTGCCGAGTTGGTTTGGGAATTTCAAAAAGCACAAACAAGTTTAAAGCTCTGTCTCCGCACTGTCTCTCCCACTCCATCTGTCCGGGTTTGAACAAAGAGCTGCAGGTGTCCCTGCGCGTTTGATGTGCACCTCTGAATGCACATGACATTCAACAAAAGGGACCTGCCGTGCACCTTTCTGCAGAGTGCACAGGTGTAGCCGTGTTTCGCTGCGCTTTAGAACTTCTTCAATCGGGCGAGAAGTGATTATTTTTTTTCCCCGGTTCCTGTTTGATTTTAGCCAGATTTCATGGTTTATTGGTGTCCACCTGCTCCAGATCTACTCCTAACTCTGCAGAACTACAACATCCTTCTCTTTGATCGCTTGTTTTATCGTTTTTTATGAAACCGGGCCAGCAGTTTTGTTTTATGTTTTACCAATTGCAACATCCTGATGGAATTGCATCAGACTTTTTGCACGGGTGGGATTGTGGGCTTGACAGGCACCACGTTCATCTGTGGGACCTGCAGGGGGGTTCAGTCCTCGGGGGGTGGGGGGGCGGGAACTACCGCAGGCGAAACTTCTCGCACGTCTCTGTTCAGTCGTCTCGAAGGGGAAAGACTGATACACACGAGTGCGGCAGGCAATGTCAGATTTTTAAGACTAAAAATAAGTCATTTGAAAATTGGAAAAGTGAAGTGATTTGTATTCTGCCTTGTTTAAAATCGGGAATTGTAGGAGATTTCATATAGGTCCTTGGCTGCATAAAACATTAAATAGCCGGCAAATCTGGAACAGAGACTGCATTAATATCCGCAGTGTCAGATGAGGATAAATGGATGGCTGACTGGCTTTCATTCATGATTCAATGCCTCTTTCTCTTCCTTCCTTCCTGGTAGAAGGATGTCCCTCAGGGAGAACAATGTTGAGGTGTCAGGGGAGGTATTTTGCATGCTTCTGCAGCCATAACACCAGGGGAGATCATTCTCCAGGGATAGGGTGGTAGAGGGGTAAGGGGCAGGGGCTCCAACATGAGCCTTAACAAAAAAAAAAAAAGGAGAAAAAACAGCTGCCAGAAGTTGACAAAGCGCTGCGAAGGAGGCCGCTGTGGATGTAACGTATTGGCTGGCAGCCATCTGGAAAGCGCGCTAAATGAACTATGATAATACGGGGAGCCGACCAAAGAACAGATGATGGACTTTTGCAACTGCTGCCTCCGCTGTTCCACATGCAAATGTGCTGCCGGTGAGTTTTGTTTATTTCACCTCCAGCTAGAAAATAATGGGCCCTTTTTTTTGTCAGAAGTATTTTGGTGAGAAGACCAAACGTTGGAGGATATTTCTTTTTCAAATATTACCTTTAAAGAAGTAAAAGGAACCCACAACACGGCTGTTTGTCTATTTATTCAGGTTTTTATTTTGTTCAGTAACGTCTGAGGAGCATAAATTGGCTTGGGATGCACAAAAATGGTGAACCAGCAAACTTGTCTAATGGTTGCATTAAGGCACGATTCAAAGTTTGGATAATGCTTTAAATCATCCGGCTGAAATTGATGTTGTTTGGTGGCCTATTGTCATATATTCTTTCACAAGACAGCATTTTTTTTAAAAAAAAAAGCCATTTCATTAATAATGGCTGATTTCTTGCAGACAAAATTAAATGTTGTTGTGCTGTTTTATAAAACATTTTTATCTTTGTTTGGCCTCCTGAAAAGCTTTGTCAGACCAACCAGGGCGGTCGGTTTCACAAAAACCTCCAGCGCACCACCGGGCTGAAGGTGAGGTGAGGTGTTTTTACCTCGACCCCTCACCACATTTGCTCAAAGTTTGGCTAAAAGACGCCCGTTCCAGTCTGTGCAGGCACTGACACGCAGCGAAATGTACGAATTTGCATAAGCGCTCACACTTCCAGAGTGTCAGTCTTTGATACAGTTATGGAAAAGCTTGAAAGTAAAGTTCAAACACTTCTGACTTTTTTCATCCCCGCACCCGGGAAAGTTGTACAAAGCGGGTGTGATTTTGAAATTTTCTGCTAAGATTCACTCTTTTTCTTCAGACGACTGTGTAACCTCACCTCACTCTCACTTTTCCTCCTCTCTATTTTTCTGGTGGTTGAGTCCTTTGATAATAACATTCTCACATTATTTCCCACTGGTGAAGTTTGCTTTTATAAGACACTTAAAAATACTCCAACATCAGCAGATTTTCCTCGCTGGCCATGTAAACAATGGCAACAATTTTGATTGTTATTGGCCAAACATTCATACTTTTTATATGTTCTATTTCACAGTTTTCATTTTATTGTCAGACAGTGGTAGCCTTACTTTAGTGATTTCAGTTATTTGGGAGGAACACCAAGTGCACGGTGCTTTTAACATGTAAAGGAAAAAAGTCAGGACGCCACTTGGAGAATCTCAAGTCCATATCAACACATTGGAAACCAGAGGTCTTGCATCCCTGCAGTTGTGTTTTCATATACTAGAACAAAAGAGGAAAATCGTCCAGACAACGTCGAGAAACTTTTAAAAACCGTCATAGTCGACAACATCCTCTTACTGTCAACCCATTAGAATGTAAAGAGGGGGGAAAAAAAATCCATATTTCATTGCATGCGCTGAGACCAGCACTGCTGCGAGGTGTTTTACAGCCGGAGCTCACAGGCCGTTCTTATGCCGCTCGTCCATTATGGAAATAGTGAACGTGATGGTGGCGACTGGTGCTTTGTAAAAAAGACATTAGCGACGGTCGGTCTGAGGCAGTGGAGGCGAGGAGGAGTAATCATCATCTGAAAAATTTATAGATCCGTGCTGCTCGCAAGAATAGAAGCACGAGCCGCTAATGCAGGGCCGCCTTGCCTGATCATGTTTACCTTTACGGATGTAAATTAAAAAAAAAAAAAAAAAGAAACATCAGAGGATGATATGTAAACAAGGTGGGGAAGAAAAAGAGCAGCGGTGATGTAGCCGTTAAAAGAAAACGGATGCATCAGCGGAACGATGGCTCAGTTTATTTTGGACAACGAGGCGGGCGGGTGTTAAAGAATTGCCCAACGCAGCAGAGTGTATCACGCAGCAAAGTGCAGATGTTGTTAAATGGATAATCACTGGTTTGTGTCGCGCTCTGCCTGCCAGCGTATGGAGTGGAGCCTCACTTTCGATGAAGTTAATTGCCACCTCTCCAGGCGCTGCAGTCACCTGGGCATCTGTTTGGTATTTTTATCCCGTTGTGTCACAGACTGTCTGTCGTCCCTCCATGGTCGGAAAAATTGTAGCTATAAAGCGCTAAATCACATCCCAAGGCGCCTCAGAGCACTTTGCGCAACCAAAGAGAAACCAACTGCTTCCTCCAGAGTGAGCATGAAGCCACAGTGGCCAAGACAAACTCCCCAGTGGGAAGAAACCTCAAGCAGACCCCGACTGTGGTGGGCGGCCGTCTGCTTTGACTGCAGCTATGCGAGCTCCACAAAAAAAAACAAACATGCTCAGTCATCGATGACCTGACAGCAGGTAGAAAGAAACATTAAAATATTGATATAATACAAGATGAATTTGCAGTAATTTCCCCTTATTCCTATAAAATTTCAATACGACTGTATGTTCGCACTGCAACTTATTATGCAGCGCAGGTCAAGCAAAATAGGGGGCAGCAAACGGACACGCCTTTCAACCGTCCTTTTACATGCCTGCACATCCCAACACACACACACACACACACACTACTTCTGCACGCACTTCCATTCAGTCTTATGAATGAACAATGGCGTGCAGCCATAGATGTCCTTGTGATAGTGGTCACAGAGCGTGTTGCTGTGGCAACTCCAAGACTTAAGATTCATGGCATCTATTCAACAACCTTGTCAGCATGAACTCAATAACTTTACCCCTCCACACACACACACGCACAGACACGCACACACACACACACACACACACACACCTACCCAGAGGGTAATTTTACTTTGAATACCCAAGTGGTGCAGTGCTGCACTTCTGCAGGGCCCAAGTGTCGGACTGAGTTTGTATTCAGCCGGAAGAATGTTTCCGTCAGTCGGGCCGCTCATTTGAATTCCTCTTGTTGTTCTCTAAACGGCATTTACAGTCGATTGTGTTGTGTTTTAGTGTTGAATCTGCCCCTCTGCTCCTTCTTTTTAGGCCTTATCCTTTGCCGATATCAATCTATGGACCAACTGCAGTCCTGTGTTGCAATTGGTTTGGGTCCAGCACCGCCGCCACCCCAAGTACTCGATGAGCAGTGACAGAAAATTAGATGCATTTAATAGACAAATGGATCTTAGTTGGGGGATTTTTCTTTAGTATAAAGTTTGTGTCAGCTCATTTTTTTCATTTTGAAAATTCTTTTCACTGATAAAAAAAACCCCAAAAAACTTCCAAGCATTCAAAGACTTTATAAACCAGATCTGAGGCAAATATGAAATATGTGAGACGTCTCTTTTATTGAGGGATTACAGACCAGTTAGTCAGTAGATGGACATTTTGTAAAGTGGATTTATGGGGGTTAATAAGATGTGCAACTCCAACACCCACTTATCAGCTTGTCTTAGATGTGCAGCCAGGATACATTGTCCATTATAATATTTCATTTTGTTGACATGTTCTAATTTATCAGCAGTGATTTCCCTCTGAGACTCAAGAGCAGTGTTGGTGCTTTTCTTTGGGTTAAAGTTCCCAAAGTAATAGGCTCCAAAAGCCTTGATATATATTCATTGTTTCTTAATGCTAGTGGAGCAGCCTTGCACGGTTAATCGACTGGAAAAAAACAACTCCTCGTAGGTCTCCAGTAAATAGCATGTTTATCCCTCTGGGGGAAGTGTCAGTGCCCTTTGTGAAATGACAAAGAGCGCGTGGCCAGAACAGCCTGCAACACACTTTCTGAAAAGTGCAGCCGGCAACGGAAGGAAGCAACGGATGGATTTGGCTGATTCCCGGGGAGTTCACTGACAGGATAGGCACCAAGTCAGTTTGACATAATGAGACCTTTAAAGTTTTATTCAAATGATTTAATATTCCATCTCCAACCTGAGGCAAAGTTCTTCTACTTCTTCTTCTACGTCGTCCTCTAGATTTCTGAACAGGCACCAGGAAACAGGTTTTTCTTTTTCTTGACGTGTTTGCGTACGGCTCAATGCCACTCGCTTACAAAGGGGAGAAAAAAAAAATCCCTTGCTCTGAAATAAAGACGGGCTTTGTCTCAGACGTTTAATATCTTACATAACAGGAGAGAATCTAGTTAAAGCCGTTTGAAAAAAGAAAGAGTTTTCTTTTTCTCTTGAAGTTCATCAGACTCTCAGATTTTCTCATCGCCGTCTAAATCTGGGTCAGCGCTGAGGAGGCAGCACAACATCACTTGAATATTTCACCATCAGACAGCGAGGCAGAGGGAGATGGGCCGCCAGGCCTTTTCCTTTTTTTTGCTTTGCGGAAAGTGAAAACCTGACAGAAGTGCACCGCCGGCTGAGGAATCATGGGAAAACACACAAACGCCACCTGGAGCGTGCTTTCAGGCTCCGCTGCACCAAGTTTCTGCCGTTTTATTGCAGCATATAGAGCACGGTGGCACATTTTCTCCCACTTCAATGTCACCAGGATGACGAAGGAGGTTTGGCTAACCTTGCAACCAGGAAGTGCCTCTCCGGTATGGCACTGCATGCACGCCCGTGCACTTTCACTCCTGAAGTTTTCCATTAACAACAGTGCGCTTATGGATTTTATCTCTATGCAATTTTTTTTTTTTTTTTAACAAGACCTCTGAGTCATTTGTGGCAACACCACTCTACTGCCGCTTTAATGCAGCGCCAGCAGCAGCATCAGCATCAGCAGCAAAGACCTTTAAGTGGCTTTGTTGTCATAATATTGATCCCGCTAAACGCTGACCTTCAATCTGTGTTTTATACATCTTCTTCTTCCTCTTCTTCTTCTTCTTCTTCTGCCTCTTCTTCTTCTTCTGTTGAACATAAACCCAAAACTACCCACCCTTCTCTTCCTCCTCCTCCTCCTCTCAGCGCCGGGGCTGCCGTCGGCGGAGCCGAGCGCCACAGTTCACAGAGAAACGAGATCAAGCAGCTGCGGAGACTGTTTTTTCCCCGAGTCAAGCTGTCACGGTTTTAAAGCCGCGGGTTCTATTTAGGCTGCTCTCGCACCGCCTCGGGCTGCCAGACTTGAGTCTCCCAGTCTCCTGTTTTGATGTTGTGCCTTTTTAAAATACAATAACCACACGCGCACACACGCCCACCCAGCCCCTGAATATCCAGGGAGCTTTTCATAATGCATGTGCGCGCCCGTGCGTTGCTGTCAGTGTGCGCGTGGATCCTCTCACGGGGGTGGGTTACAGATAATCAGCGTTCCGTGCGTGACACGGCGATAAGAGCCGCAGCGATGCGACTCCCTTTGCGTTGTTTTGGGCGGGGGTGGGGGTGGGGGTGGAGTTGTGGGGGGGCTATCGGTCCCTGGCAGCGCGCAAAAAAAATAAAATAAAAAGAACTTGTCCTTGGATAACACTGCGGAGGTAAAACCCTTCTGCCTGTGCATCTGGCGCGGTAATATTCAAGCCGTCACAGTGCCGGCAACCAGACAGTGGGGGGTAGGGAGGGGGGTGAGAGAGGAGGAGATAAAGGGAAGGAGAGCTTTCAGCACACAGAGTGAGGTTTGCTTCTTTTTCTTTCTTTCTTTCTTTCTTTGCAACATCTGCAACCGGCAGACTAAAGCCGCGGCGGCGAGTTTCTCAGCTGAATAACGGCAGGAGCGAGCGTCGCTCCCTGATAGGAACGAGCGACCACGCAGGATGAACTCACCGCCACGCCGTCGGTCAACTGAACACGACCGTCACCTTGAGTCTGGCAGCAGCCCTTGTAACAATCCACCCTTGTTTTCTGACTGCAACAGTAATGATTGCTTGATTATATTAAAATTGCTTGTGCAGGGCAACAAAGTGTTGTAGTCTGAACTGTAACAAGGAGGTTGTGGGTTTGATTCCCAGGTTTATACGTATACGTATATGTTAATACGAAAAGAATTACCTTTCCTTCCCGTTCTTCTTTAGTTTACACTTAATGGATTCTGGGGATTAAGGAACCAAGTTTAAAGTTGGAGACTTGAAAGAGTAAAGCATGAGCGTCTATTTGAGCCCAGCTGCGAGTGTTGCTGCGTTGTCTTCTTCAGCTGTACTGGGTTCGTCCTCGTAGTCTTGGATCAGTTCGAGATTTCTAATCGACCTCGCTTGCCTGTAACTCAAACTCTCCACCTGAGAGTAAATCCTTTGACTGCCATTAAGCTTTGTGTTTGGAACTGCTTACGCTCTGGATAAATCCAGAGTTCTTCCCGACTCTCTGCTGCGATTCGGATCATCCAACCGCCCAACACTACTTTTCAGTTTTCTGTGTGGGCTGTTTCCACTTCTGCAGCTCAAAGACATGCATGTGTGTGGCACTGTGATTGGTCCAGGGTGTAACCCCGCCTCCACCCTAATCACAGCAGGGATAGACTTCAGTGTCCCTCTGACCCTGAGTGCAGGATGAGTGGTGAAGATGGATGGATGAATGGATGGATGGATGGATGGAGGAATTTATTTTTCAATGTATCATTTACAGCTTAGTCACTATTTTAGCACTGACCAAAAACACAGTACGTACCTAATGCTAATGCTAATGCCGCCTCGTGCACCAATAGGAAGCCTCAAGCGTTAGCGACCAGGCTAACCACTAGCCACTTGTGCTAGCCACCTAGAATCTGACTTTGGAGAATTTGCAAGGTGTTTTTCACCCTTGTTTGCTGTTTAAGTATCGACAGCTGCTTGAGAAACAAACCCCGCGGAAACTGATCCCCCCTCTGTCTTTACAACCAACAACCTCAGATGGAAACAGAAGCAAGCCGGCTTCTCCTCCACCTGCCCGCTTAACTGCGGGGAGAGCCGACGCCGATCACTCGTAAATGAGCCGATCCGAGGGAAAACCGCCGGCGTCGAGAGCAGCATCGCACGGCAGCTAAAGACGAAAACCTTTGCATTAACTGATTTTCGCAGCGCCTCATTTCTCCCCAAAACGGCCGCGCCTAATAGTGCACTTACAACACGGGCTTAAAATAAATCAAATAGGCCGCCATTGATTTGGAAACCTGTATCGGGAAAAAAAAAAAGGCTTTTGGCTTCCAACGATGCCTCTGAACATTCCGACAGGCGCCCTGAGCATCTCCGCCTCCCCTTCCCTTCCCTCCCCACCCCTTCCCCACCCACCCTCCCACTCTCACCAAGACCCACCCTGCCAGGTTTCGGACGCCCGCAGCCCTTGTTGCTTTCGCACTGCATGTACCGAGTCCAGTAGCCATCATCACACCGTGAGTCAGTCACGCAGCCAAAACACTCGCTGTTATTCTGCAAAGAGGCTGCAACGATGCAGTCAGACCGCTCCGGGTGGGTGGGAGGATGGATGGATGGATGGATGGATGGATGGATGGATGGATGGGGGACGAAGAGTGAGAGAGAGAGGGAGACTTTTGCTCTCTCTTGTGGGAAAACGACTTTCCTCTCTTCCCTGTGCCGCGGCGCCGCGCAGCAACCCCAGACTTGAAGAGCGCTCCAGATCCTGAATATTCATGCTGGTGGCATTTTACCGCGTGTGGGCGGCGCCCGGGTTTGTAGAGACGGCAGCGAGTGTGTGAAGTATCGATCACCGCCACTGCTGTTGTCCTTGTTTGCTCTGTGTCTCGCTGCCGAGGCCGCCTCTCGGTTCTCGGAGGGGGAGAAGAAAGACGCGGCGAGAGAGAGAAAGAGAGAGAGAAGGTTGGGGTTGCGAGACGAATCGGTCAGGATCACTCGGCGTTTTTTCTCTCCCTCTGCCGATTTTTATAAGGTTCACCGCTGAGGTGCAGACATCGACCAGCGTGGGGCCTCGGAGGACCAACTTAGACATCAGTGTGTGAGGAGGAGAGAAAGAAGGAGCGGTGGCTAAAAAAAGGGAGAAGCCAATTGATAGGTTTAAACTTAGTGCAAGAATACATTTTCTAGACATCCCTTCATGGGTGGATATAAATGAGTCTGTCATGCACACACACACACACACACACACACACAAAGACGCACACGCACACACAGAGTGGAATTATTTAATCTATCCTCATCAAATATTCTCCAGTCACTAACTGGGACAATTTTAGCCTCGGGGTATTTAATCAACTACATGCTTTCATTATTATTACATTACGGCGCCGCGTCGGCGCACGTGAGCTACCCGCGCCAAAGAAGTCGCACCAAAGTGTTTTACTAATCAGCGCAATCTCCGTCTCGTCGGTGTTGGACTGGAGTTGTTTGTGTTGTTTGTAAGTGACACTCGTCGCATTTCGCCCACCACTTCTAGTCACCGTCTTCTATTTTACACCGCTGAAGTCCCGCTGTGTAACATTTCCAGCGTAGAAAATACAACTGTATGTGTTTGCACTAAATCAATGAATAAAGACTAAAAATGAATAACTTGTGTTTTCGTTCGTTCTATTTTCATACAGAGCAGGTTGGGAGGAGGCAGCCACGTTGCTCCACTGCGTATCTACTGTAGCCAAGATATGACGTCACAACGTCCATTTCATTAGTGTTTAATCATTGTTCAAACTGATAATCGTGCCTTAATAAAACTCAGGGGACCTTCGCTGCTCCTGTCTGAATAATCACAGGTGATAATTCTTTTATTAACTGGCTGTGTGACAAAATTGCAAAAGGGAAAAAAAAAAAGGCTGCGAAAGAAACAGGAAATTTAAGTCGCCTAACTCTCAGGTTCATTAAATTCTTTACAGGCGGCTCGAGGGCGGAACTCTTCCTTCTTTTTTGTAAAAAAAAAAAAGAAAAAGAAAAAAAAGACAATTTATTGTGTTGTTGCTTGTTTTTGTGTGTGCGCGAGCGTGTGTGTGTTTGTGCGTATACACGCTCGTCATGTGTGCACTGTGACTGTAGGGGCAGAGTTCTTGGGAACTTCGCTGGCATCTGATCCAGCTGAAATATCAGGGCGGCGCTCTGCTCAGCGTTCTGCTCCCGTCTGTGTTTTCTGGGAAACGTGGCTGCCTCTGTGTTGCCTTGCCAGACCCTGGAGACAAGTGCCAGTGTGATTCGGTCCCAGACAAGAGTTTCGGCAACAGTGCGCACGTGTGTGTGTGTGTATGTGTGTGTGTGTGTGTCCTTTCCCTCCCTCTGTGCAGCTTTTCATTTAATTCAAAACTCACTTGGCCCTGAGCGAAAGAACACACATTTTTTTCTGTCCTTAACATCTTTTTAGGGACTTTTTTTCCCCCTCATGTGCTCGTCGTTTGTACTGACACATATCGTCACAAGATATTTATTGGTTTACCCCTAGGCCTCAATGACTAAGTGCACTTTGATGCCAGGTTTTAATGACGAATCAGAGGGATTTGGCTAATGAGATGCTCTCTCTCTCTCTCACACACACATACACACTTACAGGAACCTGTTTGTGACTGTTTGTTCCTTTTTCTGCTTCGTGCGCAACCTCCTCGCCAACTTAGGCAAGAGGATGACGGAAAAAAAAAGTTCACTCTTCCATCTTTCTTCCCTCCCTTTGTCTTCTCCAGATGGAGGAAGTAATAGCGCGCATGCAGGACGAGAAGAACGGCATCCCCATCCGAACGGTGAAAAGTTTTCTAACCAAGATTCCCAGCGTTTTTTCAGGTAAGGCTTCGGTCGCTGCTCTCCTCCTCTCTCCTTCCTCCGTCCTTGCTGATTCATTCTTGTGAAATGGTGCCAGAACATGTATGGCCTGCTCAACACCTGCCCCTCCAGCCGCGGCTGTCATCTGTATTAGCATCTGCAGCTGTTTATGCGAGAAGAATTTAGCCTGATCAAAGGGCTGGAGCTCGCAGCTTTGTATATCCACTCTCTAAACAATTACTTATAGATTAATGGTCACAAATCTTGCTGTGATCTTGTTTTATAAGCGACTGTTCCCCCATGGTCTGCACAAATCTGCTTTTTTTTTTTTTTGGAACAATTTGGCCTCCAGGCACCAGCAGCAGGCCAGACTCTGAGGCTTTATTACAAACAGCGATTTGTTCCGGCCCCTTTTGACAAGGGCGACCGTGATGAAGTACAGATTTGGGGAAAAAAAGAAAAAAAGTTGGGGTAGTCGGGGGAGAGGTTGGCAGCGAGCGCCAAACAAACCGACATCAGACACAGACAATTTGCGAAACGTAGCTTTGATGACGTCAGCGGAGGCAGTAAACAGAGCGCTCCGGGGACTCTGCGTTCGTTTACAGCAAAGAAAAAAAAATTGAGGGGCCGCAGTCGTTTTTTTGCATCTGGCCAATAAAAAGATAGAAATTGTCTCTGTTTCATCTTTTTTAATCTGATATTATGTAACATCAAGGAAACAGCGACACGGGCTACTGACTGGAACCACGAGAGAACAGATGGTTTGTGTTGGAAGCTCCGCTGTGCACCAGCACACACTGCATTTTATTTTCTTCTGATAGTGATGCACTTTGCCACCTCTTCCTTCACGCTCTTCACCGCACTCCTAGCAATAAGACACATTTAGCGTCTGCTGTGAGCTCCTCCAAACCTCAAAAAAAAGACAGAAAAAGCTAAACTTAGTTAATACTCCTCACTGTCTGTGAGTCGGCAGCAGGGAGTCTCCAGCCGTCCTGTGTTCAGTGAGGCACTCAGCCTATCTGTAAGCAAAACATGCCCGGGTACATAACCAGGTTGCTGCAGCGTGCCTTATTTTTTATCTGCACCACTGAGAGCACACTAATAAAATGCATCCCGGTTTCATCCATCTGAATCGTGATACCAAATATTTTTCCGTGTAATAATGTAGAGGCATGTGCGACGTGTATAGGTTTAAGCCTGAAGTAGATTTACATTCAGTGTGAGTGTGAATGTGCAGTTTCTTATTTATTTGTGGCCAGGCGGAATGTTTTTCTGAATCCAAGGGATTTGTCTCCAGTTATTCTGGGAAAAGAGTCCATAGAAGGTGTTTGGAAAAGGGAGGCACGACTTCTGGAAGGCGAATGGACAAACGTGAGCCTGTCAAATTCAAGCAGACCGATCATATTTGGCACCGCTAGCTTAGCCAGGTAGCGATAGCACGTCAGTGAGTTGTGCCAACCAGCTGGCAGTAAGACCATCGCGTCCACCTTGAAAAACATTCAGTGCTGTTCTGTGTTTGTCTCTTCTGGGAAATGTCATCCTGGTCTCATAAGTTAGCATCCATGCTAAGCAGCTAGGTCTGCAGGTGGTGCTATCTAACTTAAAGGACACCGATTGGTTTGCGAAATCTATACGCTTCTATTAGAGTTTCTGAGATCAGCAAGATTTCCAACAAACTCACTGTTTGTGAGTTCTTCACTTCACTATTTACATTTGTTGCTGCGACTGTTGATCTTTTTTGTGAGCTCCAATTAAAAATGTTAATTTATGTTGATGAGTTGTTAGATTTAAATTTTTTTGCAGATTGACATTGTTAGCGCTAATGTAAATCTGTCATTGTGGCTTGTCTTTGCAGTCACTGTGACACTGTGACCACATGCTAACTTCTCCACAAATAAACAGCCTGATTCAAGGGTGCGATGTGAAGCGATTCGGGGGAAAACAGGCTTGCCAGGGGATTACCTCGCATGTCTCCCAGAAAGTGGGTCACCTCTGGTGGTGTGAAAATTGGCTCGTATTAATGGTGTTAATCCAGTGGAAATCTCAACGGGGTTATTTCCTGTTCTTATATTGTGTTTCTTTTATGGTGCGACGAAGGGCGTTGCCGGCAAGCGAGACGGCGGGGCGAGGGAGAGGAGCGAGAGATGAGCCGCAGACAAACGCAGCCGTAACGTGACGGACAGATGGCAGCCACGGGGAACGACTCTCTCGCTGCATGAATTCCCTCACGTCTGCCTTTCGCACCTCGTCTCCGCCCTTTCTCTCTCTCTCTCTCTCTCTCTCCGCGGCTCTCGTCTCCTCCGCAAAACTTTCACCTGTCAGCAGCGGCGGCGGCGGCGGCAGCAATAATAGTTTGGGGAAAAGATATATATTTAGCCAGAGTGCCAAAGTCACGTGACGTGGCTGGGGTGTGAAAATGGCCGGAGGGAGGCCAGAGGATGCTGTTATGGCTTCCTGTGATGCGGAAATGATTGTGTAGCTCTCTCAGATTGGAGGAGATGAAATTGCAAAAATGGCTTCCTGCAAACCCCCCCACCCCCCAAAAAAAAAAAAAAAATATATATATATATATGATATATATGGGAAACGGAGGAAAAAACAACTCACAGCTGCCTTTTTGTTTGGACTTCTTCATCTTTTCTAGACTTGTTGCACCTTAGATCAGTGGTTCTCAAACTTTCTCTGTCACGCCCCACCTTGGAGGAAGAAGATTTTTCATGCCCCCCCAAATTTGACGTGGCTGTGTCTTGAGGGATCCCGATGAACCTGCAAGTGGCCCCATGTCTCTAGGACAAAGTTGACTTTTCACCCCATAGACTTGCATGGCATTAGGGTTAGCGATAAGGCTGGAATTAGGGTTAGGGTTAGGGTTACTGCTGGAATTAGGGTTAGGGTTTCGGGGTTCCTCATGGGCTAAAAGCCCCAAATTTGACGTGGCTGTGTCTTGAGGGATCCCGATGAACCTGCAAGTGGCCCCATGTCTCTAGGACAAAGTTGACTTTTCACCCCATAGACTTGCATGGCATTAGGGTTAGCGATAAGGCTGGAATTAGGGTTAGGGTTAGGGTTACTGCTGGAATTAGGGTTAGGGTTTCGGGGTTCCTCATGGGCTAAAAGCTCCAAATTTGACGTGGCTGTGTCTTGAGGGATCCCGATGAGCCTGCAAGTGGCCCCATGTCTCTAGGACAAAGATGACTTTTCACCCCATAGACTTGCATGGCATTAGGGTTAGCGATAAGGCTGGAATTAGGGTTAGGGTTAGGGTTACTGCTGGAATTAGGGTTAGGGTTTCGGGGTTCCTCATGGGCTAAAAGCTCCAAATTTGACGTGGCTGTGTCTTGAGGGATCCCGATGAGCCTGCAAGTGGCCCCATGTCTCTAGGACAAAGTTGACTTTTCACCCCATAGACTTGCATGGCATTAGGGTTAGCGATAAGGCTGGAATTAGGGTTAGGGTTACTGCTGGAATTAGGGTTAGGGTTTCGGGGTTCCTCATGGGCTAAAAGCCCCAAATTTGACGTGGCTGTGTCTTGAGGGATCCCGATGAACCTGCAAGTGGCCCCATGTCTCTAGGACAAAGTTGAATTTTCACCCCATAGACTTGCATGGCATTAGGGTTAGCGATAAGGCTGGAATTAGGGTTAGGGTTACTGCTGGAATTAGGGTTAGGGTTTCGGGGTTCCTCATGGGCTAAAAGCCCCGAATTTGACGTGGCTGTGTCTTGAGGGATCCCGATGAACCTGCAAGTGGCCCCATGTCTCTAGGACAAAGTTGAATTTTCACCCCATAGACTTGCATGGCATTAGGGTTAGCGATAAGGCTGGAATTAGGGTTAGGGTTAGGGTTACTGCTAGAATTAGGGTTAGGGTTTCGGGGTTCCTCATGGGCTAAAAGCTCCAAATTTGACGTGGCTGTGTCTTGAGGGATCCCGATGAACCTGCAAGTGGCCCCATGTCTCTAGGACAAAGTTGACTTTTCACCCCATAGACTTGCATGGCATTAGGGTTAGCGATAAGGCTGGAATTAGGGTTAGGGTTAGGGTTACTGCTGGAATTAGGGTTAGGGTTTCGGGGTTCCTCATGGGCTAAAAGCTCCAAATTTGACGTGGCTGTGTCTTGAGGGATCCCGATGAGCCTGCAAGTGGCCCCATGTCTCTAGGACAAAGATGACTTTTCACCCCATAGACTTGCATGGCATTAGGGTTAGCGATAAGGCTGGAATTAGGGTTAGGGTTAGGGTTACTGCTGGAATTAGGGTTAGGGTTTCGGGGTTCCTCATGGGCTAAAAGCTCCAAATTTGACGTGGCTGTGTCTTGAGGGATCCCGATGAGCCTGCAAGTGGCCCCATGTCTCTAGGACAAAGTTGACTTTTCACCCCATAGACTTGCATGGCATTAGGGTTAGCGATAAGGCTGGAATTAGGGTTAGGGTTACTGCTGGAATTAGGGTTAGGGTTTCGGGGTTCCTCATGGGCTAAAAGCCCCAAATTTGACGTGGCTGTGTCTTGAGGGATCCCGATGAACCTGCAAGTGGCCCCATGTCTCTAGGACAAAGTTGAATTTTCACCCCATAGACTTGCATGGCATTAGGGTTAGCGATAAGGCTGGAATTAGGGTTAGGGTTACTGCTGGAATTAGGGTTAGGGTTTCGGGGTTCCTCATGGGCTAAAAGCCCCGAATTTGACGTGGCTGTGTCTTGAGGGATCCCGATGAACCTGCAAGTGGCCCCATGTCTCTAGGACAAAGTTGAATTTTCACCCCATAGACTTGCATGGCATTAGGGTTAGCGATAAGGCTGGAATTAGGGTTAGGGTTAGGGTTACTGCTAGAATTAGGGTTAGGGTTTCGGGGTTCCTCATGGGCTAAAAGCTCCAAATTTGACGTGGCTGTGTCTTGAGGGATCCCGATGAACCTGCAAGTGGCCCCATGTCTCTAGGACAAAGTTGACTTTTCACCCCATAGACTTGCATGGCATTAGGGTTAGCGATAAGGCTGGAATTAGGGTTAGGGTTACTGCTGGAATTAGGGTTAGGGTTTTGGGGTTCCTCATGGGCTAAAAGACCCAAATTTGACGTGGCTGTGTCTTGAGGGATCCCGATGAACCTGCAAGTGGCCCCATGTCTCTAGGACAAAGTTGAATTTTCACCCCATAGACTTGCATGGCATTAGGGTTAGCGATAAGGCTGGAATTAGGGTTAGGGTTACTGCTGGAATTAGGGTTAGGGTTTCGGGGTTCCTCTTGGGCTAAAAGCCCTGAATTTGACGTGGCTGTGTCTTGAGGGATCCCGATGAACCTGCAAGTGGCCCCATGTCTCTAGGACAAAGTTGATTTTTCACCCCATAGACTTGCATGGCATTAGGGTTAGCGATAAGGCTGGAATTAGGGTTAGGGTTACTGCTGGAATTAGGGTTAGGGTTTCGGGGTTCCTCATGGGCTAGAAGCCCCAAATTTGACGTGGCTGTGTCTTGAGGGATCCCGATGAACCTGCAAGTGGCCCCATGTCTCTAGGACAAAGTTGAATTTTCACCCCATAGACTTGCATGGCATTAGGGTTAGCGATAAGGCTGGAATTAGGGTTAGGGTTACTGCTGGAATTAGGGTTAGGGTTTCGGGGTTCCTCATGGGCTAAAAGCCCCAAATTTGACGTGGCTGTGTCTTGAGGGATCCCGATGAACCTGCAAGTGGCCCCATGTCTCTAGGACAAAGTTGAATTTTCACCCCATAGACTTGCATGGCATTAGGGTTAGCGATAAGGCTGGAATTAGGGTTAGGGTTACTGCTGGAATTAGGGTTAGGGTTTCGGGGTTCCTCATGGGCTAAAAGCCCCAAATTTGACGTGGCTGTGTCTTGAGGGATCCCGATGAACCTGCAAGTGGTCCCATGTCTCTAGGACAAAGTTGAATTTTCACCCCATAGACTTGCATGGCATTAGGGTTAGCGATAAGGCTGTAATTAGGGTTAGGGTTACTGCTGGAATTAGGGTTAGGGTTTCGGGGTTCCTCATGGGCTAAAAGCCCCAAATTTGACGTGGCTGTGTCTTGAGGGATCCCGATGAACCTGCAAGTGGCCCCATGTCTCTAGGACAAAGTTGAATTTTCACCCCATAGACTTGCATGGCATTAGGGTTTGCGATAAGGCTGGAATTAGGGTTAGGGTTACTGCTGGAATTAGGGTTAGGGTTTCGGGGTTCCTCATGGGCTAAAAGCTCCAAATTTGACGTGGCTGTGTCTTGAGGGATCCCGATGAACCTGCAAGTGGCCCCATGTCTCTAGGACAAAGTTGAATTTTCACCCCATAGACTTGCATGGCATTAGGGTTAGCGATAAGGCTGGAATTAGGGTTAGGGTTACTGCTGGAATTAGGGTTAGGGTTTCGGGGTTCCTCATGGGCTAAAAGCCCCAAATTTGACGTGGCTGTGTCTTGAGGGATCCCGATGAACCTGCAAGTGGCCCCATGTCTCTAGGACAAAGTTGACTTTTCACCCCATAGACTTGCATGGCATAGATTAAGCGTTTAGCGGCCTCGACTGTTTCACACAATGCTCCCTCTCATTGTATTAGATAATATTTCTGGTTTCGACGCGGCCTGACAAACACGGTTGATTCTGTACACAATGGAGGCTTCATTATGCCGTTGCACCTCTCCGGTCATTTATATTAATGGGCCGCTGCGTGGAGAGGTTGTCAGAGAAGAAAATTTGGTAATGGATGGGCGATTAAACACCCACGACGTGCGATGCGAGGAGGAATTGCTATGCACTGTGATTATGAGGGGAGGTGGGAAAAGGGCGGATGAGTGTCATTGTTTTGCTTTTTTATCTCCCCTTTTATTTGCATCTATAAGCAAAAAAGGTGTCGTAGCGCGATGAATATACATGAGCTGCTGCCTGAGTCTCTTTCCTCTGCTCTTCTCTTGCTCCAGGTTCTGATATTGTACAGTGGATGATCAAGAACCTGGACATCGAAGACCAAGGTAGGACCAGCCAATCGGCTCCCTCATTCCCGAATATGTGCACATATTATCTCATAGCATAACCCAGTGTAAATTTACTCTTTAAAAACTGCTTGCTTGTTGTATTATGAAAGGTCTTATAACTTTTGCCATACATTTTTTTTTTTTTTTTGCACTTGCGTGTATTACTTTCCTAGCTCCATTTTCTTTTATCATTCCTCTAGCAAAAGGTCAGAGAACTCAGCTTTGTATAACATTAAATTAGTCCTTTAGTCAAGTGCCACATTTTCTTCATTTTCCACTTGCTAACGGAACCTTCCGTGCCCTCAATTCACTTGGAGGACAGATTGTTTGCAGCAATAAGAGGTTAAGAGGCAATAACTGGAAATAAAGGTTGTCCCCCCCCTCAAAATGCCTGTTTTCGACCAAGATTAAAACGTTACGGTCGCACTTTTTGGCCCAAGGAGAACAGAACCCTGAGAAATTTCACTGGATAGCTTCATAACCCGTGTATTTCTTGCCAATGTGGCCACTGTGAGGAAAAAGAAATCTGCAGTCTATTGCACAATCACTCGTTATTAATTAGCACTTTGGAACCACTTGTAGCTATTTTGGTTTTAATCTAATCGAGTTCCTTGACAAAACGCAAAGGAAAACGGCTTAGTGCTCAAGTTGAAGCCCGTAGCTAAATTACTGCTGCCATGGCAACATTGGAGCGGTGATCTATTAGAGCAGCATTAGGTGTCAACTCTCGTCCTAATTTAATTTGCTCTAAAGGCTAAATTGTATATCATTGTTGTGCTTGTTTCCACGGTTTAATTTCTTGCCGTGCTGCTGCCCTGCTGGTTTTCAAGGATCGATGAGAGCGGAGAGCGACTAATCAGTCGACTTTCTGAGCGCAAATGTTTTCGCGTTTCCCGAGGAACAAAAGAAAAGCGATGATTGTTTTCTTTTTTTTCGAAAAAGAAAACCTGCGTGCGATCGTAAACAACTCGGCTTAGCCTCTCACAAAGCTACAGCTTGCGTCCCTTTGCTGGATATTGGAGTGTTGGTGTGCGTGGGCGCGCGTTCGAGGGCTCGTTTTAATCGGTTGTGTGCCTGCAGCCAGTTCACAGTTGTGATATTTCGCTGACTCACAACGTCGCATTCCTTTTGTGTGCGGCTTCATTTGCATTTTAGAATGTTTTGCTGCTGCCGATTCTGTGAAGGATTTACATGTTGTGTTGGAGCGACTGTTGGTGACTAATATTTTTTTTTAAAAAAGGCGACTTGTGGGGGAACACAGTATTGATGGGCGAGTCATATCACTGACTCATGAGCCCTGATTCCTCGTCGCTGTTGACTGGTTGATGACTCACCATCCCTGCTGGGATGCTAGTTAACAGCAAAGAACAGACGCCAGACGACTGACCCACGTTGATCACCTTCTTCTCTAATATAAACAAGTTAACGGTAGCAAGTACCCTTAAATCAAGATCAGACAAAGCTGCAAAACAAATGACGCCAAGAGACGTGACAGACTGGTGTTTAATATGAGCAAATATTCCTGCGAGTCATCCATCAATCAACTTTCGAACAGATATTAAAATGCTCGGCGAGGCCCAGCCACTAGCAGGGAGGCTGATTGACTGACTGACTGACACAGACGTCTAAATGCAATTCATTTGGCTGCTTGTCAGCGGCCTGTTTATCTCCTCCAAGCAAATGAGCTCAAAAACAAACTGGGATGTGACTTGAAAGTTTTTTTTAAACTCAACAACACCACAGATACAGCGAGGTGATGCACTCCGGATGAACTCATTATCGTCCCATTTTGCATTCTGAGTT
The DNA here is from genome assembly GCF_046127955.1 of Nelusetta ayraudi. Classification (NCBI taxonomy): domain Eukaryota; kingdom Metazoa; phylum Chordata; class Actinopteri; order Tetraodontiformes; family Monacanthidae; genus Nelusetta; species Nelusetta ayraudi. Next base: position 2,599,127 of record NW_027466106.1, read on the forward strand.
GCCTCTAATCCTATTTTCACTCAGTACGGCACTCGATTAGCCGGCATTAATCCCTGCCTTCTAAAACTTTGGGGTATATTTTTTATTTAAGGCTTTTCAGCTTGTTTGTTTTTGCTAGTGGCATATTGTCGGCACAGCCGTCTTGTAGTCTCCAGTGTGCGTGTGTGTGTGTGTGTGTGTGTGAGAGAGAGAAAGCTGTAAGAGACACACAAAATATGTGAATGTTTTGCAGTAATAGAATGCATGATTAATAGCCGAATATTTAATTTTGGAAATAATTGGAGAGATTAATTTTTTTTTTTACAAAGACGCAACAACTCCTGCTACAACAGGATATCCTATTATGTGTTATATGTGTCATATTGTGTGTGTGTATGTGTGTTGTTATCTGCGTCAACTTTCTTTCGGGTTTTTCGAACGATCAAAATGCAACTAGCCGCGCCGACTTTGCCTCCTTTGTCGTGGAATAAAAGGATCGGCGGAAATAAATCTTCCACACTCCACTTGGCAGGGCTCCAGTTTTTGTCGGCTTATTTTGGCATCGCGCTGGTGTTATGATGAAATCATACGGATGCTTCCCCCCCCCCCCCCCCCCCCCTCCGGACTACAACGATGGCCTTTTCTTGAGAAGCCGACTAATCCCAGTCCAAGGTTTAGTCAACTATGAAGCGTATGGAAACCCTGAGCGGCGCCTCGTGTGGGGCAGCGGCTTCCCTTGTTGCCTGATCCTTATATTTAAACGACAGCGACGCCAGAGCCTTTGTTAATCTTTTTCATTGCTAATGGAAAAATCGAATCGCATGTATATATTACACGTCCACACACGTGCAAAGAAATTTAAAACGCTTGCTGTGAATGCTAAATTAGCCGTCGGTGCTCCGCTCGCGCTAAATTTCTTTTATGCAAACAACTCCCCTGCAGATAGTGGAGTGTCGGTGCGAGACAAGTGCGATGATGTATTGCAGCCACTGCGAAATCCAACATCCACCCAACAGCATAGAAATAAATGAAGCAAATATAAACGATTCACTGCACTTAATGTGAACACTGGCAAAGACGCAGCCAGACGCAGGACCCCTCCATGTTTGAAGTCTGTCGCTGCTCTGTGGATGTGATTTTTCAGGCTTTGTTGATTTGATTTTCTTCTTTATGAAACACCAAACACAACAATTACTGGTTTAGGGTTGTGAATAAGTAAAAAAGTATATTTATGAGCAAGAATCAGACAATTCCCACGCACAGAGGTAATCGTTTTATCCTCTTTCAGACTTCATAGTACTAAAAAACAGCAGAGTAAATTGTATATATAGATATTTAACAATTCACGTGGGACATTATATTGCTGTAGAAGTAAAAGGGCGTGTTTATAAGTAAACAGTTCTGAATAAGTTATGAGTCATGATTTATTGATAAATGAAGCTGGTGCAGACACACACGCGCGCACAGGCACACACACAAACACACACGCGCGCACACAAACACACCATGAACTCTCAGTGCCAGTGCCAGTGACCCCAGTGGTGTGGAAAAAGCCAATCTATATTTATCTTACACACAGATGCATCAGGTATGTATGAATATGAGGTTATGGAAGTGTGCATGTTTGTGCGTGTGTGTGTGTGTGTGTGTGTGTGTGTGTAGGTGTGTAGGTGTGTGCGCAGATTTGTGCATATTTCATGAGAGCAAACATCCTCCTGTTAAAGCATTAATAGCCCGGCCTGTTTGAACCAATCAAGTAGCTTTTTATCTGCCAGTTCACTCTGACTTGAAGCTTCCAGTTTCCTCCCCTGAGCTTCACATCAAACACTCGGCCGACAATCTGATGGCAGGTAGAGACGGCGCTCTTGAGTTCAACTTTACCGGCGTTTTCCAACAATAATATTTGCCTCCGAGCCGTTCCCACACCAGAAAAGGACTTCAGAGAGGAAAATTAACCCTTTGTGATGTCACAAAGGGTGGCGATACCCCTTCCAGGGTAGGAGCACTGTCGCTTCCCCACCAGTTGGGTGACTGTGTGTGTGTTTATTAATTAATTCCAGCCTGATTTGTTACTATGGATTCATTTCACTTGTCCCCTGGAGATCTGTAGTTTATTTTGGTTCTTTTTTGAAAGGGGGGATGATTTCTTGTGCAATATTGCTCAGCCAGAGTCCAGGATGGAAACCAAAGCTCCAAAAAGTCGTCATTATAACAATAATTATTACTTTGAGCTTCCTGTACCCTCCCCTAATGGCGGCAGCAGACGTGACCTCTGCCCCCTGAAACATGGGAGTGAAACCTACAGCGGAGAAAATAACGCGCTGCCAGAGAATTTCCCCCTGACCCAACGACAACAACGGCAAAAATGAAGGAGCATTCACCATAAATAACAGAGAGTGGCACCGCGAGGGCGGTTGGAGAAGAAGAGCGGCGGGAAATAATGTGGAGCTAATGAAGATGATTACATGTTTTCATAATGTCAGCTGTTTCCACCTCTCCGCTCGGCCGTGTGCTGCCGCCAGCAAAGCCAACCGAGGGTGGGGAGGGCACAACACCAGGTAACCCGACGGCCGAGCTCCGCCTCTGCAGCTGAAGGCCGGCGAATCACAGAGACCCCCCTGCTGTGGTGATTGGTTGGATGAGAGACCTGCCCCGCCCACCTGTCACCACACAAATATCAGCCTGTTCCAAGAGCTCAAGTGCTGGTTTCAGCTCAGTTCTGGCTGATTGTATTTCCATGGATGGATGGATGGATGGATGGAACAGTTTTTAGGTGAAGTTAACTAGCAGGGATTTGGAATCTCGAATGATGATTCTTTTTAATTTCATTGCTTTATGACCGTGAAACCCTCCTGAACCTCGGCCCTCCATCAAAACGCAAGAGGAAAAACTCATCTAGTCACATGAAAAGGCACCAATAAACAAGAATTAGCAGCTATGTTATTGTTTTAGTTCATCTGATTGTTATTAAAAACAATAAAACATAAAACGCATCATTGCCAGCACTGCGCCAACATCCCATTTATCCTATTTACTTGACTCATCACTGTTTCTGCTCTCCGTGACTTTTCCTTTCACCGCTGCCTCCGAACCGCACAGGATTGTAAAATAATCACTTGCATAACAGGTTGGGTTTTTTTTTTTAATGATCGAGGATATATTGCGACAAGCTTTGCGTCTTATTTTCCACCCGATCACACTTTTCTTTTACACATTTTTCCTCAGACAATTATCACTTGTCTAAGAACCTGCAAAGGACTTCGCAAAACCTCCTTCCTGCAGCCACCGCGGTTCACACTTGTTTTTCCCACCCGTGTACATATTTTAACAAAGACTTGAAGGGCCTTCTTTTTCTTTTTCTGTGTGCTCCCCTCTCTCCAGTCGAGGCTCTTCACCTAGGAACTCTCATGGCTGCACACGGCTACTTCTTCCCCATCTCAGACCACGTCCTCACCCTCAAAGACGACGGCACTTTCTACAGGTTTCAGGTAAGAGCAGCGCAAATGCACTTCATTAATATTATTGGCTCACAGTCTGAGGTCATCCCGTACATCTCGCGGCCGGTGGATGGAGAATGCTGATGTGAGACCTCAGCAGAGGCCGAGAGAAGCTCGTGCACTTGGAATAAAAAGTTTTTACCGTGACAGATGCTTTGTCTGCACACTCCACCAGCCTCCTGCATGACTTTAAACTAAAACAAATCCTATCAGGTTGTGCCAAGCTGTACACAGTGTCCCCTCTTTCTTCTCAGACTCCATACTTTTGGCCATCAAACTGCTGGGAACCAGAAAACACAGACTATGGTGAGAGATCCGCCGTACCTACCGACCTACCTACCAACCTACCTACCGACCGACCGACCGACCTACCGACCCACCGTCTGCTTGCACTGAGTCACGCAAGCTGCACCGCGGGCGCACACGACGAGGACTTTCTGTGATGCGCGTGCAAATATATATACGTACATAAAAATATACGTGTGCACTGATGATGCATCTTTGATTTGTGAAGATGAATCACGAGTGCAGCAAGGCGTCCCGTTTTCCCCGCTGCAGGAGCTTCAGTCAGTCGGGGCGGGTCTGTGGTGCAGGAGCGTCGACTTGTCTCCGTCTGGCTCTCTGTCCTAATTTTGGCGCCTGATGCAGACGCATCAGACGACGAGCCTTTTTTCCATTGTCCCCACGGCTGAGCGCGGATCAACTTTCCATCATGCCAAAAACTGGTTTCGGGTGGAGGGGTGAACGAACGGCCGCAGCCTGCGCAGGTCTGCCAACGAGCCGCGCGCTCTGTGGGACAGGAGGAGATGGAGTCGCTAATGCTAATGCTAATGCGCGCAGCGGGGATAATCCTGTGAGTGCTCGGGGACGGGGCTGGCGGGGTGGGGAGGGGGTGGGGGTGCGGGGTTAGAGTGTCTTTGACTCTGCAGTTTAATAGAATAACAGGGTGTCTGCGTGAGGGTCAGCGGAAGGGATGAGGCTGGCAGACAGGAGACATAAGAAAATATATAAATATATATCATGTTCACACTTAACAGGGACTGCGACGCGGCGGCGCAACAGCGGAAGACCTTTGTGATTTTGTGCGGCGCAAACGTGCATTTGAGGGGATTAAATGGCTAAACGAAGGGCCACTTAAGGCCGTTAAAACCTGAGCTGGGACCTTTCCTCCCCCCCTTCACTATTAACAACCACTCTCCCGCTCTCTTTGCCTGTCCGTCCTCCAGCTGTTTACCTCTGCAAAAGAACAATGCAAAACAAAGCACGGCTGGAGCTCGCAGACTACGAAGCGGTGAGTGCAGCAAAGACTATTTAAAGGTCCCGTAGGTTGCAGATTGTCCTGGACTCCAGTGTTTGCAGATTACTTCTCAAACTCTGTACCTCTTAAAAAAAAAAAAAAAAAGAAAACCCTGTTTACAGTTTACTCATAAAAGCATTTCCTACCTTGGGACCAATGAGAAAACTTTTTTCAAAGCAAGCTGTTTTTTTTTTCCCAGTATTGGCTCAAGGTCCCACACTGGAGTCAGATCTTTGTTTTTCCAACCCACTGCCACATGATAATTTAGCAAATTTAGGCTTTTTAAAAAAACAAAAAAGTGAGATTTGCATCATATGGGGCCTTTGACGGATTGAATTGATTTGCTATTGTTTTGTCCTCTGTCTTCTCTCTCTCTTGTCCTGCCCTTTGCAGGAGAGCTTAGCGAGGCTACAGAGAGCTTTCGCCCGGAAATGGGAGTTCATTTTTATGCAAGCAGAAGCACAAGCAAAGTAAGTTTCAATCAAAACCGCACCGAGCCATCACGAGCGAGGCTACTCTCTCAAGCGTCACGACTCCTCTCTGATTGCCAGGACCGCTATTTCCAAGATATGATTAATGACGGCGGCGGCAGACGAAAGCCAGAATGACCGACATGCTCTTTAAAATCAAACTTCTCTCAACTCCTTCCCCAATCCCCCCACCCCCCCACTCCTACCAATCAGAGTCGACAAGAAGAGAGACAAAATCGAGAGGAAAATTCTCGACAGCCAGGAAAGAGCATTCTGGGACGTGCACAGACCAGTGGTAGGTGAATTTATTGATGTTCTCCCAGCCGAGGCGTGTCTGAGCCTCTCAGTGTCCAGGAGCTAATGCAATTATAGGATCTTCGAATGCTGAATTCTTGAAAAGAATTTCGGAGGCGCATGCATCAAAAATTCATGGCGCCCGAAGGGCTTCAGACGGACAAACGAAAGAAGATCGCGACGCGTCGTAACTTTCTGACGGCGGCCGCCAGGATCGTCCACGTTCGCCGTGGGGACGGCTGACATTTCCGTCATCGTCGCCGTGCGAGAGAAACTGAGCCGAGGTCCCCCGAAAGTTTAACCTTACCAAAGACGCGTTACATAAAACGTAGCAACGGAGCTCGCCGGATTCGGCCGAGTTCCTGCGTCGCCACGTGCGCTGAATGTCACATCGATATCTGTCACAACGCATCGGCCTCGCCGCTGCTCCTCACCTCCAGCCGCCCAACACTGGCTCAGCATTAGCAATTAATCCCCCCCCCATTGCTCCACCGCCCCCCAATAGGTTGGAGCCCCCCCTCCTCGCCAGCTCTCCTGGAAGCCGCCGCTCCATGCTTAATTGGAAAAGGAGCACAATGCGTGCGTCCTCCGAGCGGCAGAATCAATATTAATTCAAATTTCACGGCGACGCTTGTCAGGCTACTTAGGCTTTGCTCCTCTGCAAGGCTCCCCGAGTTCCACCGCTGCTTTAATCAGCAAGAATTTGCACATTAAAAATTCTAATTTCCCCACAGGTTGGCTCTTTTTTTTTTTTGTTTTTTGGGTTGGTTTTTTTTTTCTTCACCCAGAGCTGGCACATCGCATGTTTAATTAACCAGCATCTGTCACATTGTCCGGGAGACTTCTCACGATCCCTTCGCACGTGCCTCGCGCACTGAATTTGATTAGCCGAAACTCATAACGGCGGTGAAATTTGCGGCGCGCAAACAGCCAAAGCTGTTGATAATTTGATTTTGGGTGGATCCACTGGTAATTTTCCCTTTTTCTCCTCGTTTCCTAAATAGCCTGGATGTGTGAATACGACAGAAGTCGACATAAAAAAGTCGTCCAGAATGAAAAACCCTCACAAAACCAGGAAGGTAGGCCACGCCCCCGACATCACACTCTTGTGTTGAGGCAGCAGCTCCGTATACACTGTTAAATGTTTCCATTTTTTTGTGGTTTCAGTCGGTGTACGGGCTGCAGAACGACATCCGTACCCACAGTCCAACCCACACCCCCGCCCCAGAAGCCAAACAGCCCACAGAAGAAGAACTGCAGGAACAGGTTGACTCACTAATAGAGCCTCACTTTTAAATTTAGAACCGATGGACCATCTGATGATTGATGCCAGAAATCAAAAAGTGCTTATCCTTCCATTAGCGACTTCTCATATTTAAAGGTCCCATATTGGAGACATTTTATTTTCCAGACCAGACTTCAGTATTATTGAGGAAAAAAGGAACACAGATTCAGCCTTCCAATTGCTGCAAAAACTGCTAAAACTGATGTCTGGTTCCTGATGTTTGGGAGGCTGCATAGACCTATAGCTGCACCGGGCCTCTGTGTGATGTCACAAAGGGCTCATTTTTTGCAGACACTCCTCATTTCTGCCGAGTTCACCGGCAGACACTATTGGGAGAAGCAATGAAGACAATGCCGCACCTGGCTGGAGGCGTTAGCAGCAACCTGGAAGACATAACAGAGCTCTTTGTGACATCACAAAGGGTCCGTTTCCGAAGCTGTGTTTTCACACGCACGACATCAGAACATTTCGAATGATATGGGACCTGAAATGATGACACGGTGCAAGCATCAAAATATGAAGGTTGTAAGCTGTGAGTACTGACGTGTGCTGATTGCTCCCCATTGTCCAGATCACCTTTTGGCAGTTGCAATTAGACAGACATCGACTGAAAATGTCCAAAGTGGCGGAGAGGTGAGCAGCGCCATTCTGTGTGTCTTTATTCAGTTTAGCCATCGATCTGTTTATCGAGCCGTTTAGCGGCGAACGTGCAACGGAGAGTCGCGGCCGACCTTGATCGAGTAATTGGCCGCGGGACGAACGTCTCAAGTTGGTGACGGCGCTCACACAGAATAAAGTGTGTGCGTCTGTCAAAAACAACGAGCAATGAAGGAGAAGAAAAAAAGAATCCTCCGAAAACTCCTTTACTGGATCTGTTTATTTACACTTTAGGACCGTTTCTACTGAAAGGAATCCTACGGTGAAAAACTCGGCCTTTCAGCCCTTTAACACATTCTCTGCATGACCTTGTTTATTGTTGGAAGTGGCCGAAACCCGCAAAATGAACCGATTCAATCTGGAAATAACAAGTGACGGGGACGCCGTAAGGAATACTAACTGACTGACTAACGCAGTGTGTGAAACGTACGAGCTCCATGCCAACATGCTGCGTGTGGCTTTGTGGCAGTTTGCTGGCCTACACGGAGCAGTATGTGGAATACGACCCCTTCCTCACACCTCCGGACCCCTCCAACCCCTGGATCACAGACGACGCCACAGTGTGGGAGCTGGAAGCCAGGTTTGCACACGAGGATGAAATTGGATTAGATTCATTGATTGGCCTGCGTGTCCGTGTGTGTGTGCGTGCGTGTATGTGTTTTATTTTACGGCTTGTTGTAGCTCAGTGCTTATTTTTAGCCCTAACCTTTTGCCGCCTCTTTGTCTGGCAGCAAGGAGCCCGGCCAGCAGAGAGTCAAGAGGTGGGCTTTTGGCATCGACGAGGTCTTAAAAGACCCCGTGGGGAGAGAGCAGTTCCTCAAGTTCCTGGAGTCCGAGTTCAGCTCAGAGAATCTCAGGTACAGAATAATGCACGCACACGTATGGCGCTTTATTATTGTTCAATAAATTTCCTTCTCCTTGTCCATTATAGAAAATCTTTCAGTTTGTACTTGGAAGTGAAGGCCGAGGATTTTTTAAAACGCAACAGCAGCATTTTTCATTGACATTTTAAACTGCGGTGTATTTTTAAAGCACACTACACAGTCATTATTTGTAGCATGACAATAAATGCAGGACTTGCAGTATTCCACCCGTATTTTGATTGAGTGATTGATTGATTTGCTCTTATTTATTCCGGGGGAAATTCAAATGTGGCCAGCTGCTCACACAGAACCCGTCACACACAGCACAATAATAGAAACAAGTTATAAATAAATAGCTGGGTAAAAGTAGAAATAAATCATAACAAGGGTGCACGACAACAACAACAGGACGTAAACAGCAGCAGGAGGTAGTTTAAAAACCAAGCACAGAGGCAGACATTATATATTGAAAAAAGATTTCTGTGGAGACCAAATCATGGAACATTTCCAACATTCAAAATCAAGCTGCCTCATCTGTCGGCGTAAACGTGGACGTTGCTCTGCTTCAAAGGTTCTGGCTCGCCGTCCAGGAGCTGAAGAAACGTCCCATCAGAGAAGTTCCGACTCGAGTCCAGGAAATCTGGCAGGAATTCCTGGCCCCCGGAGCGCCCAGTGCCATCAACGTGGACTCCAAGAGCTACGCCAAAACCACCCAGAATGTCAAAGACCCCGGCCGCTACGCTTTCGAGGACGCACAGGTGAGAGAGAGGGGAGCGCCAGCGCAACCTCGAAGTGATGCCTTGTGTTTTCAGTGATAGACATCACAGTGTGCTTTGCTTTAAAAAAAAAAAACACAAAAAAAAAACAAAAAACAGGAACACATCTACAAGTTGATGAAGAGTGACTCATACAGCCGCTTCATTCGCTCCAGTGCCTACCAGGAGTTATTACAGGCCAAAAAGAAGGTAACGGAAACTGACTCGTAACACTGCTTTGTTTTCAAATGATTACTTAGAAGAGTGCACGCTGAAAACCTCTGTCGCACCACTCACCCACACAGTGTCAAAGAACTTATTATATATCCAATTCACCCCCACACCCACACACGAACGCACGCACGCACGCATGCAGAGGAACAACTGAAATGTATTTCTCTTGCACTCACCTGTAGCAATACCAATCCTGCCACAGGCTCAAATTAACTGAGCTCACCCATATCGTACAAGACTGGTAGTGAACTACCCAGGACCAAACGCAGCACTGAGGCAGAGAGAGAAACAGGTGCTGATATGCAGCCCCGCCAGGAGGTGGAGACATCGAGATGTAGCACGTCAGGGTGGACCTGCGGGGATTTTTAAAAACACATTTTCTCTGCGCTGAAAAACAAACAAAAAAAAAATGCTATGCACACCAGCAATGTTCAGTTAGTATTTTTTATGCCGTCCACCCGCAACCCTTTCGGTGTGATTTCAGCAAGGGATGGCAAGCTCAGACCAAGAGGTGGCGATAGAACCTCAGTTGACCAATTGGAGGCGTGAAGAAAAGCAGCAAATCGGCTGAGCTACTCGATGCTGAAAAATGCAAAAAAAGTTGATTTATATTGTATGTACATTTATATAGTACATTTATCCAGATTGATCCAACCAGCCGAGTCGCAAATCACAAAGTGCTGCACCAAAAACAAGTCATCAGACTGAAGGGAAAAGAGAGTTTAGTGCAAATCCTTACCATGGAGTTTTCCAAAAGTGATGTGAAATTCCCAACGCACCTGAAACACAAAACAGGACACTTCCTGTTTTATTCCAACTGGACCCAACGGTGGCATAGGAGAAAAAAAAAAAGTAGTAATATAAATTACAAAACACAGGTAGAGAGCAGCTGAAAATTAATTAAACTACAGTAACAAGCGCAACATGAAAAAAAAAAAGAAAAAAAAGAAAAAGAAACAACCCAGTGAAGACTCAGGCCAGGATGTGGTTGATTCTTCTCTGCTCGCTAATTACATACAGACTTTTTTTTGACGACGACCGAGCAGGAAATCCTGCTAAATCCCTTTTAAATCTGCTGCAAGCTAACATTACTTCGCCTAACGTCCTTCCTCCTTCCCTCTCCCCCACCACCTTTTTTTTTTTTTTGTATCTCAGCAGAAAAGCAAGAACTTGTTCTGAAGCCTCTCGCCTACAGGTACACTCTCCGGGGGGGGTGGGCTGCCACACGTTAAAGGGACGCTTCGCACAAAACGCCACCGATTTATTCCTTCTCCCCTGCCACTGCAGAGGCCGTGGTGGCTTTTTTTTTTTTTTTTTTTTTTTTCTAATCCAGGAACCCATTCCAGATTAGAAAACGCCACCACGGGTCTCCAGCGGCACGGCGGCGAGAAATAAATTGGTGAAATTGGGGGGGCTGTCCCTTGACTATACTGTACATACCTCAGCAACTGACAATGACCCTCGGTGAGCCTCTCCCTCTTTCTTTACTTTCTCCCAGCACAGTGGAAATCATTTGCATCCAAGAGGCTGACCAGTCACGTGCCATCATGCTTAAATTAAAAAAAAGAAAAAAAGAAAAAAAAAGTCAACGCCATCCATCTCTCTTGGACACGGACAAGGAGACCATCTCATCTCTTCGTCCATCTGCTCCTGGCTCAGCCGTGCGACGAGCCGGGGGCCGTCTGTTCGTCTCTTGTCCACCGGATGTTGCATGTCCACAGAGAGGACGTCCCCCTTCCTCTCTCTGTCTCTCTGCTCTTACAGTTACTTAATATTTTTTTTTTTCCCCCCCTCGCCCTCAGAACCCCCCCCGCCGCTCCCATCCCAGTACTCGCAGGCAGGAGCCACTGCTGGACACTGGGAGGACACGGACAGACTGGCTGAGATTTGGGAAAGAAAAAAAAAAAAAAATATATATATATATATACAAAAAAACAAAAACAAAAGACAAAGGCAGATGCGAGGCCGGTGCCCTTCTCTCACTTCCAGATAAAACAAATGATGTCAGAAAGAAAGAGAGAGAGAGAGGGAGAGAGAAAAAAAATGAACCACACAAAGAAAAAAAATGTGTTAAAAAAAAAAAAAAAAAAAAAAAAAAAGCCAATTAAAGCCAATAAAAATAACCAGTATCATTGCTTTACATGATCCGAGGTCACTCAAACGTTGTCACACTATGGGAAGTGTTGTGCAGAATGAATATACTATATAAATATCTATAAATATATACATATATTATGATTCTGATTACTATGATTATTTATTGTGCATTTGATTTGCTTTGCATTCTTCTACTTTAACACAATAACTTAGCAAAACTATGGTTTCCATTGCACTTGTAAAGTCACACTCAGAAACTGGCAGCAGCGCCCGTCTCCTGTCCGATGTAGAACATAATTCTTTGTTATTCTCTCCTGCATTTATTTTTATACCATATTTAAGGACACTTTTACTTACTTGTATTATTAAAGTTGGCCCTCTATCTGTTACTTCTGCACCGTCTCAGCTTCTCTTCTTTTTTTTTTTTGTTCAGCCGTCAAGATGAGAGATTTAAAGAATTCTCCCCGAATGTTGCACTTCTGCTTTCTACCGCTAGATGGTGTGAAACTGTTTCTTACAGCAGGAATATCGCTTCCTCCCCAACACGCCTTTGACTTTGAGCGCAGCAGTAAGTGTAGAAGGTGGCTTTCTGGTGGCGATGGGTTTTATGCTCAATGTTGAATCCATTTGGGGGATCTGCGTGGTGTCTAATGATGTTTTCACAGTCTTGCTAAGTGTGCTAAGTGGTTGGATTAGCCGCAGCCACAAAACAGGCATTGCTTTGCAGACCTCTGTTGAACCAAGGAGTGTGAACGTGGCTCTTTTATTTGATTTCTTTCCCACTCATTGTCATTTACAGCCAGTGTCTCTGATTGCTGGTTACTCAGTGAGTTATTTAAAAAAAAAAAAAAAAAAAAAAAAAAGGCATTATGGGAAGTCATGTCCAGAGTGGCAGCAGGGGAAGAGAAGTGATTGTATTGCTGGAGTTTTTCTTCTTTTTGTGTATATATATATAGTGGCACATCATCCACGTCCTATACATGTTAATGTAAACGACCCAGGGAGAGAAAAAGTTAAATAAAAGGGAAAGCCAAGAAGGGAAGCTGTCACTTTGATATATTAGGAGTCTGTTACCAAAAAAAAGAGAAACAGGGGGAGTTTAAAAAGAAAGAAACACACAAATAAGCAGAGAGAGAGAGAGAGAGAGAGACCCCCGGGAGGCAAGACTTTTAAATATTGAAAGGAGTGAAGCTTGGTTTGATTCACACAATGACCACGGCCAAGTGGATAAACCCTCCCAGTCTTGAAGGAAGGAAGGGGGTGGTGGGGATTCAAACCAAGGCAGGCTCCACAGTGAGCTGAACACTCTCAAAGGCAGACGGCAGGCAGCCCGAGCAGCGCTGAGATTACAGCTCATAGCCGCAGAAACCTGGAGCCTCCTTTGTCCTAACGCAGCAAAACTGAAAACAGCATCTAGTCAGTGGGCGGAGGAGGAGAAGAATAAGGAGAAGAAGGTGCTTTATGTCCGGGAACATGGGAAATCAACAGGTTTAATATTTTATCGGGGAGGTTGGAGGAGAAAGACCAAGGACAAGCCTGAGGATACTACAGATCACGTTACCATGGAAACCAGAACCTGGAAGCGGACGCAAGGACCACTGGAGGTGGACGAGCTCCCTTGACTGGCATCCCCGACACGTTTCCGTCCCGCTTCGCACCGTGGAGAGAGGTACACGGACCTTCACGTCCCAGCATGATAAACAACTTTAACCCTTTCCAAACTGTCTGAGCATGTTCTCAACACTACCAACTACCAGCCAAAAATTCCCAAATGAGTGCACTTTGATGGGGAATTGTCAGCAACACAGCAGCTGAGAGACACGTTTCCAAAAGAAGCAAGTTAGAAGGTGGAAAGTGTTGAGTTTTTTCCTGACGCTTGATGATGATTCTTTAAAAGTTAAAACGCCAGAGTTGGCAAATAAAGTTTAGGCTGAAAAGACAAAGAAAAGATGAGTGCAACTTAAACAGGGCTCCTCAGAAAGCACCCTCTCAAGTGTAACTCCTCGGGAAATAGAGAAAAAAAAAAGTGTCTGTGTGAGTGACAAAGCGCAGGGGAACCATGTGATTCCAGCAGCGCCGCTCGCTCTGACATTTAACACTGTGGATGGCGGCGAAGGTTTTCATTCCCACTGGGGCCACCAGCAGTAAGGAAAAAAAGAAAAAGGAAAAAAAAAAACCTCACCTCGGAGGTATAGGGAAGGTGTTCTGGATAAAAGTGTCAGCTAGATGACTATAATTAAAGGCTGCTGGTTCCTGGGAATTAGTGTTGTGAGCGGGAGACTTAGTGGGTGATGACAGTATGTTTCTCACTGGGCTGGGATTTTTTTCCCCCCCCAGCTCACTTTATATTTTTGTGTGAATTTGATATAGAGAGCCTGGATCCCGAGAATATGAAATAATCTTTTGTTTCTTTCTGAAACAAGCACAGCTGTAAGATCTTAGCCTGTCCAAGTGTGTGTGTGTGTGTGTGTGTGTGTGTGTGTGTGTGTGTGTGTGTGTGTGTGTGTGTTCCCTGGGTGTGCGTGCAGTGAATGCCTTCTGATCCGTCTTACGGCTCTGGTGACTGCACCACCTTGTACAGTCTTCTCTGATGTCAAAGGAGATTTAGCACTCTGACACATTATAGTTCCTTTAGCAACGGCAAGTACTTAATTCTAAGCCCTTTAAAGGGGGGGGGGGGGGGGCGGGGGGAGATATAGTATTTCACGGGGGCTGTAAAACAATAGTGAGAGAAAACATATTTTTTTGAGTTGGAGCCGGTTTGCAGAAACAGCGGGTGCACAGTAGTGTTTCCACTTGGCAGATGCATGATGCAATATGATATCAGAATGTGATTATTCCCTCCATCCCCACCTTCAATACAAAAAGACAAAATGTGTTTCAGCCTGCAAAACTAACGTCCAACTCTGAAGACAGTTTTAATTTGGGAACTGCAAACTTTACCGTAATTGAAAACCGAGATTGTTTTCTTTGTTACAGCATAAAATAATAGTATACTATAGAAATGATTTCCACCATGCACTGACTTGCACTGGGGTGGGGGGGTACCACTCGCTGTCAACTGGGTTGCCTGCCCGGCACCATCTGAAGAGAACTTGCCTTTGCTTTATGGCCAAACTTCACACAACAGCATCACCATCAAGTTGTGCCTGGCTATAAAAAGTTAGCCAGTTCACCAGTCTCTCGGCCAAAATGATGAAAAATGCAGGGGGGATAAAGAGAAGAAGGTCTCATGCGAATCATAAAGTCATGTAGTCCAACATTGGAGCCAACCAGGTCCGCTGCGTCAGTGGCAGGGATGTCATTCTCGTTGTTACAAGTCAACAAATCGCATAAAATGGTCCAGAAACAACCATTTCGAGGTATGAAAACGGTGCAACGATGCTTTAAATTCCAAGTGTAATTATACAGGTAGATTTGCCATAGATGTCTTGGAACAGTTAGCTAAAAAAAAAAAAAAAGCCTGTCAGACAAGTTTCAACCCCTGTTCACCGAGTCGGCGAAATCACTGGAGGTTCCAAAGACATTAATCAGCAGGCGCCGTGATCTGCACGTAGACGCGCCGCACTATCACAGCATCCCTAATTGGCCTTCATCCACCCGGGCCCCGCCGAGGTCGAAGGAGTTGCCTCGCATTCTTGCCGGCACTTAGCCGGTGGAGAAGAATTAAATATGGGCTGCGAGTCATTATCAAGATGGATTGCGGTGACAAATGGCTGCCCGGACTGCCTGGAGCAGCCTCCCAGCAGCGTTGGCATTAGGGCACATTTGCACGGAAAAGCCCCCCGAAGGCCCTCCCTTCTTCCCACCACCACCCCCACAACCCCCGACCCCAACTGTTAATGAGCCAACAGCCCGACGTAGTTTGGGAAAACAGAATCCGCAAATGCAGATAATGACATGGTTCCTCTTTGTGTAATTGACTCCGAGTGAAAACATTTCATTTACCTCTCCTTTCCTCCAGCCCTGCTTGTGCTTGTGTGTGTGTGTGTGTGTGTGTGTGTGTGTGTGTGTGTGTGTGTGTGTGATTGAGGTTTGTGCTACACGCGGGGGAATTAAATACAGTTCGGCTGTAATTAAGTGCACTTTGCCCGTCCTGTGCGTGAGACTTTCTGACGCACCGATAATTGGGGCATCAGGTTCTGTTTGTTTTAACCTGCCTTTGAAGACGTGCTGGGGAGATGTTTCACATGGCTTGGCGCGAGTGTGTGCGCGCACGCCAAAATGTGATGATAGCTAAAAGACTTTTGTCTCCCCTGGCAACCCAATGCCAGGCATCTTCAAAATAATTCTAATAAGGAAAAAAAAAAAAAAAAGTCCTGGCAGCCAGATGGGATTTCGTTGCCGTTTGAAGTTTGTGTGCCTCCAAAGGTGCACAGTGAAACACACTTTTGTGATAATCCCTGTCCCGTTCCACAATAGGTAGCAATTCCCCCTCTGGCTGCAGAGGCTGAGTTTCTCTCTCAGCAGCAGCAGCAGCAGCAGCAGCAGCAGCAGCAGCAGCAGAGGGCTTCCTGGTGTACGTTCCTGGTATTTGTAATTGCATTACGGAGGCCTGAATTGTGGAAGCGAGGTCTGCCACAGTCCAGTGAAGCGTGTCCCCCTCAGTGTTTTGCAGCACTCCGCGCCGCATAAGGCCGCGTTTGTGGACAGCGTCAGTCTTCAACAGGCCGAGAGATCCGTTTTGGGGTTTCTGTGTTGTTCCTTTGGCTCGGAGACGCACGAAAACCGCAGCCTCCTTCCGTCTCCCGGACTCATTAGCGTCGTGCCGTAAAGGGGAGACAGACGGATGGAGTGACGGCGCGATGTGAAGAGTTAAACAGCTTGTGTGTGTGTGTGTGTGTGTGTGTGTGTGTGTGTGTGTGGGGGGGGGGGGGGGGGGGGGTAGAGGAAGATACGCATTCTGCGGGAGGAAGGCACGCTGCCCGGACCGCGCACGTAGCCGAGCCGTGTTGGTTTTGGGTCCCAGCGGGTCGTCAGTCCCAAACTCCAACATCTACTTATCCCCTTCTTTCCCCCTTCCACCATCTCCAGACGGCCCCCCCGACCACTAACCGCCCAGCGCCCTCCCCACTAAAACCTGAACCCCCCCCCCCCCCCCCGCCCCAACCCTTCCACTACAAAACTGCAATTTGTTCACCCAGCCGAGATTGATGAGGATGGCTTAGCAGCGCCGGCGCTATCGGGCTCAGGTCGAGCGCAGAAGGAGCGCGACCGCTGACGGCCCAGCGGCCATCCATCACGGCCGGCTGAGTGCACACAGACGGTCGGCTTTTCGGGACGGCGGCCCCCGCGGCAGGAGTCACAGTTGCCTCTGGAACACACGGCAGCGGCAGAGCGTGTTATTCCGAGCGGGGCTGCGTGCGTTCGAACGGGCAAGTCAGCAGGAATGAGACAAACGAGACGCCTCGGAGGGAGGAGGAGGAGGAGAGTGGAGACTTTCCAGTGCAGCAGGTGATGGAGCGACCCAGCGGGAGCCTTTGTCCTGCTCATGCTTGTACAGGCACGCGTGCTTGCTACTACACTTTTTACACTTTTTTGGGGGGGTCCGGGGGAGATGGGGAACTGGTATTGAAACTAATACACAGATAAAAAATGGAAAAAGGAAAACACGCACCACAGCCTTTTTGTCTATGATGAAATGCAGAGTGCACTTCAGGCTGGATTTTCAGCACAGCCATGAAGCCAAATGTGAGGTAGTGTCAGTGTTTTGCATTCATTTTAATGTACTTAATGATCATTATTAGTCCCCATAAACACCACAAAGTAAAATCCCCAAACAAATGAACGCAATATTCTTACAGTTTAGCAGATTTACAATATTTCAAACAAAAACTTCCATGTTACTGTTTGAATGAACTAGTGCTCAAGAAAATTCTCTTTCAAAAATTGCCAAACAGAGCTCGACAATGTCAGCAGCCCGCTCCACCGTTTGTGTAGCAACAGACGCTTTTGCATTTTGCATTGTTGTTGCAGAAGCAGAGACTCCTTGCTGAGCCGAGCAGCGTGAGCCCACTCCGCTTTTTATGGCTCCTTGCAAAACAACCCTCAGGTTTTGTTTTGTTTTTCAGAAAGCACACAATGTTGATAACGTGACTTTCAGCAGCAGATGGATTTCTCTGCGCTGGCCCTTCCAAAACAAAATAAACACGGAGTTACGCAAGTAAAAGATAAAAACCAGTCTCTGCATTTAACACATCATAACCTGACAATAAAATCCTGTTTCATGAGAAATCGGCTCACGCCACGCGCCCGCAGCGCGGAGACGGCTGACGTCTAAGTTGCTCGCGATACGACGGAGGCTGAGCTCGTCTGCATCTTGGAGGCAGCTGCCGCAACCTCGGAGTCAGGGGGAACAACAAAAAGGAGTCGTAGAAAAAAAAAAAAACGAACACGGCGGATTATGATAAAGTAATTTGTTCCATGTCAGAGTGAGTTGCAGGTCTGGAGGGGCGAGACAAAGAACGTACAAATCTTTTTTTTTTTGCGCGGCGGAGAGAAACGGGGGGAGCCTGTAAATAGGAGCAGCCAATGGCCTTGAGGCGCTCTTGGTTCTCTGTCAGAATTTCTGACTTGATGTCATGCAACGCTTGTCAAGAGCAACATCTGCTGGAAAGATGCTTGAGTGATGGTCAAAAATGTGCTGGCACAAATACTGACAGCATGCACATGGGCGGATACTCCGGTCCCGAATAGCCGAGAAATAATTTCTCTGGAACACTATGTCTTTCTTGTGCCGGGGCGAGATAGCGGGAAAAAAAAACACAAAAAAAAACACGGGCGACGTTAAAGTGGAGGCTTCAGGTCAGCCTCAGTTCAGCCTCAGTTCAGCCCCGTCCGTCCGCAGTTCATCAGCGGCGAGTCGAGCGGACTCTCCAAAGTGCCGCGGCAGAGTTCCCCGACTCGTCCCCTAATAACATGCAGATGCGCCTCCCTAAGGCCTGTTTACATATCTGCGGCATAGTTCATGACTAAAGTAAGCAAAGCCCTAATTATTTTACCCGGCGACAGGACCAATAAAATCAACTTCCCCTCCTCGTTACGGGTGTTTAAGTGCGTCCTTTGATGGCGGCGCCTTGTTTATTTTCGGAAGAGCTGCGACGACGAGAGGAAAGCAAATAGAAGTGATGACACGGGGACGCTGACAAATTGGGTGTGGGGGGAACAAGCGGGGAGGGGCTGCTGCTGATGAATTCATTATCACGCCGAAGGCCTGCGGGGGTGGGGCGCGACGCCGCGAAAGGCGATTCGACGTGGGACGCGTGCTCTCACAGCCGCAAAGCCGCGGCCGCGATGAACCTCAGCAGAGAGGCCCCGGCGTTTGGTTCCCTAACAGAGAAATGTGTTGTTTAGAACTTCACAACTGTTGCGTCAGAGACACCTCGAGGTCGTGGGGTTGTACTGCAGAACAATCACAGTGTGCAGGTCATCTGTGACCCGATCGTGTGGGTGGCGACATCGGAACGGAATCGTTAGAAAATACGCAGCAGAATGTCAAAGGTCTGTTGGAGTCACACTTAAGTGCCGCAGTTCGTTGGAGGCAACGCGACGCTTCCGCACGGGCTGCGATTTCACAAACTCTGCCTCTTCGGCTTCTTGCACTCACCGCTACCGAATCTCTGCAAAGTGCAAAGGATGCTGGGTCCATCGGGACGGCAGCTCCCACTTCAACCCACTCTGCTTCCAAGTGTCCATGATGAAAATGAGACCCTCTTGTCACTGCAATCTTTTTAAATGGAAAATGACCACCCTAAGTGTAGAATTTTTAAGTAATTGTATCACTGGAATCCTCCCCCCGCCTCAGGATTTAGACCAGGAATGGGCAAACTACGGCCCGGGGGCCAAATGCGGCCCGTTAAACTTTTCAATCTGGCCCGCCGAACTTGAAGAAATTATATTAATAACCAGTAAGTCATAAAATAGATGTTTTAAGAGTCATTTCAATAAAGAGCTAAATACCCTGGGGCTTCAAAGACAGATTTTGTTGCAACTTTACTTTTGCTAATTTTTAATTAACATTAAAGCGCATTT
The DNA here is from genome assembly GCF_046127955.1 of Nelusetta ayraudi. Lineage (NCBI taxonomy): Eukaryota > Metazoa > Chordata > Actinopteri > Tetraodontiformes > Monacanthidae > Nelusetta > Nelusetta ayraudi. The sequence goes on from NW_027466106.1 coordinate 2,618,586, forward strand.
TATTTTTTCTACATATCCAATCCTATTTTTTTCCTCCTATGAGTTGGGTCACCAAAACACTCCATCCATCTGCTCCTGCTCCGGCCCCCGCTGTCTAACTTTAGAACCCCACTGCGGCCCCCCAGTCAAAAAGTTTGCCCACCTCTGCTTTAGACTGATGATACATGATGACAGACTGATTCTTCCTCCGATACCCAGTGATATCTCATGACGTGTCCCCTCTGTTTGCAGGATGCTGTGGAGAATCACCATAGCAGCCGTCCTGGCCGGGGTGCTCTTCCTCACCGCCGAGACCAAGAAGTCCCGACCCCAGGGGTCCATCCCGTCCCCGCACAAGACCAAAGGGAACCCGTCCTCGGAGCGGCACCAGCGGCTGCTGCACCAGCAGAAGCCGGAGGTCCTGTCCTCCAGCCAGGAAGCCCTGGTGGTGACGGAGCGCCGCTACCTGCGCAGGGACTGGTGCAAGACGCAGCCCCTCCGCCAGACCGTCAGCGAGGACGGCTGCCGCAGCCGCACCGTGGTCAACCGCTTCTGCTACGGCCAGTGCAACTCCTTCTACATCCCGCGCCACATGGGGCCCAGCTCGGGGCCGGGACAGGGTCGGGGCCAGGCCTCGGGCTCCGGGAGGAAGAGCCACAACAAGGCGCACGAGCCCTTCCAGTCGTGCTCCTTCTGCAGGCCGCACCGCATCACGCAGCTCACCGTCCAGCTGGACTGCCCAGACCTGCAGCCGCCCTTCAGGCACCGCAAGGTGCAGAGGGTCAAACAGTGTCGCTGCATGTCGGTGGACGTGGGCGGCCACGGCAAGCTGTGAGAGACGTGCACGGCGAGGAACTCTGGGAGCCGGCCGCCAGGCCCACGCTGGAGGCCCAATCAGAGTCGATGAAAAAGGACACGGCGGCTAAGTGAGTCAGAAAGACTGGCGGCGGTTCGTCACCTTTTGTGAAGCAAGATCACCGGCAGCAAAGGGGAGACTGAGAAACAGACTCTTGATATCATACACTTACAAAACAAAAAAAAAGCCCAAACCTAAACTTATTTGTAGCCTGCAGTGAGAGAAAAAAAAAACTTGCCTGGTTTCTTCTTTTTTTTTCACCCTCCTCCCATCTGTGATGCTCGGCATGATGCACCGGGAGGATTTGAACTGAATCACAGCCTCCATCAGCCTCCGTCAGCCTCGGTCAGCCTCCATCAGTTTCCATCAGCCTCCCGCCTGCTGGACGTTTGTCACAATACCCCTGGCGGACGTATACTGCAGCATGTGTAATGGATGTACAATGCCATATATATACAGTACATATATATATATATATATAATTTGTATGAGAGTACGTATGTATGTATGTATGTATGTATGTAAAATTATATATTAAATCTATTTCATATGAAACCACAGCTGGCGTCCCAGAGTGAATGGAGCTCAGATAGACCAGATTAACAACAGCAGAGTTTAAAAACAAAGTAACTTCTTTTATTCAATAAATATATATTAATATTTTTTTTTTTCCACGGTCGAACACTGAGGGTATTGCACGCAAACATCACACAACATGATTTCGTATACAACACTCACGCGTGCTGTGGGAAAGGCAAGAGCGAGTGCATGACAAGAGACGAGTCGTACCGGAGGAGAAACGGACCGGCGGTCAGGATGGTGAGGGCGGCTGGAGGGAAGCTAACTGCTCACGTGTGAGTCCACGTACAGCTCATGTATGTCGTGGAGGGCGTTTAATAACACGCGTCATATGATATGTCTCAGAAACGATGCTCTGTACTACAACAGTGTGCAATAAGGCACTTGCAGCCTGGCCAGACAAAGATATATAAAGGTTATTGTAGAAAAAAATTCCTCGCAAACACTGACGGTATTTTAAAGAGGAAGGCTTCCCGGTAAACTCCGGTCAGGGGAGGAAAATCGCTGGAACGCGTGGAGAAATTATCACAACACATTTCAGACTCCAGTGGTCATTTCCTGGCAGGGCGTCGTAAGCCCAGTGTCATAATCACTGCTAAATCACGTCTTTTGTTTTTAATATTTCACTTGATTATGCAAGAGCTATCAAAGGGCGACTCGAATAAAAAAAATTAAAAAAAACACGACGCAACGACACCAATCCACACTAGATCCACCCTGCCTCTGCCCCCTCCATCCCATAATAAACCACAGGTCCTCCATCGGCTGAGGACGAATACTGGAAGTGGGGAAATGTTGTAAAAATGACTGATGAGCCATTGTCAGATTGTTCAAACAGTGCTTGTGCAAAAAAAAAAAAAAAAAAGGCTCGCTGATGATCATTTTCCGTTCTCCGCCTCAGATCTTTTGGCCCAGCTTTGCTTTCTGTGAAGCAGGAGGAAGGAGAAGAAGAAGGAGGAGAGGAGAGAGAGGGGGGGAGAAAACGGTTGAGTTATTTGCAGTTGGCCGGATCGTCTGGCCGTATTCTAGAGATGACAGTGCGAGCGCCAGTGCTGAAGCCTTTAAAGTGTTCTGAGGGGATACAAATCAAAGCTGGGACAGGAGGCGAGTACGTACGATTCCAGTTGCATGTTTGGGCTTCACATTATAAGAGGATTTCTCCCGGGCCTGTTTGAAGCACTCCTCAGCCTTCTTCACCCTGGAAAAAAAAAAACAAAAAACAAAAAAAAACACCTAAGCATCCGTCTTTACACACGATATCAGATGTCAAATTCACTTTTTCACTTTAGCGAGGAACAGAAAAAAAAAGAAAAAATCCAGTTCAGATGTTCCAAACTTTAGTCGAGTGGAGCGGGCGCACAGTCATCCTTCCAAACTGGAAAGGCAGCTGGATTGCTGAGATTTTTTAGCTCTGCGTTCTTCTTGCACATCCATCTTAAAAAACACACAGCCGGAATCATTTTCTCCAGCTGGACTCTGACGTGACCATTCAGCCTCCTTGGAGGAAAAAGGCAGCGGCTACGAGCACGATGCTGCTGCACCATGGCTGCAGTGAAGTTTTATCAGAACTGGATGGTGTTTCCTCCTGAAACTAAACCACATGTGGCACTAAAGGCTTTTTTTCTACTGTTGTTGACTCCCTGTGGCCGGAGTTCAGCAAAACAAAGCTGTGCACTGCAAGCCTCTACGGGTTGGAAACGTGTCGTGTTGCTACTCAAGCTAACAGGAGGCACAGACAAAACAAAGTAGCCTGAATTTAATGTGATCGACTAAAGTTCAATCCAATCTCTTTCCCCCTTTGAAAGGACTCTCTCCCAGATGTAGCCTGGCACACTAGGTGCTAACATTTCCATCTGGTAAAAGAGCCGCGGACATTTTGTAGGGGCGGGGCCAAACCTGGAAGGCTTGCAGTCACTTCCTGTATTTTCTTTCTGGCTTTCCTCTTGACGTTTTAGCACTTCTTCCTACTAAAAAAAAGGGAGCTAAATTGGTGACTGGTAACATTCAAGACTGACTGAAATGCTTTCTGCAGGAGTTTGGTAAGACGGATGAGCGTGAATCTGCGCTTGAAGTTCCAGCAGGCGAACATTAGCCAAACTTATCTCGACTGGGTTCAGTGGGTTTTGAGAAATATTCCATCTGGAGTATCAGGTTACCATCGAGCACCAACTCTGGTTCGGTCCTGCATCATCTGATCGGCATGTTGACCATTTATAGCATCGCATGCAGAACTCTTGGCCTCGCTCCCCTGCGTGATTACCAGCGCCACAAGTCTGCATGTTCGCATACGGCCCAGGTGATGATTCATATCTCGGTCGGAAAGGTAAACCGGCAGGAGAGAGCGGAGTCGGGCTGGTGGCCGCCGGCAAAAGGGCAAAGAGTTAATGCTATTCATTTTTTGAAAAAGGAAAATATTTTCCTACTGACTGAGCAAAGCTCGTGGCATGTTTCTTCTCTCGCAAAAACACATATCACCGTTCAATCTTCATTTGGCATAATGGACCAATTTGCTTTCTGTTGACATATGCGGCAGTATCTGCGTGTGCATCGAACCACTGGAAGCTAACTGGATGCTGCGTGTGTTCTTTTCATTACCGGGGTGAAGACAAAGACTCGGGTCATTTAACCTCTTTTCCCCTCATGAATTTAAATGAGCGCGATATGATCTCAGGAGAACACGAGATGTACTCAAAGTTATTAATGGGTTGGGAATCTACGCTTGGGAAAATATCGGGAACATCGGTGCATCTATAATGACATTTGAAAAGGTCAGCAGGTTTCCAAAAAAAAAAGAGCTTGAGGGCGAGGCGGGAGAAAAGAGTTGGATATCGGTGCAGGGCTTGATTTGTAGGACATGAAGTCAAAGCGTTCAACAATCAGACTGGGGGTGTAAGACAACCTGAAAAGGAATAATAAAAAAAATCTCACCGTTCCTGCAACATCAGCTTATTGTGCCTCTTCCACTGCTCTTTGAAATCGGTCGAAAACTCGTGCCAAAGCGAGAAGAGGGTGTTGGGCGAGACCTCCTTCTCTCCCGCCTTGGGTTTGACGGAGAAGGACACGCTCAGCTCCGAGAACCTGGAGAGGAGAGCACAGCAGCAAAACGTGAGAGTTCATATCGACTCTGGTTCGACTCCGAAAGGAACGCCGTTAAAAGAACAAACGCGGTGACGAACGTCCTCGTGCGAGAACGTGCAAACCGTCTCCGGTGACAGACGAGCTCCTGGTCGTAAATGAGCCGCTTGCGCATCTCATATTGAGTGTTTAACCTTGTCACTCTTCCCCTCCCGCTGTGCACACTCTGCTGGAACTTTGTGTACACAGGCGCACACGCGCGCCCGTCGACGAGACGTAAGCACAGATGTGTGTGTGTGCGCACGTGTGTGTGTGTGTATGTGTAAAGGGGTTTGGCCCTGACACGGAGACAGATTGGGGGGGTACGAGCGCTAACGGAGCGCTAACGGCTGAGCGGAAATGACACATGTGAAAGTTTGGAGCTGGGCGGCCGCTCGCAGTGGATCAATACGGCGGACAGGCCGCGCTCTCTTTGTTTGGAGGAGCTATAGGAACGCATTCCACAGCCAGTAGAAACAGAAGCCTGGAGCCGAGGCTGTCTACTCTCGCTCCGCTTAGATAAACAACGCAGACACCGAGCCGGCCGGCCGACAGGGCGGGTGGTGGTGGCGGTGGTGGGGGAGAGGGGGGACCTCCTGACAGAACCTGGAGCCCCGAGTGTCGACACCTGGCGTCGACCTGCGTGCGCCTGTAGCCGAGGCCACGGTCGTCGATTAATTGCGATATTTTGAAAAGGTCGAGCGTGTAAAATTTTACATACGATTTTGATATTGGTATAAGCTCAACATACTGCCTGAAAACTAGGGCTGTCAGCGTTAACGCATTAATCGCTATTAGTTAAATACAATCCACAACGCATTTTTAAATCGCATTTCGCCTTTTTGTCCATTTCACTAACCCGTAGTCGGCCCATCTGGCCGATATCTGGTAAGAAATACTTGAAATGCAAAGTAGCAATTTTACACATCCAATTGAAACCGCGATTAATCGCAGGTAACTATGAAGATTCTGAAATGAATCGCGATTAAAAAAATAATCACTCTAAAGTAAAACAAACGGTGTTTTCTCGCAAAAACGGAACCATCGTTTGCCGGCGATGACGTCGCAAAACGGTGCTAAAAAAAAAAAGAAAAAAAAGAAAAAGAAAAAACAGACAGCACATCTCCACCCCCCCCGGCCTGTGAGAGATGGTCGTCTTCCTCCCTCAGGAAACCTTTAGGTGACATGTGTTTAGCTTTGAGGTGAAGAAGCCGTTTGAAGACGAGGAGGCCTCTTACGTCTTCTGAGTGTCCGCCAGCTGCTTCTCCTGCGTCTCCAGCTCACTCCTGGCTGCAAAAGAAAAGAAGAAGAAAAAAAAAAAAGAGCAGACGACGGCATTAGGATGAGCACTGACGCAGGATTTCCCTGCAAACGTCGGAGGGGGCGAAGGAAAAAAAAAAAAAAACACCTTTCACCTACAGAAAGGAAGTTGTATAATGGGAGGATTCCGCGTGTCACCATCACTCAAAATCAGTCATCTTCAAGGTTCAGCGCTGTGCCACCGGCTTATCGAGCGCTGGGCTTTTTTTTCCTCCGTTGCACAACTGACAAATGAAGCTCGCACGGCGGCGCGGGACAAGCGCTTCTTTGTGCAGCGCCACCTCGGACGGTGACGGATGACCGTGCGCGTGTGAGAGAGCGCAGGGAGAATCGGATAATCGCGATAGCTTTTTTTTTTGGGTTTGTTTTTGATTCCCGGGGAGCCACAACATTTTTTTTTGTCAGGGGAATGAGGGGAAGCTGCGGGGGGGGGGAGGACACTCGGTCCGTGTTCCAAGTTTGGGTGTGGAAGCATCAGACCCCCAGTCGCTCAGACAAATGCTGCTAGAAGTCCCTGCCTGCTGCTCAAGTTTCAGCACCACCGGCCCTTTTTCAAATCTATCCAAATAGTCGTCCAGCCGGAGCAGCTGTTCTTCTTATCATTGCGCTCTTTAAGCTGCCGTGACATGCATCAAAAAAAAAAAAAAAGAGAGAAAAGCCGGTCATGAAATCCTCCTGCGGACCCCCTCAAAGCCAAATTACCTGCAGCGCCGCGCGGCCTAAAGCGACGCAGCGATCAGCGAGTCCGGGACGCGGCGGCGAGATAGGAGCGGCGGATCTTTCCTGGCACCCACTGCGGCGCTCCGCTCTCGTCCCGGGGAATATCTGATTGCTCACATGTAATTGAAGCCAGAGCCACATCTAAAAGATGTGGGTCCGCTACGAACCCCGCCGGGGACCGGTGTTAAATCAATCTGGGGCAACAATCGCAAGCGCCGCAGCGAGAGCGAGAGCTTTCTTGCGATGCAGCTTCACGATAAAAGCAGCAGTCGGGAGGAGCGGCCGTGTGCAACTTGGAAGTTTGAAACTTTTCTCAAGACCCAAATCAGTCGGTCGGGGGCTTTTGGTCGACACCTAAAAATCCTCAACGAACACGTTTTTTTTTTTTTTGTTTTTTTTACACACGTCTGTCAACGTGCGGTGCTGCTCCCCGCCGCTGCCGCCGCCACCGCGTATCAGCGCCGCCGATCTCGACGGCCGTCAAAGAGGCAAATCGGCGCGTCAGAGCGGCGACACCATCAAAGGCCTCTTTTGCGTGCATGAGAATCGGCGTGGCGCGGCGAGGCGAGCCGGGGCGGGGTGAGTTAGACCAAACAGCCCAGCTCCGACGGGTCCGCTCCCACTGTTACTGTGTGGTTGGTTTCATGGTCAGAAAATAAACAGGGGCGACTCAAACTGTGGAGCCAGAAACAGCTTTAAGCCCCTCAGGCTCCTTTTTTTTTTTTTTTTTTTTTAGAAATTACACAAGAAACAAAAATAAGACTTTTTGGTTGTGCCCCCCCCTTGCACCCTCCTCCCACCAACCCCCCCCCCCCTTCTCAACGTCCAAGCGAAAGGAACCCCAAGAATTCCGTCTGGAGCCTTTCTGAGTTGTGTCCATGTTACGGTGCTTACATTCAGGAGGGTGGTGGTGGTGGGTGGGGGGGTGTCGGAGGGGGCCGTGGGGGGCTGAGGGGTGGGGGTTGAGTAAGAGGGGGGTGGTGGTGGTGGGGGGGTCACCACGTCATTTGCATCAAAGAGAGAGCTCCCATATTTCTTCTCAAACACGCAGAGAGATGGAAATGGGAGAGATGCTTTCATCTGCAGACTTCCTTTAAAATGGACAGCGAGCATTACCAGGCAGGAACATGTGCTACATATTAGACCCTCATCTGAATACAAAAGCAGTTGGAAGGAGAAGAAGAAGGAGGTGGAGGAGGAGGAGGAGGTGGAAGGAGCCCGTGAGCCGAGTCCTTCTTCATGATGATTGGTCACAGTCAACTGGATGTCGAAGGGTCCAACTTGACACGGCGCTTTAATAAAATGGACAGAAAAGAAAAGGGGGGGGGGGAAGAAAAGGGACTTTTGGCTGCTGATGTTAAAACAAGCCTTCATCTTGCACCTTTGAAGTGGACCAGAGTATCTAAATATTATTGGGATATAGATATCAGACCACGGAGAACCGTTTGACTCCGGGGCCAAACGCGGCTGCAGAAGAACCATCCGAGCATTTGTGGTGTCGCCTTTTAACATTTTCACATATTCACATATTCAACCAAGAAGTGGCATCGCTTGGTTTGATATTTTTCAAGGCATGATTCCTTCAAAGACTATGAAGAGCATCGCCACTTCTGGAAAAAAAAACAACAACCGTGAAGGGTCTTTTTTCACCCAACCTGTTTTTATACCAGATTATGTACCAGATTTATGAATTAAATAAACCAGATATTTGACTATGTTATAAATATTTCAAACGGCAAAAAATAAAAAGCAGATAAAATGTATCTTTCATCTCGAATGTGATCCTCTTGAAGTCAGCGAACCGAACTGACACCTATTTTTGATACCGACATAACTATGCCTTCGGTATCCTTTTCAGCACGTTAGCATGTTAATATTAGCGTTGAGCCAAAACCACAAACAGACTGGACAGTCTCAGTGAAGTGAAAGGAAGTCAAAAGGAAATTGCTGCAGCGCAATTAAAGGTCTTTATCTCGAGGAAAGCGGACGACAAAAACACGTCATGGTTCTGAAAAGAAAATCTTTTCTTTCGCAGCGTCTGTGTCTTCTCTCCGCCGCCGTCCACATGACAGGTTCACCTCCGGTCGTAACGGATTTTTCTGCCTGCAGTCAGAGCAGGCTGCACTCTGTGGCACGAGGTGGAGATTCAAGATAATAACAATAAAAAAAGAAGATCTTGCAACTATACGCAGTCATGATCAATCAAATCTGATAAGCACGCTTGAAACAATTGCTGTTATTATTCAGCACGCCCAGGCGTAAACAGCGGTTCCTATAGAAACTGCCTGGAGTGAACTCTACTGAGGAGAAATAAATGAGAGAATTTGCCAAAGCAGCACGAGAACAGAAAGCTTTCACAATCAACGAAGAGTTATGACTTTGGAAATCTGCATCAAAGGGAGTTTGGACAGCAGAGGCTTGCAAACCAAATACTTCATAACAATAAAGGATATAAATGTTTGCCTTTTTGTTAAGTTGTGCTACCTCACTCATGAACAAAGATCAGAACTCTCCGTACATGCTGGTCAATTTCATTTCATGTCACTGCATTGAGGATGGAGTTCATACTTTCATAGCGGTAAAACTATTAAAACTCACGACGACAGTGGAGCAGTTTTTGCTCACAAACTTCTTTAGTTTTCTTCGGTTCGATTAAAACAAAAGTTCTCACCTTGGCTCAGAAATTCATCCATTTTGTCCTTGAAAGGCTGCAGGTTCTCTTCCGAGGACAGCTTGCGAACCTTCTCCGTCTCGGCCGAGCATGCTGAAACGGAGGGGGGAAGCGATCGTGACGGAACACATTCAGAACAGTCAGAACACTGCAAGGTTGTTCGGGGTCAAGAGTAACCAGCAAGCGCACTTTGTGTGAAACGGTTAAGGCGAAAGACTCGGACTGTTTCGCGAAGGAATGGAGGAGAAAAGAAAAAGGCAACATTTATGTTGACGTTTGGCTCAGCTGTTTTGAGATATGTGTGAATGTATATACACATGTGATATTATACGTCATCATCCTTGATTTAAAGAACCCGGAGAATGAAACTGAACCTAAGGGACAGGGATGTAAACACAGCTAATAGATAATGTTGGATCCCTCAAGGTCCAAAAAAACTAATGCAAAAAAAAGCCTTTTGATTGGACAAGAGGCATTACATGGAGCAAAACAGTGCCTGGACTCCCGACTTTATTTACTGCAGGGGATCCGACTGGAAGTGAATGAGAAACACTGCCCTTACAGCAGCAGCAGCAGCAGCAGCAGCAGCGAGTTTCCCTAATGACAAACAGCCAGTCTGGTCCAGTTACTCTTTGTGCCAGCAGAAGCAAATACACGATTAAATAAACAAACAAATAATAGCCTCGGTTTCAGTGAGGTTTGCAGAACCTTTTTTTTTTTTGTTGCTGCGAAAGTGACAAAAAAAAGTGACGCAACCTTCAGCCTGCGACCCGCAAGCCTCGACCTCGAGGGCGGCGTTAAATATCTGATCAAACAATTTGCCCTTCGAGTGCAAACCACACAGTTCACTTCGTCCGGGTTGAGTTTGCAATGCCACTGCTGCATTGCTGCTGACTAGATGACGGCATAAGACCGACACTGTGACTCATAAACAAGGATGTATTGTAAGAACTGGATACTGTACTGGCAATATGGCGGCATGCCGATTTTTCCCAGTGGCCACTTGAGGGACTGCAGCAAAAATAATCCCAGGGGCCCAAAAAGCATTTTTCTCATCGACTGCAATACAAAAATAAACGCCTTTAAAACAGCGGGCAGGAAGACTTCATATCTATTCTTTCTATTGTAGATTTTTTCAGTTATGATCTTTTAGTCGTGCTGCTGTGTCTCGTTCTGATCGGCCGCGTCCTGACGTGTTCGTAACTGACCTTCTCCAGAATCGTTCCGATTGGCCAAATAGATCACGTGAGTTACAGAGGCATGATGGGAAGTGACTCTACTCGGCATGCTCTATTAATGGGAAAGTCAAAAACTTTTTTGGCGCAGGCGCTGGGTGAGCGGCTTCATTGAAATGAGTGGGCCGCCATCTTGTAGTCTGGGGTCCTGCTGCTCATAAACGGCAAATCAGGCGCCTCGGCTGCTGCAGGAGCCGTTAGTGTCGCTGCCGTCGTCACGCTCGATTAGCGACCGCGGCGCACGTACAGGGCCGGACCGAAGGCCACAAAGCCGTGAGGCGGGCAGTGGTGGGGACGGGGGACGGTGGGGGTCAGAGCTGGGCGAGCGCTAATTCATGGAACATATGGCACCTAAAGCTGAAGAAGGTACTGGGAGAGGAGAGCTCTCTCTCTCTCTCTCTCTCTCTCTCTCTCCCCGCGCTGCTGGCTGCCGACTGCTGTCCTTCCAGTGGGCCAAGGCCATTTCAGCACCGCCTCCCCATCGGAACCCCCCACCCCCACCCCCACCCACCCAGTGGGAACTGTCGTCGGGAGCCAACGAGTCTGCTAGAGCGCTCAGCCGGCCCGCCGCCGCCGCCGCCGTAACGAGGACCTCGGCAGGTAGAGCGAGCGATGATGTATTTATGCTTGTGTCACCGCCGCGTGCGAGGCGAGTCCATTTCCCCCGCTGAGCGACCTCCATCTTTACGAAATGGAGAATAATGGACAGCCCGGAGAGTAAACACAGAGCGGAGGGGAAACAATATCTGGCAACGTGGACGAGGATCCTGATTGGTTTTGCAGCAAAGGTGCATAAAACAGGACGGTGGGCTGAGCTGGAAAGGGCTTTGGATGGAGTGTGTGTGAGGGGGTGGGGGTGGAGGGGGGTGTGGGGGTTGAAGATCGAGCAAACTTGTGTCCTCCTCGATAGGAGGCTCAGTTCTGTGGGCTCGTCGCTGGCTGGAAAGTGTTGCAGCGCTAAGTGAGTTGAGACAGGAACTGCGTTTCCATTACACCTGCAATTGCGCAAAAACGAAATATCGCAATAAAAACTGGTAATGGAAACACCTAAACTTCAAAAAACCTCTCCAATATGGCTAGAAGGTTTTGACGCTCTCGCGAGGTGGTTTTTCAGACGCATCGCCAGAGAGGTACATCACAAAAATGTCATGGAACCACTTTTTTCCACATATGCGCTTCACACCATTCAATGGAAACACCAAAAATCGAATCTATTTTGCGAAAAACTGTAATGGAAACTCAGCGAGTGATGAACGGCAGTGTTTCCGTTCATCAGGATTCCCAGCACGCCAATAATTGGGCCGACGTGTCGGGCATAATCCCATTTCCGCGCTTCTCATTGATTCTCAACAAATCCGGCATTCCATGCACGCTATCCATATATTTAATTTAAGTTAGAATTCTGCCCGATGCTTCGCTCACTGACCGGCGGCCACGTCGGCCACTCTGAGCCGGCGCAGGTAGTAAAGATCGCCGACCTTGCCCTGCCTATATTTTGATCTCCGTTACATGAGGACAGTGAAGGCGCACCGGGGTCCAACAGGAGTCCACATCTGACAAGTCACATCTGCTTCTGCTTAGCCCGTCTGTATGACAAACAGATGCAATCTCTGCGCTGATCCGCCTCTAAGATCTACACACGGGAGAGAAAAAGAAAAGAGGTTCCTCGTCGTCGTGCGCGTGGACGTATCGGCGGATTCTAAAATTTATTGCCCCGCGCACGTCACCGGGAGAAAAATCCACTATATTCGACCTGACATAATGTGTTTGGCTGGGCCAGGCGCTCCTTTAGTGCGAGGTTTTGAAATGCTGTTGACAATACCATTGAGGTCTTTCCTCAGCTTGCGCAGGTCTCTTTGAAAGTCGTCAAACTTCATCTGGGAGGCTTGAAAAAGGTCCTGGGGCTCCGGCAGGGGGTAGACGCACGTCTCCCTGCCAGCATCCTGGTCACACACACACACACACACACACACACACACACACACACACACACACACACACACACACACACACACACACACACACACACACACACACACACACACACACACACACACACACACACACACACAGTAAGAAGAAAGAAAGAAAAAGAAAAAAAAAAAAAAATCACACATGAATGTCAAAGTCAATCTTTCTCAAATAGCTGTGGGCCTCTACAGCTCGTTCTGTACACAGACGCGATTGGAATAAATGTCTTTGGAGACCCGTGTATACTTATCAGCAGTCCAAACATCCTGCAGCAGATACGGCAGAAACGGCGGCAGATAAAAGGCCATTAGGAGAGGTGCAGAAAGTACATTACAACTCCCTCCGTCAGACGCACTACCGGGGCCCATTACGAGCGCCGCGGCCGTGTCATGCAGGTTGATTTTGGCGAGCGGCACTCCACTGAGTTCATCTCATCTGGAGAAACCTAATTATTTACACTAGCGCTCCTTTGGATGCTGTGCCAACGAGCAGACTGCAGGTTTGAATGAACCCAGACCAAAGCGGAGCGGCAGACGAAGAGTGAGAGACAGAGGGCGAATTAGAAAAAGGAAAGAAAAAGAAAAGAAGAAGAGGGCCATGGGGAGGAGGAGGAGGAGGAGAAAGAGGAGGAGGAGAGAGATTTGTTTCTGCCCCATAAATGCGGAAAGAAAAAATAAATAATTTGATAAAGGATAAGCCACGGTATCCTCTGGCAAGAGGGGAGATGAAAAGAAAAGGCTCTGGAAGGATTTCTAAGCAAAATCAGAACTAAAACAGAAAAGTGATTCAAATAAACAGGAACCAAAACATACCTCATCAAAGTGCCTTAGATAGTAAGCAACAGTGTAGGACAAAAGACTCTGGGAGTTATCCTGAAAGACAGCAGAGGAGGAGGGGGGATGAAAATAAATAAACCCAAGTCCCTTTTACTTATTAATTTAATCATTTCTGAGCAGGACGTTTTCATTTGTGCAAGGCAAACAAGAGCAGAGGCGGCGGAGGCCGTAGGATAAATCAAGACGCGGGGACGGGCGGGACAACAAAACAAGCGAGCCGGGCTGGCTGTCATAACTCAGACTTGGTGGAAAGTTTGATGTTCTTTCTTTATGGATACCTTACTTGGTCCACCAGCACAAAAACACCACGCCACTGCGCCCTTATATGGTCGCACCGAGGGCACACTGAGCCCTTTATGATATTGAATAGGAGCAGTAAACAGAGGCGCTTCTTCTCCTCTGGCCCTCATGTTTGGGCTGAAGCTCCCTTTGGACGGTGAGCTCAGGGACGCAGATAAGACAAGTGGAAAACTAAATCAATATTTACAGTCACTGCTTCATTTTCTCCCTCTTTTTTCCCTTCCTCTTTCTCCACACATCATCCACGGAATAAGGCCAAATTTTTTATAGCAAGGACAGATAAGTCTATGCCCCATCTACAACAAGCAACGGCATATCACTTGGCGCTTCGCACGGCGAACTCACGCTGCTCTTGACGTCCTTCAGTTTGGGCAGGATGTCCAAGGAGAAGCCGTCGGCCTGCCCCCGAGAGCGGTTGCCGCCGTTCATGAAGTTGCCGAAGGCCAGCACCAGCCCGAGCACCTGCAGCACGGACTGGCTGGCCTGCAGAGTCTGGGTGCACGCAGCGCACAGAGGAGTGAGAGATTCAAGATTCAAGACCTTTAATTGTCATCGTGCAAGTGGAACGACGTTTTGAGGGGTCTCACGGCTTTCACACGGAAAGAAAAAAATAGAAATATACATGCAATAGAAATATAGCACTCATGAATGAGTTAAAAAAAAAAATAACATATGGAAAATAAAAGACATAAAACACTCTGCAGCTGCGTTTCTATTCCATTTTTTTGCAAAATAAAAGCGATATTTACAAAATTTCACGTTGAGGAGGATGGAGGTACAAAACATTTTGCGTTTTGGAGCAGCTATTTGAAGTGAACTGGTCACGTGACCCCAGTACGTCACATCCAGTGACGTGTAAATGCGAAAAAGTGTTTCCATGACACTTGTGCGATATACCTCAATATCAATGCGTCTGAAAAACCGCCTCATCAGAGCGTCAAAACCTTTTAGCAACATTTTAGGGATTTTTCGAAGTTTAAGTGTTTCCATGACCAGTTCTAAATGCGATATTTAGGTTTTGCGCGATTCTAGCGGTAATGGAATCGCAGCTTGTATTTACAAAAATGAAATAAAATGAAATAATTGCACTGCGATATTGCAGTATGGCTGAAGTGCATCGTCAGTGTTGGACTGCAGAGCTGCACCATGATGTGATGGAAGATGACAGGACAGTAAAGCGGAGGCCTGCAGGCGGTTCGTCCGAGTCACGTTCCGGGTGCAGCGGCCTACCTTGCACACTCTTTGAAGGATTTCCACTTTCCGCAGGATGGAGGCAATGCACTCCTGGAAGGTTGACTGGAACAGGATGCAGAAGACGCGTTCGGAGAAGTTGGGGATTTGGGAGAGCTGGAACAGAAACCTGCCAAAGGCAAAAAAAAAAAAAAAAGTTGTTTATTGTGCAACATCCACGGAGTGATCCCCCATGACTGTAGCGTGGACGTTGCTCTTACTGCTCGGGTTTGTCCAGTGGTTTGGCATCGGCCTTGTCTTTGGACGCTTTGACATGCTTCATGATGCCATCCAGCTCATCGGCCTGGGCCCTCTGTTAAATGAAAAGAACACAGCGGAGCCGTAGTTGAAAAGTTGCAAGATCAAAGTGCAAATAGGACAGTAAATACGAATACGAGCTGTTTTTGAATGAGCGGAAAATAAAAAAAAAAGTAAGAAGTTCTGTGGTTTCTCAAGGAGGAAATGCTCTCTGAAGGACGGAGGGCGAACAGCAGTTTGCTTTTCCATTTTCGTTTTGTGCAGCAGGAAGAGGGCTTGACACACTCCAGCCCACCAGTTGCTATGTCACTTTTTCATGACACGCAACAACAATTTGACAGAGGTTTGTGCGTGTTTGGCTCCATTTTCCGGCAGGATTTTTTTTTTCTTTTTCTTAAACACGGCAGTTAATTGTCGACTCATGCGCTCAATCAGCGCGACCAGACTTTTTGTTTTGACCTGTGATTGTTTCTTTGTATGGAGCGTGTTTTCTTTTAAAGCATCCGTCAGCGTCAAAACGCTGGCAGGCAGCTCACGGAGATTTAATGGGTTACCGAAGCAAAAAGCCCATTACACGCACATTTAAGCATCACAGGGCTAATTTAGTGAGTCCTTGGCGATCAAACATTGACGAGAATATTGTTTCTTCTAATGTTTCCTCCAGGGCTGCTCGTCAACCCGCCCGAATCCCGGCGCAGCACATGCGTGATTCCTGTACATTAGCATGGGCAGAGAGGATCGCACATCTGTTCATTGTCAGCACGGCGCAAGGAAAAATTAAAATCAATTTCATACCGGCATACCTACGTACATCTGTGTGGGTGTGGATGTGTGTGTGTGTGTGTGTGTGTTTAGGGGGGAGGGGGGGTGAGAGATTTTTGATTCATCAACATAAAAGAGAGGGACGATGACAAGACGGGCAAGAGCGCAAAGAGGCTTGAAGGCAGAGTCGAGTTTCTTTCGCGCTGCGCTAAGATGGTTTTCTGCTGTAGCTACACTGGTGTAATGTGTACCATGCAAACAGAATAAAAAAAAAAGAAATACATTAGAATATTCCTGACAGGGTGTTGGAACCATCCTGTTGCATGCAAATAACCAGCTGCTGGTGAGAGCAAGGCCTTTTTTTTCACCCTCTGATGAGACATTTTTCAAGTATATTATCAAGTATATATATATATATATATATATATATGAGCACCTCCATAAAATATATCATCTTCTACATCTAAATATAAAAGAAATAAACAGGTAAATACTTGTTTTATCCATAAACAGGGTGTGAATTAAGATCCTAATGTTATCATATTTTTTTTTGTCATCATCAGCCAGAAAAGTCATTGCAACACAGACTCAATCCAAACCTGCACATGAACTAAATTAAAGTTAAATACAACAGTCAGATCAAACTGCAAAACAACAGTGAAGTTCCAGTCTCCTACATGCAAACCGGTAATTAACTCAATCAACTCAAGGTCTTTCCGAAGATGTTTTTTTTTCTTTTTTTTAAAGACAGACAAAGTATCCAAAAATTTGTGTTTTCTTCTGCTGCCTTTCTGGGACCAATGTTTGAATAATACCATTAGGTTCTGCACACTGAATTTGTATGTATGACAGTGATCCAGCTCACGGTGAGATTCATTAACCTCATATAAGATCAGAAGTAGAGAAGAGAGGAGAAGTGCACGACACTTCCAGCAGGGATAAAGTGTGAAGAGCAACAGATTTCTTTTTTTTCTCAACCCAAATTCAGTGTCAGTTTCACAAATGCCTCATTCCACATTCCAGGCGGTTTTCATGCACTCAGCCACTGGGCCACAGTTTCGCACAAGGTGGTATTATGGGGTGAAAAAAAAAGAAAAAAGATAGAGAGATAGATATAGAGAGAAAGAAGCCAGAAATGCCACTTCATTTCACAAGAGGAAAGGACAATAGACGCTAATGTGTCTGACGCAGTCGGGCAAACAATGAAACCATCCACAGGACGAGAATGTAAACTCTGTCTCCGTCTCCTCCGCAGAGCACAGAGCCAGTGAAGGGCGAGGGCTGTGTGTCTGTGTGTGATGGAGGAGGTGGGGCGGGGGGTCAGAGCCCTCTGCATCTCTCCGGGCTTCGGCCTCGACGTGCAACATCAAACGGCGCCATCAAACTCGGCGGAGCCCCGATTAGTATTCTGCACATCGCCGCCGCCGCCGCCTTGTGCCGGCGAGGCCGCGCGGCCCTTCACCCTCTCTGGAGATGTTTTCAAGTGTAAATACATTTAATACAAAGCAGATCCCTTTCAAAGGGCAGCGGCCGAGCCCGGCAGTGTTTGGTGTAATTGGGGACAAGTAGGCATTAGCGTGTGATCTCTGAATTGCTAGGGCATGTTGCAGCGGTTGTGAGCATGAGAAACGCGGTCCCATGTGGAATATCCGATGCAAAGGAGAGTCGGATGATATTTGGGAATGCCGGAGTTCTTCGGGTTGGCCAAGTGGTTCTCATTAAGCCACTCAGCAGGCCGGCCGGCCTGGCTGGCCAGCCAGCCAGCCAGCCAGCCAGTCGAGGCTCCACTATTTATGTCACTCAATTTTCAATGAAACAACATTAATGTCATTATTTGTACATGCAAGCTGGCAAAGAATTGCGTCCATACGACAGAGTGGATTGTGGGTAAACATGTCAAAATGCGTCCGGACGTCAACGTTGCCCGACGTTTGAAGGGGACCGTTAGATTTTCAGTCCTCTGCTTTGTTCGGGCTGGATTCTAGTGGAGCAGCCCTTTCCTGGATTAATTAGCCCCATGTTTACAACCTCCTGCTAAAACTCTTGACACTTGCTTAAAAGTGGGGGGGAGCGAAAGAAGTAAAGAAATATTTTTTGAGCAATGCATGTTCGCCACAAAGTAAATGAAGGGTATTTAAATTCCAGACGACTGCCATTTATTTAGATCTTTGCGTTTGTTTATCCCAGGCATTTCAGTTTGGCAGCGCTACTCCATTAATTACCCACCCAAGGACAGGAATTGGTGAGATATTGTTGCCCTTTGTGACGTCACACAAAGGGCACACAATTAAAAGACTTCAACAGTGCAGCTCGCAAAAAGAAGCAACGGATGGAGTTTCATCACTTCTGGGGACAGACAGGAGACACAAATCACTGCGAGGAAACGGTCAAGTAAATAAATATGCCAATATGGAACGTAAACTTTATTTATCATCACTGTCAGCATCAGTGTAAGTTCAAGTGGCAAGATCTTTGTGTTCATTCATGTAGGTGAGGTTTGTGGGTCAGAACTGCGTCTGCGAAACTGTGCTCTGTATAAAAATTCCAAATTCCTACAAAGCCCATTTGCACACATTGGCCAAAGGGAATTTTTGCAACCTTGTGAGAATTTTACAAGGACGAAAAATCCAAGAATAGAAGCAGACGAGGGGAGAATGTGACATTCAGCCACTGTCGCTTGAAAGGGTCGTGCAGCACAGACGGCCAGTCTGGGTCCAGATTATGACTTGTGGGCAATATTAGCGGTGAGAAACGTCCCACTATCAACTTTTTTTCTCCCCCCTCTCCGGCGGTGGCTTACTGTTCAAAGGGGACAGGAGGAGCAGCCGTAATCCGCCGCTCGCAGACCGGCCGGCTCGGCCCCCGCGGTACAGTATGTGCAGCCTCTAAGCGCCTGGGTCAACATGTTTGTTTGCGAGCGAGTTTGTGTGCGTTGCATGTGCGTCTGGAAAGAAAGAAGGACGGAAAGAAGGAAAGAAAGAAGAAAGAAAGGAGGAAAATAAAAAGAGAGGGCCCTGTGTGATCCCCCGCTCCCTCGCGCAAGCGAGCGGAGGGTGTAACCATTAGAAGCCCCTCGCATTCCTCAAGAAAGGCTGACTGTGCTGCCAACTGTGGTTTAGGGGGCTGGAGACCCACAGACAGGATGGAGTCTTGCAATACAAAAGAGAAACAATTTGGCTCCTCGACTCAATAACACGGCCTCGGGCCATCGGGGGAGGGGGTGAGGGTGAGGGAGGTTGAGTGGAGGGGTGGTGGGAGGGAGTCAGAGCAGGAGAAGGCCTTCCAGTCAGTCCCAGGGTGAGCGAGCGCAGAGGTTACGGGACGTTTCTTTTTTTTTTTTTTTTCTTCCCTCCTTCTCCTCCACCCTCTCGCTCAGGAACCGTTCATAACTCGCAAGCTCGTCCCATTCCCATGATCAACGTTATTAATATGGCCCTGGCAGCTAGCGAGGGCCGGGCCTCCTGGCCCCACCCCCCCAACCCAGCTTTGGTTGTGCCAAGGAGCAAATTCTGGAGGAATTTTGCAGCATTTCAAAACTGCATTACAACCGAGAATGCGGAAAAGGCCCCCTTGTGTGTTTCAAAAAAATGTCACTGATACGTTCCGGTTTGCCAAGATGGCTGATTGTGTATTGAGACGCACTGGCAACCAGTGACAGCAGGTCCGGCGAGTATTTGAGTGCGATATCAGATGATGTAATTCAGTGATTTTTCGCAAATAGCTCAGCCTTTCCTCTCGTTTTCACAGCAAAACAAAGCTTTGGGGCTTTGTTTGCCGTACTGGGAGCCGTTCGGTTCGATAAACGACTCGGTTTCCCAGCCAGCCGTTTTTGCACGCTTTGGGGCGTGACCGGAGATCAGAATGCTCCCGGGCTGGAAGTCCATCAGATCCGCTGTGTGAAAATGAAATGTTTACTGTGGTGGGTGGAGTGGAATTTAAAAAAAAAAAAAAAGTTTCTCCCTGCGCTGGCCATCAGACAGACCCTGAGCAAGAGTCAGCGTGTCGCATACCGCTGCAGTTTTGTGGCTCGGCTGTTTGTTTTGGTGCTCAGAGCGAACTTCCTGTCAGCGAGGAGGAAGAAGTGGAGAGAGACGAACTGAGCGAGCCGTGAAGAGGCTCCGTCCGCTCACATTCAAGGGGGCGTGTTTGAACTGAGTGTAGGGCTGTAACAAACAATTACTTTTGTTGTCGACTAATTTATTGATTATTTTTTTCAATTAGTGGATTAGTCACAATCGGCATCTTTATTTTCACCACCTATTTCGGACTTCTGTTCAATTAAACAATTCAGTTAAACAGATTTCCTACAACTCAAATATCGAATTAATAAGCCCTAAATAACACAGTTGATGAGTAGATGTTGAGATGTGAAAGAGTGCTACAATTCAATATAAATACTAGTATTGACAGGAGCTGTAATTCACTAATTACTGCCGTAAAGTACGCATTTACCTAAGTGAACTATCGTTCGCTAAGCAAATTGTTGTGACGTGCGAAAAACGTATTATGTACTTGCGTCATAAACTGACGATTAATTAAGTTTAAGGTGTTCGCGTATCGCCGGAGTGCTACCATGGAATGCTAGGTGAGCTTCACAGAGTTAGCACCTAACGTGCATCGCTGCTTCATTTTCTATGAAAAATTCCCAAACTTTAGAAACTTACGGTCGGAGTTTTCGAGTCTTTTCAGAGAAGAAGCCGTTCTTCCTCTGTTTTTTTTTTTTTTTTTTGCAGGTGGTGAACAACATGCGACACTGCCACCCTCAGCGCTCAGTACTGCACTGCAGGTACAAATGAGCACGTAGCAGCCGGAGTGCGATTTTATCATTCAGCAATTTACAATAACAACAACACGACGCGTCGACGCTTCAATTTTCGCGTCGATAAATTTATGTTGCAGCCTTACTTCCAACGCCCCGTCAGAAATGTTTTTTGGAGCTGTCACATATTCAACACTATTGACTAATGTGAGAATGTGAGCGTATCCTCAGGTTTTATCCCATCGTTGGTTTGGTTGCAGCCAGAAAAGAGTAACCAAAAAAATCCTCGAAATGCTTCAAGAGAATCCTCCTTGCTGCCGTAATTCACAGCAGAGAGTCTTTTTCCCACACTGAACGGTGCGGCGAAGATCGCTCTGCGCTGTCAGCGGCGGCACTCTGTATAATTACACTGGGCTTGTTGCACAACACTGTGTATTTATGTGATTCAGACTGGCAGGAAAGCGCAGAAATGTGATTCACGTTGGTATATTTTCCTTTTATTGCTCTATTTACTTTTGCCAATCCATTGCAGACGTGAGCCTTGATAATCCCCCCCATTAAAAGTTAACAAAAAAAAGCCCCTTCAAAAAAAAAAAAAAACATTTGTTCCTGCTTTGCCCGTACACACCTGGCTCTGGTTCTCTTGTACTCACATTTTCGTAGAGGGCCTGCAGAGTCTCCAGGTCGACCACGCTGTTGTCCATGTTGAGGACAGCTGGGGGACAGAGAGGGTGACAAGGTCAGCAAAGGTCATTCCTCCTGCAGCTTCTCTAGGAACACAACTTAGAAATTAGAAATGATGGCAACATATCAAACCAATTTCCTTTTTTATTATCATTATTATTACTATTATTATTATTACAATTATTAAACCAGCGTTACTTGCGGCTCCGCTGTGAAACCGGGGTAAATTGTTCTGCATGCGCGCGACCTGAAGTATGTTGTTTGCACTGAACACAATCACCGCTTGTGTGCCAAGTTACATATCAGCTCTCATCGCGACGCCAAAGGAGGAGGCGCTGCAAAAAAAACCTAAAACATAAATACCGTTGCCTTCGAAAACCTGTCAAAGGTACAAAGATCTGTGTTTGAACTCCTGTGTTTGAATTCCTGATGTCGCCTTTTTGTCTCGGCGCGAGGACCTGGCGCCCGCGAGCATTAATCCTTTGAAAGTAAATGTTTAAAGACAAACAGAGCCCGGGGGTCTGCGGTGTTGAGGCTGAGGTGTTGCTGTACGCGGACGCCCTGTGAAACACCCGACACCTATATATGTATTTCTGTGGCTGTGGGTGTCCCAAATTACTCATGTTGTTTTGATCTACTGATTTGCTGTTATGGCACGGGAGGAAAGGGCTGCTGTCAGAGGGGATTAGGAAACCAGGGCCGGTTCTGACGCACGACTGGTGCACCACTTGGAGAGACACACAAAAATTAAGAAACGGGAACAAGTTCCCATATTATGCAAAATTCACTCAGCATGCCCTCCCCACATACACACAGCCATAATTTGTAACTAAAGCCCTGAAGAAAAATCAGACACCAGAAATTGTGATTTTGGGTGGGCCGCCACCACTAAATTGGATGGGCCATCCTCTCTCTGAGAAAAACCTTGACAACTCACACACATGATTTGAGACGTTAAAACACAATAGGGAACTTTGTTGTTTGTCAATGTTTTAGCGCTAAAGCTGCACTCGTGAAAAGTCCACGAGCTATGCTGACAGTCAGAACCGGAGCGATTCCCACACGGTTACAGTTGCTAATGCGGGATTGGACAGTGAGCAATTAAGGGGAGGGCCGAGCAAAGGGTCAGTTTTGTGCAATTAGATTGTTTTAATCAGAGAATGTTTCAGCAATTGATCTGTTTTCTTTATTTTTTTGCTTATTTGTGCAAAAAACAGCTTTTTTGTGATTTCACAAAGGACACTGGTACGCCACGGACAGTTTTTCTTGTGGAAGAAAGACTCCACTGAAGTCTGCAATAAATAAATACATAAAAAGGGTTTTTAAGAAAAAAAACACTGGGTGCAACCTGGATCGGCTGAATCATTGTGAATCATAGACCGGGAATCATTATTCTTCCAAACTACTCGACACATGTGGGAGCACATCAGCAATCTCACATCCAAAACAGGAAGTGTGGTTTCTGATCGGTGAAATGACGAGAGCTGCAAACATTTTAACACAAGCAATTTTTCCCAAGGCGTGGAAAAATGTCAAAAGTTTATATGGCCCGTTAGAATTCTTATGGTTGCCTTCGCTTGGCAACAAATCGCACACGGGCCCTGGCTGCTGCTACTGCTGTCTCTGCAAATAGTGAAAATGGGACGACAACAAAAAGAAAAAAAAGAAAAAACACAGGTGGTCACAGGGGGAGGAGCCAACATGAAGCTAGGTGGTGTTCTCACCAACCTGGGAGAAGCATCATTCAGTGGCGGCTGCTGGTGTTTCAAAGCGGGGAAGCTCGTTTTCAGCCTCAACATACAATTTGTCCATTTATTTGTACTTATTTGTAGGTCTATTGTCTGTCATGTACAGCTTGCTATCTGCCTCGTTGCCCTGTTGCCGATCATGCCTACAGTATGAATGAACAAACGAGCTAACGCAACAACATCAAATTCAAACTATAACAAACAAGCGTGACGACTGAAGCAGGACGGTGATGATTGTGTAGTATTTATCTTTTCACGAGTGAGTTTTCTTTCCGTTTTCTGTGGTGCTAATGGTTTTAGCGAGCTCCTGCTTCTTTAACCACGGCGTGCTTCCGGTGTTCTTCTACTTCTTCTCCCGCCTTCAGGGAGTAAACTTGTGGCGCCACACCAGGCCTGGCATAGGTACTACATTGTTTCAGTAGTTTCCAGCGTCTCCGTGTAAACAGAATTTTTTTGAAGACGGCTTCGTGTAAACGCTTTTTTTTTTTTTTTCGAGAGCGTTTTCGAAAATGTGCGGTTTAAAAAAAATCTGTCTCCGTGTAAACTGCCCCTTACACACCTAAAAATGAAAAACCCTCATCTCACTTCTCCAATCCATCGTTACGCAGATTCTCCCCTATTTGATTTCTTCGCAGCTCCTCTCCCGAGCAACACTCCCTCTGCCATCCGTGTTGTTTGGTGTCACTCTCTAATCTTCTCACACTCTCTCCTCTCCCGACGAGCCACCGCAGGAATAACTTCCGCCTCTCCGACTCCGGCTACAGTTCCTGCACTTTCCCCGTGCTGGCCATTTGGTTTTCATTACGCTGCGAACCAGAGCCGGGCCGTCTGGTTTCGCTGAAGATGCCTTTTAAGAGACATTAGCATAAAACCATATCATTGCTCTGACACAAACATCTGAAAGGACAAAAAGCCAGAACCCATCTGCCTGGGTGGACCCCAATTACCACATTCAACCCCTGCATGGCGCCAGCGACCGCCATCTGAAGCTGTGACTGGTGCGCTGCAAGGCCCGCAGGAAGCCGACACGGCACGGATGTGTCCGATGAAACATGCAGGGTGTTGGCCAAGTCTGACAACAAACAACAACAACAGCTGCCGGGAAAAGAGAGACGGTGGGGGGGGGGGCGCAGAGTGGGGGTGTTGGGGGTGAGTGCCGACTACTTGCTGAGCAAGACGCGATCCAAGTCAGTGTTTCAGGAGCCGGGCTCTCCTCCCAGTCAGGGCCTCGCTTGCCACCGTCTCCATCAGGACCAGGTATGACAGCGATTCACCAACACGGAGGGGAACAATCGATAATAAGCCTCTGTTTCACAAACAGGATTTTTTTTTTTCCCTCTTTTTTTCTGTTGCCTAAATCATCTTAATCATCTGTAGAGACAAGAACACAATGGCTTGACAATGTCAAAAGTGAAGTGAGGATAAATCCTCTCTGGTATTTTAATAAAATTATGCGTAAGCTATTATTCCCTTTCGGTAATCATTTAAATCATTGTGAGCGAGTAAACACAAAACACACTTTGCAGGGGATTTTAGAGCGGCACAGCCTCTTTTCTCTTCTTCTTTTCTTCTTCCTGCTCTGCGTAGAATTCCAACGTTTCCAATTTAGCAGCCCGTCATGTGTTTGAGACACACTGTCCTAACATGGGAGATGGATGGGCAGACTAATGAGGGCAGCCCTCGTCTGCCGTGAACTCCGAACTTTCACAGATCAAGGTCTCACTTCAGCAACTGCATCAAAAGAACAATACGTGCATTGGACGCAACAAACCAAGTGGAGCTGCAAGCGAGTGTTTAGACACGAACATGAGCGAAGACTGAGGCCAGTAACTAAAACGGGAAAACAGTCTGTTCTCATTATCATCCAGCGAGTGACATCACTGTGAGTGGGATGCGCAGACGGGACGGTGACGGCACATGACAGCGAGACGGAGGGCGAGAGCTGGAGAGAATCACGGGTGCAGGCGGGGGATGACAAACGGGACGAGTCGACAATCTCGGCGAAGACTGAGGAGCTCACAGATAAGAACCCAGCATCCCCTCAGCATGTCCTTGACTTTGTTTAGAGACTTCATTAAAAGTCTCCTTATGTGGCATTAAAGCAGTGGTTCTCAAACTTTCTCTGTCACGCCCCACCTTGGAGGAAGAAAATTTTTCATGCCCCCCCCCCATATTGACCCCATAGACTTGCATGGCATTAGGGTTAGCAATAAGGCTGGAATTCGGGTTAGGGTTACTGCTGGAAGTAGGGTTAGGGTTTCGGGGTTCCTCATGGGCTAGAAGCCCCAAATTTGACGTGGCTGTGTCTTGAGGGATCCCGATGAACCTGCAAGTGGCCCCATGTCTCTAGGACAAAGTTGACTATTGACTCCATAGACTTGCATGGCATTAGGGTTAGCGATAAGGCTGGAATTAGGGTTAGGGTTACTGCTGGAATTAGGGTTAGGGTTTCGGGGTTCCTCATGGGCTAGAAGCCCCAAATTTGACGTGGCTGTGTCTTGAGGGATCCCGATGAACCTGCAAGTGGCCCCATGTCTCTAGGACAAAGTTGACTATTGACCCCATAGACTTGCATGGCATTAGGGTTAGCGATAAGGCTGGAATTAGGGTTAGGGTTAGGGTTACTGCTGGAATTAGGGTTAGGGTTTCGGGGTTCCTCATGGGCTAAAAGCCCCAAATTTGACGTGGCTGTGTCTTGAGGGATCCCGATGAACCTGCAAGTGGCCCCATGTCTCTCGGACAAAGTTGCCCTAATTGCATGGCATTAGGGCAGTGGTTCTCAAACATTCTCTGTCAACAAACAACGCTTTACAATGGCCTCTCATTCATCCATTCACTCGCACACTCATACACCAATGGGTGGCCGCTGCCATGGATGGTGCTGCCAGTTCAAACATGTGGATTTGAACCGCCAACCCTTTGATCATCAATTCGCGACCCGCTCTCCCAACTGAGCCACAGCTCCCCAATTTATTTATTTTTGTCTAAACCTGAGTGAGTCAGACGGCCGCCAAGACTTCTCATCACTCACCGTTGTGGATGTCCCTCATGTCCAGGTGGATGCTGGACATCAGAATGCCGACCGCCTGCGAGCGCTTGTTGTTGAGGAGTTTCACCACCTCGGGGACAAGAACGCAGAGGTGTGAGTGTGCACAGCGGGAGCAGAGATCCGACATGAACAACACATCTTTAATAATAATAATTGCTCGGAGGCAAAAAAAAGACGAGGCGTCCGCGCTCCTCGCCGTGTTTACTTCTGGGAAGGCCAGGCGGAGCCATCACGCCGCCAGGCTGAATTACGAGCGCAAATGTATCCTTTTCCGCAAATTTTCCACATTCATCATCTCTCACCCGCGCAGATAAATCACACGCGTAAAACAGGCGCGTGTCCCAAGTGCCGCGCGGACGCATAAATTAAAGGCTGGAACCTGGAGAGAGAGAGAACTCGGCCGTGGGTTGGTTTGCATCAGCGCAGACATGTGAATGCAGCCCAAGCCATTTGTGTCCCATCGTGGAACTGTTTGCAGGAAGCCGCAAAATAATGTTTTGTTGAAGAGCTTGAAGAGTTGCCAGGCGTTGACCGTGAGGATGAGAGAACATGTGACGTGCCCAGTGAGGGTCCAGTTCCAGTTCAACTACATCCTCAGGCAGTGTGAACTCATGGTGGACTGGATGTGTCATTAGCAGTAGGAGACTTGAGCCAGAATTATGAATCCAGTATCATCAGCTGACTGGGAAGCTGCCAAATAAACAAAGAACTTCAAGCAGTTAGGAGGACAGAATTCCTTGCAGCTTATCGGGCCCGTTACTTCATCATGGAAACCAGCGGGTCCAAGAAGTCAACCTCAGATGTCTAATTGTTCTCAGAACGACTGTGAAATTTACTTCAAGGAAGCGTGCTAGAGACAATAGAGCGACAAAACTAAAGTCGTCATGGTCCAATTCTGCCGACCATCTTTTGCTTGCTTACTGCCCTTTGTGATGTCAAAAGGATCAATAACAGTTGTCTCCAGCCAGTGTTTATTTACCATTTGAGTCGCCCTCACACCGCCTTGTTTTCATATCCTTCTAAACACGTAGAAGGTCCAACAAAGTACCAGCAGGAAGTTAAAACCCAGCATTTCCACAGGAGGCTGTAAGCAGAGGGCCAAATATGAGCCAAGAAAATGGTAATTGAAAATATAATCTGACGTCGATTTATAAGAAGACGTCAGATTGCACGTCACGACAGAGAGAGAACAAAACCGTAGCATATTGTTGCAGACAGGAAGTGATGCGAGTGTCTCTGCGGACAGACAGCAGGGTCAAAGTACAACACCGGGTGTCAACACGGCTCAGTGGAGGCCCCAAAAAAGGAGTGACGTGAGAGCTGCTCTCTAATGGTCCCTCTGGAGAAGATGCTCACAATACCAACTTGCACTGCAAATTTTGTAGATAGGATCCCCCCCCCCCGTACGATATAGAAATCTACGCTTTTCCCTCAAGTGCCATTTAACCCTGCCAAGAAACCACTTGCACGTCACTTCTTTACATTTTTTCTGAAGCCACACCTGAAGTTCAGGACAACTTCACGTCTTCAGCATCTCTGTTTTGTTGCAACATAATTATATCGCAGGCCGTGCGTCCGCGGGGGACTGAAGTCACACCAATCTGTCTCTTGTCACATGCAGTTTAAAATAACAGGCAACACAGCACGATGTTCTCCGTCATGCGGTGACTCCTTCAGAGTTCTGTCCGTCGGAGGAGCACACGGCACAGACGGGTGGTCTGGATCAGTCTCACCGGCTGCTCCACCAGGGAATCAGACTCCCTCTGTGGCGTCTGTCAGGTGTGGAAGCAGCAATCCAGCAGCTGCGGAAGTGTCGACAGCCCTTCTGACGCCTCCTGTCTGAAAGTGATTTTCTTGCACTTGGCTTATCAGTTTTTGTGTGTGGGTGTTGCTTTTTTTTTTTTTTTTTACCCCCCTATCGCTGTTTACTTTGCTGCAGGACCGGATCAAATCTGCAAGGTGAAACTTTTTTTTCTCCTGTTTATTTTTGGCCTCAGCTCACCTGCTGATGTTTAATTTACTCTAGTAAAGGCCGACACTTCCAGCAGAGGAGAAGAGTGGAGTACATGTTTCAGTTTATCTATAGCCACAAGTGAAAAGAATATACATACATACATACATGTATGTATGTATATATGTATGTATGTATGTATATGTGCACAATATATATACTGTACACACACACACACATTTTTTCAAGGCTACCAATTCACCATGTTAATATTTATGTGGGGAGGTGCACGCACACAAAGCTGTACATTAAATACAGTTTCATTGAGAGCAACAATCCACCTCAAGCAGAAGCCGCCAGGTAACCCTGCCGGATCTCCGCCGTTATTTTCACGAGCAGGACATTAACGCAATAATGTGGAGCAAAGCAACTGTAACTTGCGGGACAAATGTTTGACTAGCAGATTAATAGAGTGACATGAAGGGCACCGCAAGAGGCAAACAGTCAGACGACGGGGAACAACGCAATTAGAGAAACCACATGAAGCAACACACACACACACACACACACACACACACACACACACACACACACACACACACACACACACACACCGTCATGAGGTTTCCTCACCGCACGCGAGACGCTGGCTCGGTGCCACCCGGCGGTTCCCGGGCCTGGGTGTGTGGAGGTGACGGTGGGTTGGGAGCCGGAGCTCACAGCCCCACCACATAATAACCGTCTGGCTGTAACATTCTGTCCTGTCAGTCGCAGCGGCTCGGAAAACAGCGGCGGTGGAAAAGTCCGGATGGGGAAAGATGGGAAAAGCCCTCGGTGGCCGTGGGGACGGAATCCACACGGGCGTAAACAAGGCTTGGGGGAGCGCAGGAACACACACGGAGCCGCCACCTACCTGCTTGGCCTTGGTCTTGCTGATGGTGTCCGAGATGGGCTTCTTCTTCTCCTTCACGGCGCTCTTGGAGAAAAGCTCAACAAACTCGTCAAAGTCCACGGTGGGCTCCACCACTTTCTCCCACACGAGCGGGTCGACGTTTCTAAAGAACCAGAAAAATTAATTTTTTTTTTTTTTTTTACATCTGCATCATCTGAGGCTTCAAAATCCACTTTACAGTATTTTCAGAATGTCGTATCACCGCAAAAATGAAGATTTATTTGTCGTGTCCAGATGCTTTATTGTAACTTGTTTGTCATTGTTTGCAGATTGAACATATTCTGCCTTTAATGTGCGTGTAAATCATAACTTGGACTTGTATCCCACTGTAATTTCTTTTCCCAGTCTTAATGAGGGAAAGAAAAGAGAATCCCAGTGGAAGTCCATCTGCTGCATGACCACAAAGCCTCTGGACTGCACCGCCGCTTTCATTTTCCGCGAGGTTTGCATCTCATGCCGCCATCGTCACCGCCCTGATGTGAAGTGGACCAGCTTCTTCTCAGCCTTCCTGGAAGAACATCGATCCCTTCACCATGATGGCTCTTTCTTACGCTTACTTTTTGGCGTGCAGCTGTATGCGCGTCCAGTAGAGGGGCTTCATGGGCTTGGGGGGCTCCATCACCGCCTTGCCCTCGGCAGCTTCCTGGACCAGCATGGACGGGGGGAGGGGTCCTGGTGGAGGTGGAGGGCCCAGTCCGGGTGGAGGAGGAGGCGGCGGAGGTCCGAAGCCAGGCGGCGGGGGAGGTGGCGGAGGCCCGAAACCAGGGGGTGGAGGAGGGGGAGGTGGAGGGCCGAAACCAGGGGGCGGCGGAGGAGGAGGAGGAGGTGGAGGAGGGCCGGAACCGGGGAGTGGAGGAGGAGGAGGAGGTGGCGGACAGGATCCAGACCCAGGGAAGGGAGGGGGAGGTGGAGGAGGAGGTGGCGGTGGCGGTGCAACACCACCAGGTAACGGTGGGGGAGGAGGCGGTGGTGGAGGAGGAGGTGGGGGTGCACCTCCAGAGAAGGGCGGAGGTGGAGGAGGTGGAGGGCCGCCACTCTGCTGTCTCTTCTGGCACGTGCACACGAAGCCCTCAGGTTTGGGTCCCGTGCCGTTGCTCAGAGGCACGGCGAACTTGAAGCCCTCCTCCACCGGCGAGGTCTGGATCGACGCCTCCCGGCTCGCCTTGCCCCGCCTCCCCACCGCGCCTGCCTGCGAGGCCCTGTGATTGGCTCCTGCCTTCTCGCCGTCGTCGGTGGCCCTCGCCGAGGACGCCTGCTGGCCCTCCAGCGCGGCGATCTTGGTCTGCAGGTCATCGATGGTCCTCTCCAGGTGAGGGATGAGGCAGCCCTCGTCCTCCGGAGACGACCGAGAGGATGTCGGCGCCCTGCCGTCTGTCTGTCAGTGAGAGAGAGAGAGAGAGAGAGAAACAAAGCCATTTTTAATCATATTTATGAAGTTGCAGATGATTAGTTTTGCCTTTATCTACATACAATTGTATCTAAAGGACCCCTTTTATAACCAAATTTATATCTTTATTTTTCAAACAGGACATGAACAGCAGCCCTGTGTGTTATATTATCCACAAGGAAAAGACCTCTTGAAAAAAAAAGTATATTTAGCCATCTGTTTGCAGCCGCCAAGAAAATAAAACACAGGATTTTAGCTTCCTGCTAACGCTGCTGTGCTGTCAGACCTCCTACATTTTTGTCAGGGAACAAAAACATTCAGCCATTCAGGAGGTAGAACCAACACTGGAGAGAGGTGCCAGCGCCCCTTGTGACATCATAAAGTAGTGATTTCCATAACAGTGTGTTTTAAAACAAGCCGGCTAAAAAAGCGGAGCAAGCGAAAGATGTAAAACACAGACTTTTCCTATTGACTGGCAGTCCACAGATACTCCAGCATAGTATAGAGGCTCAGATTGTACAGGATGTTTAAAGTACTGGCCCCGTGGATTGAGTATTAATACATACATTTGTAAATGAAATGAAAAAAATAATCTGAGGAGTCAAGCCTCGCAAGGATCTGAGCGAATACAAGCGGCAGAGCTTAGTGGCGGCTTTAAGCTGGAGGGAGGTCACGGTGAAGTCCACTGCGTCTAGACTCCATCAGACCTCTGGCTCCAGACTGGTTAGAGCAGGAATGAAGGGATAGTGAGAGATTTGACCCCAGCGACAGCGAGTCTCGTTGGGCCTCACATGGGGAGGGACCCAGTCGGCTTGCACGGGCTTCCAAGGAGAGCCTTGTAATGTATTAATTCCTCCAGGAGGGCCTTGATCGGGACAAGCCTGACCTCTGCTGGACTGACAAGCACCTAACAACTAAGCCGCTTGTCTGTTTTTTGCTTTTTAATTTTATTGATTTATTTATTTTGGGTCAAACTCATGGAGTTTTTTTTTTTTTGGTGTGATTTTGAACCTTGACCACAGCGACTGTGTCTGCAATGTCTGCACATATGCACCACAGAAACTGGCCAGACCTCTTTGGACCCGTTTACAAAACTAGAGCATTTTTTTTTTTTTTATCTTTACTTTTTTCCCCTGTGTTCCCAGATGGGTTTATTTATTTGCAGCCATGATCTAAAAACTGCTCCAGTTTTGATGTTATTCAGACGAGGGCTGCTGTTTATGTATCACTGATAATCTTGACAGGCTTCAATATCTACCGCGGCCAGTTCATTTTTATTGCCAATCATGGACGTAGGCTCTTGTTTATGCCTCACTAGTTGGATAAACAAGGCAGTAAATGAGAAATCTGTGTGTTTTCTATTATTATTACCAGCCGCTTTAACTTTGGTACATCATGTCTTACGTCAAAAATAGTTTTATGTAAAAATTATATATTTAATTTCTGATTTATTTATTTTTTTGTTTTTTGCCTCGAGCACCAATGCAAAAGCAAACAAACAAACGACATAAACCAAAAGATCAAAACACCCAGGTCTTAATCACACAGGAGACGTGGACGCAACCAACCTGAGTGGGCGGAGCTCTGGCTGTCTGCTGCCGGGGGGCCGTTTTCAAGCTGCGCTCTTTGCCTGTCTTCTGCCCTCCATAGAGCTCCCACAGGTTAGTGGACACTGGCAGGCCCACAGTGGCCCAGGTGTAGAGCTGTTCCTCCTGCACAGTGTAACAAAAGTAAGTCCAAAATGCACACAAAAGACTCAACGCATTAGATAATGATAAATAATAATTGGATTTTGTAATGATTGCACTAAACAAGTAGATGAGATACGTCATGTTTAACATGCTGCGGGGTTAAAAGGTCAGCCTTTTTTTGGGGGGGCTTCTACAGTTCAGACATTCAGGAGAAAATCATTTTGCAAAACATAAAAATATGGGATCAAAAACCTTGATTCTTCGCCTTTTTTAGACTAAAAACAGCAAAGTCAGCTAGATTGCACCTTACGGCCGCTCCAGCCTGCAGGCCCTCCTCATGGTTTCCACATTACTCTTCTGTTACCTCATAACATCATATGGTTTTCACAGTTTAGGCTTTGGATAATTAATGGCCGCGTGGGCTGCTCTGGATTTATGGCGTTAGACTCCAGTCAACCGTCCTGCTGATGTCGTCGCACAGCCACATTATATGAATCTGCTCAGTCTGTGAAAGTCTTTATTTGTGTGCAACGCTTGATTTCTTCCTTTTTTTTTTTCCTCCTCTGGGGGAGTTTTGCTCAGGATGAATGGATTAGGTCGACTCAACCTGCAGCCCGACTGACACAACAGGTACAAATAACGTGCACATAGATATTTGTGGCGCTTTTAGTTTTTGTCCTCTGTGCAACCTTTTGTTTAACATGAGAGAGGGATGACAATGTTGAACTCCTAGACGTTTGTGGGGGGGGGGTGAAAGAAAAAAAAAAAAAAGACGCCTTCCCTCCCAAAATCACCATTTATGGGCCGAATAAAGTCTCGGGATTATTTTCAAGTGGTTCACAAGAACAAGAAAAACAAACTGCTCATTTATTCTGCAGCAAAATGCAGAGCAGCTGCCATATTTAGGTAGCAGAGCGAAGCACAAAGAGATGAGAGATAAAAATGGAAATAAATGGATGTAAAAGGCAAGAGGGGGTTGGGGGGGAAGGGGTGATGCAATCTAAATTGCGACGCAAGACGCACTTTATCTGTAAAAGGAGACGGAAAACAGAAGTGAAGTCATGGAGGATTTTTAAGGTGAAAAAGGTCACAGAGAAATCCTGCCGTTTGCGTTGTAGAGTCGGATTTGACTAGGAGAGACAGAGAAAGCGGCGCGAGGAAAAAAGTAGAAATGGCACCAGACAAGGTTGTTTGTGGTCGGGCTGAAAAATGCAGGGCTCCAGGCCCAGACAGCAGGGGGCAAAAAGGAACCAGAGGAGGGGAAGAGAGCCCAGTCCAACCCTGACATTGTCAGGCTTTTTTCTGGGGAAGAGCAGCGTGAGCCCAGGGCACGTGGAGCTGTTACATAACATAATCAGCAGATGGACTACGCAAGCACAGATGTGTGTGTGTGTGCGTGCGTGCGCGCGCGCGTGTGTTTATGTGTGTGCGGCAAAGCGAGAGTCGCCGCCATTAATCCAGCCATGCAAAGAAATGCCTGAACATGTACGGGGGTCTCCGGCGGTCCTTTTGTGTATACATACAGTTGGTGCAGATGCAGTCAAGCCGCCGTTGTATTTGTGCAATTTAATAAAAAAATAAAAGGGCCTCGGAGCATGAAGTTTCCAGAGCGGAACCAAATTCCCTTTTTTCACTCCCTTATCGCTGAGTGTGTTGCTGCCTGCATCTGAGTGTGCATCCTTTTGTTTATGCTCATCTGTGGGGAGGGGGGGCGGGGTGCATCATGCGGCTTTGACGTCAATCCAAGAGACAAAACAAGATCTAAATAATTGAGGGATAAATAAATAAACGCAAACCACGAGTCAGTTTTGACGCAGTGATTTATCAAAGAAGTACGAGCCACAACATGCAGGTTTAGACGATATAGTAAATCTTGTGGTCTGATTTTATGGAATAAAAGGCAGCGGAGCACAAAGGCAGAGGTCGTATTAAAATGGCCTACTCTTGTTGTTCTGTATTATTTTGTTTTCCTGCAAATTGCAATTTATGCTCCCATTTTCAGCAGCCGATAACGCAAGCGGCGTCTACTCACTGCATGCAGCTCGTGCGGAACACATGGCAAAGTGATAATCTGAACATCACATGTATGGAAGCTTTAACACACTCCCCGTTTTATCTGCGCACTAGAGGGGAGGGAAAAAAAATCTGCAGGGGTTTCATCGCAGAAGGTCGGCTGGATGCAGAAAGCTGATGAAAACGGCTCTGACAGTGGCTGAGGTGAAGCGTGCCCTGGAATGTGATGCACATGAGATTATCGGAGCAGAGCATTAGCCGAATGGAGAATTAAAGATTCATGAAATCAACTTCCACAAGGTCTGCCGCACCCACGCTTTGCACGCTTTGTCGTCGGAGGCCCGGCCGGCGCACAACTTCCCGGCAGAGCAGAAATTTCCAGGATGAATAACAGAATTACGGTGGTAAATATAGAAAGAGGCTGAAAAAGGCTTGGAGAGGAGATAAAGACATGCAGGAAAGGTTGCTGTGAACCATGCATGCTGCAAAGCTGATTCTTCGATTCCACAGAGATTTGTGTAAATATATAAAACATGCAGTACGTCGACGGACGTCAGGCTGCAAAGCCGTTTGAGCGGCGCCGCTGTCATGGTTCGTCGCGCCTTCGTGTTTTTGCGGGTTGAACCGTGCGACCGGGTCTTACGTCGAAATCAGCTGAGACGGCGCAGCCGCCAAAGGGGTCAGCTGCGCTCTCGATGAATGGGTGCAGCAGACCCTGGACCAGCATCTGGTGGCACAACTCTCTGGCCTTCTCCTCCGTGCACCCGCTAGCGGGATGCAAACACAGCCTGTCCAGCAGAGTGCGACCTGACGGGAGAGGAAGGAGGAAGCACCGATGACATGTGAAATTATGCAGCAATGAAAAACAGTTGTGACTATTATAGTCTATTATTATAGAATTTAAATATAAAATGTGTTTGAGTTATTTTACACTTTGATTGTTTCCTTCATAATTCCATGCGTGTTCATACATAGTTTTGATGCCTTCAGTGAGAAACTGCAATGTCAATAGTGATGAGAATAAAGAAAATACATGACTGAAATACATTTGACTGCTAGTGTACATTTCACTGCAAATCCAATGAGCAGGCGACAAATAAAATTTTAGAATAGCGAGAAAACTGCCCTCTGGCATCATGGCATTACTGTGACATCACAAGTGGGCTAGAAAAACTTTTCTAATCTCTTGTTTCTGGGTTCGTTGAAAGGCTGTTGGGACACGTTGCCGACGTGAGCTTCTCATTAATTCTAAGAAATATTTCTGAGCTGCTCTCACCAAAAGACGTCTCGCTTTCCGATGTGCAAATGAAACACCTGCACGCTGAAAGTGCGCCAGTGACGGGTGAGGCGGTGTTAATTGTGCAGTGCAAGAACAGAAGGAATGTGTAATGGATGGAAGACCCTCGGAGAAAAAAACTAAAAATAATGTGGACTATCATTAAATTGAACAGCAACAGTAAAACGAATCCTAACAGAAAATAAAATGAAAAAGACAAATAAACAGAGCTGGATGACACGGGCTGTTGCTCCTGCTGCTCGGCCAGCTGACCGGCGTTGTTGTTGCACCATGTGATTCAGAGGACAGCGAATCAGTTACGGCGGTCTTGTGACTCTGTGTCCTGTGGGAACCCTGCACTTAATGGACGGAGGGTCGCAGACGCTCGGGCTCCGATCCGCCGATCAGCTGCCGGATTCATGAGCTGTGACATAATTCAGCGGGGGAATCGAGCGGCCTCTGCAGAATTAATTAATCTGGGGTCAAAACAGTGGCGGCACGTCACACCAGTCGGGTTCTCTAATTGTTCTTTAGCTGCAGTTCTGCTGCAATGCTTTTGCTCTGTGACATTTTGAGACGCAGTTTTCCTCGACCACCTGATGAAATAGGACCTGATCTCATGTCACCACTTGTTTTTGTCACGCGGATAAACTGTCACCACGCTTTAGCATTTGCACGGCGCACACTTTGTGTGTGTGTGTGTGTGTGTGTGTGTGTGTCTCTGAGAGGTCAGGGGACTGGGCGACGGCGCAGCACAGTGTCGCTTGCTTGTTTAATTTATCAGCCGCAGACGGTGGAGAGCCAGCTGAGCTCCTCCACAGCGCCGCAGCAGAGTGTTGTTGTTGTTGTTTAGACAAAACGAAGCGCTTGCTCTTAAGACGCTCCACAACAGAGAACCCCCCCAGCCCACTGTTTCATCTAGAGTGCTTTCAAATAGCAGCTCCACGCCACAGCAGAGTGTTCGCATTTGAAACAAAGAACTAAAAGGATTTCATTCACACTGTTATTCATATTTGTATTTTATTTGAACTGCTAATTATAGGACTACATCAAAGATCAGAGTAGATATCAAATGGAGTGCATATCAAGTGTTTTTTCAGCAACGTCATTGCTCCGTGAATTAAAGTCTCCCTTGTCTAATAGCCATAGGGAAGGGAAACAGGAAGGGGCGGGGCAGGCCTGGCACATGTGATGTGAATGTGTCGAAGCAGCTACACACATCCAGACATCATCAGTTCATCAAACTCATCTGATCTGTCGGTCCATGCAGATATGGATGACATGGATGTCGGTATTTCCTCACTTGGGGTCATTAAATTATCGCTGCAGCTTTTGCATTTGACCAACGATCCCTGACAACTTCCATGCTAGTGAACTCTGAACTGAAAAGTCAATACTTGGCTTTGTTGGCTTGCTAAGATGCACACTTGCGGCAAACAACCCTTTGTGATGTCATTTAGGACGCCAATACCTCTCGGAGGTCAGTGATAACACCCGCTTCAAACAGAAGGCTAAATCTTAGGCTAAGTCTTGGGTGCCTGCGATATTTCAGTGACCTGCTCACTCACCAGAGAAGACGTCCAGGAAGGCCGACGCGTCCGAGGAGGACTGGCGCTGCTGGTGGGCTCTCCTGGAGCCCAGCGTCCAGTAGGTCCCCCCCGACGAGGAGCTCTTCTCTGGGCTCTCCTGCTCGGTGGGCCAGTCCGCCGACAGGCTGATGGGCCCCCCGATGGAGCAGGACCTCTTCTTTGGCTTCCTGAAGGAGGCGCTCCCGCCAACCTCCGGCGGCCCGGCGGCGGCATTGGTCTTGCGAGGTACGTGAGGGCTGGTGATGGGCGAGCTGAGCGGCGAGGTGAGCTGCCTGGTGGTGGTCTTGACGTAGGACGGGTGGATGGGGGGGTAGAGCTTGACGGTGGAGGCGGAGCTGGACGACGTCCGCCTGGACGGAGGGCCATGAGCGTCCGCCGTCAGCAGGCTGATGGACAAGCTGCTCTTCCTTCGCTTCAGGGACAGGAAGTCCCGCCTCCCGGCCTCCTCCTCCTGCTCCTGAGTGAACAGGTCCATGCTGCTCACGCTCTTGTGGGGGCCCATCGGCGGCGACGGCGGCACCACCACGGGCTCCAGCAGGACCAGGGGCACACTAGAGGTTTTGCTGTGCGGCGGGTACAGAACCGGGCTCTCCGGCTCGTCCTGGGGCTCCTCGGCGCTCTCGTACGACGTGTTGGTGGTGGTGGTGGTGTTGGTGTCGGGGAAGCTGTAGGTGCTGTTGGTCTTCGGCAGGAGGCTCACGCTGCTCCTGTCGGTGTCTGGCGCCGACTCACTCGGGGAACCTGCAGCGGACGAACCTCCGGACCCGATTCCACGACTTTGATCGTCCAACTGCTTGATCTCCTCAGCAGCTTCTTGTTGGAGATGTTTATTCTCAGCTGGAGGAGGAGGAGGAGGAGGACGTTTCTTTTCCAGACGATCACCAGATGATGCAGCGACCAACATCTCTGGAGCTTTGGGCTCCTTGCTGGGCGACTCCTTGGAGAAGCGTCCCGGCACGCACTGCTCCCTCATGGCCTGCTGGATGTCAGAGAGCAGATCCTCGCTTTCGGCCGCCGCCGAGTGAAAGCTGTAAAGGTCGCCGTCCGACCCGGAGCTCAACTTACGGTCGAGGTCATCCGCCGCAGATTGGCAGTCATCGGCCGAGCGGCTCGGATCCCCTTCGGCGTCCGACAGCATCTCGTCCGCCGACAACGCGCCATCCGTCGCCGACCTCATCCCACTTTTGCCGTCTTCCAGAATGTCCTCCTTGGACAGCCCTCTGGCCCTCGACAGACTCTTTCTGATCTTCATCCCGGAGAAGACGGAACCCTTGGACTCGGACTTGGACTTCTTCTTCGCGCCGTGTTCCCCCTTGCCGCTCCGACTCTGGGACTTCTTGGACTTTTTGTCCACTTCCCTCTCGTCGGCGTCGCCCTCGCAGGAGACGTCTCCCGCCGCCGCTCCACCTCCTTTCTTCTGCTTGGCCTCCTGGTTCCCCATGTTCCTGAGCAGACGGACGCCCTTGGCTAACAGGCCATGCTGCTGGGGTCGCGGCTGGGCATGTTGGGCCGCCTCCTCCGAGTGTGGAGCCCGTTCCCAACCGCCCGCTGACTGCTTTTTGCCGGCACTACTTGACGCCTGCAGCTGTGGCAATGATGATGCTGCTGCTGCTGCTGCTGCTGCTTTCGCTGTTGCTGCTGCCGCCCCTGGTTCCTGTGCCGCTGAAAAGGGGCAGGGACTGGCACTGACAGCCACGGACTCGCAGCCACTCGCTCCCTGCCCTCCCAGCCTCCACTGCGCAGCCTCGGTGCCTCTCTGATCCTTCCTCTCAGCTGGCCCCTCCTTCCTCTCCCCATCTGCTCCCGCGCGCTCAGCTGTCTTGCATAACGGGATGCTGGTTGAGCGAACGCGCCGCTGATGCTGCAGAGTGCACTGCCCGGGTCCATTTTCCACTGACGGTGGAGCCAAGTGGCCGGGATGCTCCGAAATTGACTCCTGCTGCAGCTGCTGCTGCTGCTGATGTTGGTTCAGGAGCGACTGCTGCTGTTTCCGCAGGATGTTGGTGACGCTGCTCTTCCTCCTGCCTTTGAAAGTGGTGGTGAAGAAGCTCTCTTTGAGAAAGGGCACCTGGGTCTCGACTGACTTGAAAGCCTGCATTCTGAATGCTAGGTTTTCATCTGCAAAGACTGAAGAAAAGAGCATATTTTCTTTTATCGTACATGAAGGTCATCTGTCTGCGATGCAGGCTGGACTGACTGTTCCTTTAAAATGTCTTAATCTGCGTACATTCCATTTCTTGTCTTGTACGGCCAAATGATTAAATTGATTATGATGATTTACTTTTAAAAACTGATCAGTCCACTACAGTGAATTTTTCTCTCTTCCAGACTCCAGACAATTATAAACTTGTGTTCAACAGACCATGCAGCCAAAAACCTTCGCTGATGATGCTCAACTCAGTGGCACTAACACGTCAGTCAGTCACGCAGAGAGATGGATAGAGTGAGAGAAAACGCTGCGACTGACTTGCTAAAAACTTCACATTTACAGTAAAATAGTCTGGACAAAAAAAAAAAAATTGGATTTAATATTCAAATGCATAAACTGTGATTTACAAGAAAACATCTCCGTGACCTCAGAATCCAGGGCTCTTCACTTTAACAGTCCGCAGTTTTAATGTTTTGCTATCTGGTGCATCTGTCCATCTCCCAAATAGACCACCTATTTATTATCCTGCAGGTCGACAGGTAAGACGGACTGAGTTGTGTCTCTGCTTGGAGAGGATTGAGCTCAACTTCAGAAACATGTCAGGCTCTTGGAGCCAGAGGACCGATGCCGGAGGGTGTGGCGCAGAGGAATGCAGAGACGTCACAACAAGTTGTGGATCAACAGCTTAAAATCACAAACCAAACTTCAGCAGTTTGATGTCAAACAAAATCAAATTCAGTGAGCGAACCCAGTTTCACTCACTACTCAATAAATTCAAAGAATGAAGGTTTTTAAGTTCAAACATCCATGAAATATATATATATTTTTTCCCCAGCCCCATTTGAATACAGTGACAGCTTCTGCGTGTTCACTACTTTAAAACAAGCATCAGCTAAAAGAGAAAAAATAAAGCACATCAGTGCAACAAATATTTCATTAGACTTATCCATCTGAAAACAATAACATTGATTAATACAACAGACCTCAGCGTACTTGCCTGGCTGCTGTCTCCTCCTCAGCGGATGACTGAAGCACTGACTGAAGAAAACAACACAAACGGGTGTTTGTCTTTGCCCGCGAGCCGCTCCTCAGCCATGGGTCACATGAAGCTGCTCCTTTCCTCATCACATGTCTGCTCTCCATGGCCATCTCCCATTAGCACTGTCTGAGTCTCGTTGCACTTCTAACTTTATTAGGCTTCATCATGGGAGCGCGAACAACCGGCTTACAGTCAGAGACCGGACACACGTGTATCCATTCTGTTCAAGTTCTGGCAGACAGTGGAAAACTCAGAAGTGCTGGTGATTTGGTGTCACAGCAGGAGTCCAACTCCTCACTGGGGATCAAGTCAGTCGGCGCTCTACCCATCTGGTCTGACGGACCCATAATGCAACTTTCATCCCTTTAATCAAGAAACGAGCTGCAGCTGTGCACTTCTGTTTTTTGTTTTTTTTAATCCCCTTAAGCGCAAACACGAGCTTTTATTTAGTGAAAGATAATATCAAGTAGACTAATCAGAATTTGACTAATGCTATTTGTGTTTCTTCCTTTGTCTCTTTGTGTTGGTGATTGCAGCTCTTAACCCAGTGGGTCTAGTTCACGGTCCGACGGGAAGAGTGAGCTCCGCACTTCTTACACAAGATGTTATGAAGTCATTTCAGAGGCTAACTGGTTATATGAGCACTGGAATAAAGGAAATGCAATTAATCTAAGACACACACACACACACACACACACACACACACACACACACACACACACACACACACAAATGGAATGACTTGATTATGATTTATTAACCCTGCTGTGAGAACAGCGCCTCGTAGATCAATTGGTGACCTGCCGGTGGAGGAATTTAAGGCAATTAAATTGTATTTGTTCTTATTCCTGACTAAAATGTTATATTCTGAATAATTTTGTTACTGTAATTGGAAAGTCTCTGCTTTCTGACTCAAGTGTTCTTTGAGTATGAATAAATATTACAGCTCTCATAAAACAACGTACGGCTCTAGATCATTGAAAGTTTTGAAAAAAGCAATATAATTTATATAATAATTTTAAAATGTATATCATAAATTAACACAATTACTTGTGACACAAAGTCGTTTCTGTCAAAAGCTTTTTTTTGTTTGTTTGTTTATTGACTTTTAATATGAATATGATTGGCATACTTGAAATGTACCAAAAAAAATGTGTGTTGACAATATTCTGTACTTTTACATTCCCAATATCCAAGTACAAAATGCTCACATTTCTATAAAGAATGTATGATGTGACCAAACAACATCATGTTGAAAGAAAATTTATCCACTGAAGACAGCTGAGGGGGAAAAAAACAGTAAATATATATTTTTTGGCATTCACAGCACAATGGTTGCAACTCAATGTCCGACTCTGAAGTCTAACATCGCATTCAAATAGTCCTAATTCACTAATTTCAGAAAGAAATGTGTCACCTTTAAAACCTGTTGCTCATGACTCAGGATGTGAGTATAGCGATACTGTAAAACCGAGCTACTTACGATGACAATAACATAATGTGCTCTAAAATTGAAAACCCAGAAAAATACTTTGTCTTCGACATATTTAGGACATCTTGAGTGTGTTTTGTTTAAATCAATATGGCGCGGATGTTGAGTTTATAGCTTGATAAAAAATAAAAAAAAACAACTTTATCCATATATCATACAAAATTAAACATAAACACACAGCCTTAACGACAAGTTAAAATATTGTCAACAGAAGACAGTGGCTGTGTTCATATTCATTATTATTACCAAATTGTTTTTAGAGGCAGACCTACTGAAGGAGAACCGACAGTGCTATCCTACGCCACTAGAGGGTGCCACTCGCCTAACTTTGCAAAGACAACCGTCTTCAAAAAAGCGTCTCTGACATTACGTCATCGCAGAAATTTAAAGACCGTGAATTCAAACGCACACATCTTTATAAATGGACATCTTTTTTTCTCTGTGTTTGCAATCAAGTCAGAAATACCAAATGTACATAAAGAGAATATCATCATTTCATTACTCTTGACAGAGAACCCCAAAGTACATAAAACACAACCAATGTACTTAACGTCTCCACCATAAAGAAGCACAACAATCACATTGAACACAACAGCAGTCACTGTCACTGGCCGGCTGTGCCACACAGGAATATTCACAAATCAGTTCACTGGAAAAATCATTATTATCATCATGGATCTGGCTCAAAAAACTTACTTAGGAATATCAAGGAGAACCAAGAGGATAAATCACAAAGAAACCAATCTCTGTTGCCCAGAAAGTAGAGGACAAGTAGCAGTTGTATAGTATTACAAGAGACACAAGAGAGCTAATTTCATGTGGATGACTGCTCTGGTACAAACACATGCCAGTCAAGAAATGCAGTGTCAAACAAGTCCAACGTAGAAACTCATAAAGTTCTTTTTTTTTTTTTTTTCCTGGATTGGAGACACACAGTTTTGTTGGAAACACAAAACCAGTCCCACTTTATAGAGCTATAGCTACCCACAAGTAGAAACGATTAGAAATTCTGAATCCCCAAAACTGTGATAAAGATATCCTTCTGCCGCGTCTGTCAATGGCACTTAAAAAAATACATGTTAAAAAAAGAGTCAACAACGATGCATTTTAAAGCCCTTTTCTATTGTTTTTTTTTCCACTCAGTGCATTTCCTTGCCCGCTGTGCTGAAATGGAAAATAGTTCTTGGAGGCAGAGGGAAAGCGCTCCTCACATCGGTCCTTTGTGTGCACAATGCCGAGCTCTTGCAAAAACGTGACGTGACGACACAAAAACGTATCTCGAGACCACGGCACTGTGCTTGATACATCGGCAGAGAACCGCACTGGGGATCTCCACGCGAGTTTTAAACCTTCACAGACACATTTAGATGCTTTTCCGCTTTTCCCGCGTCAACGTCGGCGGAATCTGTGGTTGAGTTCTTGGGGGATGGTTGTGGGTTTCCTTCCCCCTCTTATGTGGACTCCCTGGGAATCCTCCTGTGGAAGACCACGGACCGCTGCTGGAATTGCTGCTTCCGCCTCTTTTTCTGGTCCCAGCGGCACAACAGTATCATCTTGAAGGTGGTGCGGAAGGCCTTGTTGCACAGGGCGTAGCACATGGGGTTGACCGTGCTGTTG
This sequence comes from Nelusetta ayraudi, assembly GCF_046127955.1. Lineage (NCBI taxonomy): Eukaryota > Metazoa > Chordata > Actinopteri > Tetraodontiformes > Monacanthidae > Nelusetta > Nelusetta ayraudi. The sequence goes on from NW_027466106.1 coordinate 2,661,813, forward strand.
ACGTAGCACAGCCAGTAGCCCACCGCCCACAGGGTCTGCGGGATGCACTCCTTGCAGAAGGCGTTGATCAGCACCATGATGTTGTATGGCGTCCACGTGATGATGAAGGCCAGCAGGATGGCGCTGAGAGTCTGCGCCGCCTTCTTCTCCTTCACCAGCGACATGCGCTTCCTCTTGGTGATCTGGGTGCGGGCCCGCGAGGCGAAGCGCTTCGCCATCGCCGCCTCCTTGAACGACAGTGGGATGGAGGGTGACTTGGTGGCGGTGGTGGCAATGGCGGTGTTGCCAGCCAAGCTGTTGTCCAGGGTCGTGTCAGTGGAGGGCGGATCGTCGGCAGAGTGCTGGTTGGATGCGTCCCGGATGGTTGGCAAGGACTGGATTTTGCGCGAGCAGAAACGTTGGTGGTAGCTGTTTGTGTCGGAATTGGCGGCCCCGTCGGGGGTGGCGCTGGCGGTGGTGGTGTTGGTGTCGAGCGTTGACAGGCTGTCGTGGTTGTACTCGGCCCCTCGCAGCGGATCCTCCTCCGAAGCGGCGTCCAGGTCCTCGCAGGAGGTGAGCTGGGAGTTCACGGCCGCCTTCATCCCCGGCAGGCTGAGAACGATGGAGAAGATGGCGTGACTCTGGGTGATCATCTCCCGGCCGCCGCAGTCCTCATCGTCCGAAGACCCCGACTGGTCCAGCGAGGCCGCCACGTCGTTGTTGTTCCAGCTGTCACTGCTGCTCTGGTCTGGGTCGCGCTCGCGCCTCCGAACGCTGCCGAGTCTCCAAGAGCGAAGTCCGGACCAGCAGTGGAAGCGACCGACGAGCTCCTGGCACGTGCTCTTCCGTTGGGACGTCCTGGTCAGCTCGTAGCTGTTGCAGCTTCGAGAGCTTCCCGTCTGGTGGATGAAGTGGGCCTTGTCGCTGCCGCGGTTGCCGCCTTTAGCACCCGTTCCACCCCGACCCCCTGAACCCTGCAGCCCGGCGAACTCCTTGGTGCGGTTCTGGGTCTCCTGGTAGATGCGCCAGTAGAGGATGCTCATGATGGTCACGGGCAGGTAGAAGGCCGCAATGGCCGTGCAGAAAGTGATGGTGGGCCGTGAGAGGAACTGAATGTAGCACTCGTCGGGGGGCACTGTCCTTTCCCCCTCAACGTACTGCCACAGGAGGATGGCCGGCGCCCACAGGACCAGGGAGACGAACCAGGCGAGGCCAATCATCATCCCGGCTCTCTTCGTGGTCCGCTTGGCCCGGTAGGTCAGCGGCCTGGTGACTGAAAAGTAGCGGTCGAAGCTGATGACCAGCAGGTTCATCACAGAGGCGTTACTGGCCACGTAGTCTATGGCCAGCCACAGGTCACAGGCCCAGCTGCCCATGGCCCAGTAGCCCATGACAAGGTACGCCGTGTAGAGGTTCATGGAGATGACGCCAATGATGAGGTCGGCCACGGCCAAGCTCAGCAGGAAGTAGTTGTTGACGGTCTTGAGCTGGCGGTTGACCTTGAAGGACACCACCACCAGGACGTTGCCGATGATGGTGACCAGCGACAGCATGCCTGTCAGCAGGACGATGAGGACCACCTGCCACACGGGGTGGCCAGCCATGGAGCCGTGCGGCACCGAGTTGTTGGCGTCGCGGGACTCGGCGCTCAGGTTGAAGAGTTTGCTCGGGGAGGAGGAGGAGTTATCGTCCAGGGAGTTCCATTGGAAGACAAGCCACGTGTTCCCGCCGGCTCCTCCGCCGTGGAGGGCGTCGGGCTGCGTGTAGGCTCCGGATGCCGATCTAGAGGTGACGTTGCTCGCAGTCAGGAAGAGACCAGGGTCGGTGCTGTTGGAGCTCATGGTCACGTCTGGGCATATTCTGAAGAGGAAGAAGTTAGGAAGAGGACAGAGTTGATGTTAGAGTTTATCCAGTAGGTGTTGCTAGAAACACAGCTGACCGATTGAGCATCACATCCCCAAACACAGGTCTGGCAGGCCAATACATTAAATTTATACATTTCCTGAGAATGATCAATGCTGTGATTCAAAATTAATTTTATTTTAATTCACAGCTGTTTTTAAACATGAGTTACAAAAATTTGCAAATACATGTCAGGTACAAAAAGATTAAAGATTTGACTTGAAGAAAACCTTTTACTCATTTAGGGTCCCCCGTTCCAGTTCATTTCATTGATTTTCAATTGTTGAACTGAATCTAATTCACAAAAGACAAAACATTGGAAAAAATGATTTTGCTTTTCTCCAGAAATGTAATCGCTTTAAATTGCTAACCAGATCAAGAGTTCCAAAAATATTCAGACGGGCAAAAAAAAAAAAAAAGGTTAGATGCAAACTTTCACATTTGAGAGTTGGGCCAAAACTCCAGGCCTAAAGCTTGAGAAATTGCCCTGTTGCTAAACGAGGAGGAAGTAAAAAGCAGCAGTGGTGCATCAACAGGAACGCATAAAACAAATAAAGGAGCCTGCTGCTTCTGTCGCAGCAGTGGCTGCTGATTGGATGAGGCACCAAGGAACTGTCATCTCGCAAAGTGGCGTGCACTCTCTGCTTTATGTTTCACCGTGCAATCATTTGTAATTACTAAAGTGTTTATCGTGTCTCTTACATTTAAACAGTAAAAGAGAGACTTGACAGCTAGCAATTTGGGAACAGCAGAGGCTTTTCAGCCCAGAAAAAAAATTAGACTCTGCACTTCTATTGTGGGATTAATTACAATTCATGCTGATCAAAAAATTTGAAAAGAACTTGGAAACAAAATTGTGTGTTTTACTTATTTTAAGTACCATTAATGCATAAGTGTAAGTAAATTGGACTTTTCATATCATATCAGCATTAGTAACAATTGCAATAGATGAAAACAAAGACATACTTAAATATCTGTTGCTTGTTACGCACCATTGTCAAATGAAACAATACTTTCTTGTCCTAATTTACAATCACTTCATTTGGCTGCAACTCATTTGTACATTTTATCACTGAGGTTCAAGCTGAGCATCAGAACGGGGAGAAAAAAGGGTGATTGAAGTGACTTTGAACATGGTGGACATTGTTGTTGTCGGTGCCAGTCGGTGCCAGACGGGAGTGTTGGGATTTTGACAAACAACAACACATCCCTAGGGTTCACAGAGAATGATGGCAAAGAGAGAAAACACCCAGCGAGTGAACGTTACAGGGAAGAAAAGGCCTCGTTGACGTCAGGGGCCAGGCGACAGGAAGTCGGATACCCACTGGTTACAACCAAGGTCTGCAGGACACAATATTTCATCACGATATTTCAGTGCCCGGTTCTAGCAGGCTGTGTCTATGTCAGAGCTGACATACACTCCTCTCTTTGAACATACAGTGTTCAGTCTCTGCTGCATGATAATGAGGTGTTCTGAGAACTAACTCATGGAGGACAAACAGTGATGACGCTGACACACACACATGCACACACACACACACACACACATGCCAACAAACCCACAGATACGAGCTGCCAAGCGCATGCAACCAACCTAGCTGGCAGCTCACAGCGACCGACTCCGCTGCCGACTCTCCCCCCCCAAAGGTATTTGCGGCTGAGTGTCACATCTGCGCCCTGACAGGATCTCGGGCTTCCCGCCGAGACGATAAAGAACTCTTGTAGCCACCAGCTACCGGCGGGCCGCTCGTCATGCCAGGCTCACACTGCCATTACTATTATCAGCCGGCTCCCCGCTAGCCCCTGCAGAGGACACGCTCCACTGCTTTAATGAAGGTGGAGGAAGATGATCCGCGCGTGCTGCCCTTCTAATTCAGCGCCGGTCATATTATAAATTATCATATATATTTGCATTTATAATGCAAGTCGTTTTCAGCTTGATGCGCTCAAAAGTGGTTAAAAAAAAACAACCAAAAAAAACACCTATCTGTGCACAACAGACAGGAGAAGCTTTGTTATTTATCATTTTTTGCTTTCCCTTCAGCAGAGCTGAACAATATTGCGCGTGACACCTCAACTGGACTTTAGTGCTGTTACAGTGAAGTCTTTTCAGCCACCACCTCCCCCGTCAGGTGTCACTCCCTGGGCACGCAGGTGTGATTTAACCAGTGATTTGAGGTAGACCCACGCACACACAGCAACGGAGATCGATTCTCCTTTGGCGCGCAGCAAACACAACGCGTCAGCTGACATTTTGGTGCCATTTGTCCCAGCAGGGAGACGCAGTGCAATCCGACGCAGCTCCGAGAATCCAAGCGACCCAGGAGCATTGCACGGTGTCCAATCTCGAGAAACTAATCCGGCCCGAGCAGTGATGTCCACAAAAATAAGGTGAGTCATGTTGTCTGGCGCGCTTTGAAATACAGGCTGAAAGTGCTTTAATTGAGCTTCGCCTCGAGTGCGACAAAGTCTCTCGAAAGTTTGCTGCCGTGTAAGTTTTCTTTTCTTTCTTTCTTTTCCACAATTTACAATCGTCCAAAGACACACGAAAACAAGTCTCTGGTTTAAAAGGGAAAAAAAGGGAGGCGCGACACATTCTGCTTGTAAATTCCATCCAGTGTTCCTGGGCTTCAGAGATGTGAACTCCTGCTGTAGGCAGTGCAGCGTGCAGACTTCCACACACGACTGGCATCTGGATGCGGGGAGCGTGGCGGTTGTTTCTGAGGGGATGGACACAGGCGGGACTTGTTGTCGTCGCTCATTTGAAATTCCAAGGGAGTGCAGGCAGACAGCGGGCCCTGCAGACATTAGCAATGACTTTGTGATTGCCATCATTCGCCGAGCGGCGCGGCAACTGAGGAGGACAGCGAGTGTATAACAGAGCGCCGACATCAGTGATGTGCATTCAAATCAACAATGCTTGCAAATGGAATTGGCATGGGGGTCTCTTTTTTCTTTTTCTGAAAAAAAAAAATAACCAACCCTCCCAGTGTCTGCTTTTCCACAACCCTGGATAGAGAGCTACTGAATGATAGGGCCATGACTCAGAGATACTGTACCAGAAGTGTGTGTGCAGCGGGTGATGAAGTGTGTGTGCTGTGGTTTGTATCGGGATGAAATGCGATCTCGACAGAATCCGCGGAACAGAGACGGCTCTGCGGGGTTATTGATTTTCATCTAATGAGCAAAGCAGCCTTGCTGATGCGCAAAGCCCATACCGGCTCTGACCCAGAGGTTTTCATCTGAAAATAAGAAAGGAAAAAAAAAACCCTAGCGGATGAAGTAAAGCTTCAAGCCACACAGAGATTTACTTCGAGGGCCCATATCATGCATAATTCGCTTTATCAGTGTTTTCTACCAATAATCTGTGTCTCTGACCCCGTCTGAGAACCTCCCCAGATGTGAGAGAAGCCAATCCTTTGCTTGTTCTGCCCGCCTCAGTTCTCCTAAAACACAATATTCTAGACAGTAGAACCGTCGAGATGCCACCGGACACCAAGGCAGCCTGGTGGATGGGCTGTTTTTTCATCTAATTCCAAACATCTGGAAGGTCCAACAGAGGCATCAGCTTTAGTAGGAAGCTGAAGCCCAGTGATTAAACAGCAGAATGTGAACAGAGGGCTGAACAGGCTGTTTTCTGGAGACCGTGCTAATTAGGCCAGACCGCTTCTCGAGAAGGAGGAAGGACTTTAAGAAAAGTTATGAAACTAATTTAACACAACATGGCACCATTTTTGAAAAGGTTACATTATCTTTTGTCCATTTAAATTGCTTTACACAAGAACACGTGTCTGTTTAATGATCAACTGTTATCTCAACCACAGTGGCAACCACATGAACAACGCCAGCGACAGGTTAATCTCGCCCATATATATTGCATAATTGGCTCTGTTCACAACCCTGACGAATGCTTATATCAAACAAGAACAAACATTTTAAACTGTAACATGCTGCCTAATTGTTAGTCACACTTTGGTCCTAACGTTTATAAGAGGGCGCAGCGCAATAAGCCGGTCGCGGCCTTGCCCTTTCGTGACGAGAGAGAGAGAGAGAGAGAGAGGGAGAGAGAGAGAGAGAGAGAGAGAGAGAAAGAAAAGGGATAAAGGGCTGCGTGTTTGCACAGGATAAGCTGAATCTACAGCAAACTGGCAACGGTGGGCCCGGTGCCAGGAGTTGGTGGCGAGAGCTGCGAAACACCGCAGGGCCATCTGTCAGGCGCACGCCGCCGACGGGAACAACCGCTCAGCGACGGCTTGGCAGGCAGAGACGGAGCTGCCAGAGTCCGTAAGCGACGCTCCAAAACTTTGTCTCCTGAACGTCACGGCAACGGTTCAGCCGGACGATTGTCGGGCGAGCGGGACACCTGTGTGTGATTCCTCGACGCCGCTTGCCCCCAAAAAGCAAGATGGTGAAACTGGCTTGTGCAGTGCGTTGCTGCAGTATTGTTCCACAGTGGGTTTTTTTCTTTCCACACAGTAAAAGTGTGTGGCAATGCAGCGTATAGAAAAACCCTGGGTGAAACAATAGACACATTTGACTCAATAAAATGCCACGTTAGCACAGCTGCGATAGATTCTTTACTGTAGACGATGCAAGGCCGCGATTCTTTACCAGTTCTAAATATTTCTAAAATATGGCAGCTGGTGTGTCTCATGAAACACACAACACACAAATTATACGGCACTGTGCTGCTTTCAAGAATTGTGAAGGCAGTGACTCGGGGCACATTTTGCTGTGTAAGAAAATAAATAAATAAAAATAAATAAATAAATGAATGAAAAGTTGTGTAAGAACTACAACAAAGTTGAAAAAGAAAATTCCTGAACAAGTTTTAGAGCCGTGTTGTAAAAGGAGTAAGAGGTGCTGGAGGCAGACAAGTAAAGGAGTCGCGCTGAGCGTCAGAGTGACTCCTCCAGCAGCTCCAGCAGTGACGGCCAAAAACACAGAGTCCTGTCAGACACTGACAGACACGGCAGAACACGAGAAAACCTGACAGCCTAAATTAAATATTTCAACATGCTGTCAAGCCTGAAATCTGACAAAAGGTTTCACAGACTGCCCGTCGAATTTTCTCCGATTTATTTTATTTTTTTTTGTCTGCTTGTCACAAAGGAAAGGTTTTAATCTGGACTCTGCAGCGAACAGCCCTATTGCCCTGCGTCTCCCTCGTAAAAGAGATCTTTAACCTAAGTGGCAATAACCTGCATCATTAAAGGCTGAATAAATAAATAAAAAACCCAATGCAAATAATAAAAAAAAAGAGCAATTTTAGAAGCGATCTCCCTGCAGGGGAAAGCAAGAGCACAACCGCTCTTCCTAATCTGCCCATTGGCCGCCGGCTTCAGGTCCAATCACCTTTTATCCTCGAACGTTTTGCGACCATTGGCCGTCTTCCGCGCTGCGGAGAAGCAAACGGCTGGAGGTCAAACGTCGCTGCTCTCCAGCCCCATGTGGCTGATTGACTCTCTGCAGTCACCGCACCTGCTGTTTGTTTGCGCAGCAGCTGATGGTCTGAGGCTGAAGTGGTCAGTTTGACCCGCTGGCCCCTGGTGAACGTACCGATCACACAATGTGGAAGGAAAATTGTTGGAAGTTCTCATGCTGAAGTTCTCAGCATGCTGAAGGTCACTTTTCCTACTTTTCCCTTTCTTTGGAAATTGTATTATATATGATTTATCCATACAGTCGCAAAAAATGACTTTACACTAGTTGTGCTAAAAAAAAAAAAATCTGCTAAAACCCTCATTTATCTTCACAAAATCCTGCATGTTTTAGTTTCTTTTTGCCTTGTTAAACAATAAAAAAAAAGAAAGGAAAAACATTTTCCTCTGAACAGATACCAAAATGTGAACCTGTTTTGCTGATGACGTTCAGATATACTGAAAGACTGTTGGGGAAACATATTGTGCACTTTATAATATGCCCAACCGTGATATGGAGTGTGAGAAACATCCCCATCTGCTCACACTGATCCTTCCCGACTGACCCCAAGTGTCTCAGCGCTCCTGCAAATCCAGGTGGTGGGAATTATCTTATGTAGCCAGAATGTGACAAGAGTCGCTGTAATCGCCGTGTCCCCCGGTTCCCCGAAGCCAGAGAGCCAAATAAGGACACAATTAACGTCACGTGCGATTGCAGTTCATCAGCGGTGTCTATTTCAGCCAAGTTCAATCTCTTTCTCTCTCGCTCGCTCGCTCTCTCAAAAATATTCATTCCCTTATTGCCACCATCATTAGAAAGGGTCTCTCCTCTCAAATATTAGATGTCCTGAGCTGATAGGCCAAATTAAAAAAAGTGAGGGGGGGAAAGCGAAGAAATAAGGGCGCAACGCCGCCCTCCTCTGGGTGAAAAATGACTTGAGGCGACGTGCCAGCTTGGTCTCCGGGGAGAGCGAATCAGGACGACCTTAGAGCAAATAATGGGGAGCGATAAATCAACTCCCCACTCGGCTCGCGTGTCTCACCTGTGGGTATCACTCAGCTGTGGTCGCGGTCGAGCCGCTGATGATCTGGTCAGAGGAGGAGTTCAACTGAGGGCAGAAGCCCGAACGCCGGCGTCGGCGTTTTCCTTTTTCATTATTTTTTTTCTTTGAGGTGGGCATATTATAGCCACTCACGCGTCTTCATTATTTTTTTTTCATCCCGGATCCCGGCGCAGCGGCTTCGCATGATTAATTACGGAAAAAGAAGATGGCGATAGATCTGCAGAGAGCAGCACATTGGCTCAGTCCTGCAGGAGCCGAGCTCTGCTGGGAGCGTGCACGTACTTGGAAGGGGGACCAACAAAGGTGGAGTGAACACCCGAGTGTTGCAGCCTGGGGGCGGGATGTCACTTCCCCTTTGTTACATCACAAAGGGCTGATTCCCTCGAAAACATCCTTACGGTGTTTATTTTGCACTTCATATGATTTTCAAGAATAGTTTGCATTAGCAGTGCTAACAAAAACTGTGTTGCCTGGTGTTAAAAACTTGTTTTCAAAGTCAGAGGCTGCAGACGGAACCGATGTGAACTCTCGTACGAGGCGGAGAAACCCAGCAACGAGACGCGTCTCCACACAGCGGAGGACGTCCAGTAAGCCCTTAAATACCAGGAAGCAGCTCAGCGTAATTATTCTGCCTAACCTTGTTTATTCTCCTTTATGACTGCGGGCAGCCAGGAGATCTGCTTTTATTGGGGAGGGTGTTTTTTTTAGTTTTTTTTTTCCTTTCCTGTTGCTGCTGCAATCCAGATTACTGCAGCAGAGAGTCAGAATCCTGCTTACACTGGCACCGGCAGCCATAAACAGACGGCAGGCAGTTTGACGGCGGCTCGGCGTGATAAAATAACAAGGCAGAGGAAGTGAAACAATAATGATGGCGGGCGAGAGGTTGTACAGAGGGGCCGAGTAATCGGGCCGGAGGCAGGAACGACTCAGAGGAGCGACGGCGCAAACCAGAGCGACTTTGTCATCGCGTTCTGTTCTTTGTTGATGACTGATGAGGACGCAACAGGAGATGAACGGCCAATGACAGTGAGGCAGATTTTGACCCCCGCTGCGACCATTTGTCGCAGTTGTTGAACAGTTAAATATTTAAGGAGGACAACAATCGGCCCAGATCACCACCAAACCTTCTGGGTTTCATCCGACGGCGCGCGACTCGATACGCTTCAGAGTTTTAGCAGCGCGTGCGAGTGCGAGAGGGGAGCAAAAGAAATAATTTAATTCCGCCTCCACTTGGAAGGTGAAGACAGGTTGTTATGCTGCAGGGCCGGAGCTGCTGGCTCGGGGGATTTCACACACATCCTCACCTCAGCAGTGGGTCCCGCCGCTTTCTGACAGGCTCAGTAACAAGTTTCTGGAACCCTTTAGACATGGCACTCTTAGACACTCAGACATGCCTGTGTAGTGCGTACGTGCGTGTGTGTGTGTGTGTGTGTGTGTGTGTGTGTGTGTGTGTACAAGAAGGCGAGAGGCGGCAGGAAAAATTGCGACGCACCAGCGAGGACGATGAGAGAAGAAGAAGAAGAAGCAGCTCGGGAACACGTACGTCAAAAGTGGAAAAGGGCCGCCGCCACTTGAGCGTGATTGGGCGGGGGAGGCTGACAGTCAACACCACCCCCCCCCCTCCCCTCCACCCCAGTCCTCCCCCCACCCCCCGCCCCTGTAAATCCAAACCTGGATGAGCTCCAGCGAATACCTCGCCCGTGTCTTTTTAAAACAAAGGCCAAGCTGCTGTCACTGAATTGAGGATGAGTTTTTTTTCTCTCTCTCTCGCGCGGATGGAATCTCACCTCGCAAGGTCAAAAACAAAAAGCCCGGCGCTAAAGCCTTAAATTCGCCGCGCTGACAGGTCATTCTTAACAACCCCGCGCAACTCCAAACGGTGGAATACCAACGTGCCTGCAGCCGCGGGGCTCTCGTGTTTGGGTGGGGGCGGCTAATTCCAGACCCCCGGCGTATACCCTACACAAATGTTACACACGTGTAGGCAATGGGGTTTGCGATTTGCGATCGACCCTTAAAAGGAAGTGCAACCATCTGTCCATTGAGCAGGCACTCGAAAGAGTCGGAGAGGGAGAGAAAACACACACTCGCTCCTATGTAAACAGGCTGTAGTGGGAAGGGGTCTGACGGGCGAAGGCAGGGGTGCCGGGCGGCTGCGGAGGCTCTTTAGGAAAAGCATGGCAGCGATGTGGAAGGGTTGGGGATGGTGGTGGAGGGGAGGGTGTAGCTGAAATTGGGACACAAGACCCGAGCAGTCACACGCTCCTCTCAAAAATGCATTTGGGAGCAGTGCACTTTTGCTTTTATTATGCATGAGAAGGATGAGCCGGATCGCTGCGATGCTCCAGCCTGAAATATCACTTGTGTGTCTCCCAAAAAACCTAAAAAGACGTCGCTGCTATCAACAACATGAGCAGATGGAGGACTGAGCTGCTGCTCAGTATTGATTTGCGATTTGCTGGAGGACGACATTCTGACTTTAAGACTTCAACGCTAACTTGCCAGGTTTTTTTCTGGAGCTTGTGATCTCCCCTGAAAGTGCCGTGCACTGCTGCTGCGGTCGGCAAATGACAGTGCTGCTGACCAACTGTAGATGCAGCGCATGCAGCGGACGTACGTCGTTCAAATTCCTGCGGCAATCAGCTTGCAGAAAGTGACTGCCGCAAGCTGTCCTTTAAATCCACGGAGGAAGATAAGAGGAAATGCAGGAAGCAACTTGCTACGAAAGAGATTAGCAAGGATGCTGGAAGGGAGGAGAGTCAGTTTTATTAAAACTGGATGCAGTTTTCGCCATGAAAGAGCAACATAGCACAGATCTGTAGGATTCTCATGGTGGACGAGACGTTTTGGATTTTCTCACGACTCAGCAGCAGGCTATGTGTTGCTCGCAGCTTGCTAACCGTTGCAACAATGATCCAGAGCTACACTACCAGTCAAAAGTTTAGAATGTTTTTTGTCTTGTTTTGTTTTTTGTTTTTTCTGTACTACTTTCTACATTGCAGAGATACTGAAGACGTCAAATATATTTGCAAGATGTGCGGAACTAGCAAAGAAAACATTTTTAAATGATTAAATATGTTTTAAGCAGGGTGATATAGAAGTGTGGATATTTTTTAAAAAGTCTACGAAAACGACTCAGTTTCTAATTTTATTTTACTACATCATTTTAAATGTGTTCACTCATAGTCTTGATGCCTTCAGTAAGAATCTACAATGTAAATAGTCATCATAATGAAATAAAACCATGGAATGAGAGGGTGTGTCTTTTGGATATGTGGGTTTTCCCTCCCCTTCTTCCAAACACTTTCTCTGGGCTCTTGGTTAGACGGATGCTCGGGATCAATCCAGGGTACGGCGTTCCATCTGGAGTGCCGGGTCATGTGACACACTTCTCCTCCCGATGTGACGGCCGTCAGAGAGAACGCAGGAGTCACATCGCTGCACGCTGCACGTTACATAAGGCTGCACCCGCGGCAGGCAAACACATATTCACACACACACACACACACACACGCTTTCTCTCCTGAAGACACACACACATGCAAAACGCATTGACTCCTGGCTAAGTCCAAACACCTGAGAGGGCTGCGAGTCAACAAGGTGATTACAGAGGGTTGGTCTTGAAAAGGATCCAGGCGCCGCGTCGTAACAAAGGAGAGTCAACGGTTGGTTGTGGTGCAGTCCAAACACTCCTCCGGGCCAGAGTCGGAGGAGGCTGACGACAGTTAACAAAGCTGCGGCTGCATCGCAAATATGAACCCTCGCACTGGCATGGTAACACACACACACACACACACACACACACACACACGCACACACACAAATTCGCGTATCTGCCTGCTCTCCCGTCTTATTCATTCAAACCCAATCAGCTCAGCCTGCTCTCTCCCCACAAACATGCACAGACATGGCACGGGGTGCATCCCATTTCATCCAATAACCGAGGCCCAGGTGACGTGACCGTACCTGGCACCGCAGCCCGAAATAGCTTTCAAATTTGATTTTGTAAACTCTCTGGAGAAGTCGTGGCGGTCTCATCTGTCTCTCTCGTATCAGGAGGCCCGGGCTCCGTTAACCAGCTGCAGATGAGACGCGTGCACGGCGTGGATGCGCACGGACAGCTCTCGTTCACAAACACAACCACCCGCCAAATTGCAAGTGACGGCGAGAGCAATTTTGTATGGTGAACCCCTGCGAGCAGGCAAATACTTGCTGCCTAACGTCTTGAAAACATTCAGCTATTATCATGTGTCTGTATTTTTGCCTGTATATTGAGTAAAGTCTCTGAGTTTCCCTGATGATAAATATACAGTCATCACAATATAGTCATTGAATTACATTGCGCGGTTTTAGTATCGACGCTCCAAGAGGTTGGGTTTTCTGCAATGCATCTCATTTCACTCAGACAAGTTTGATCAATATTTATTGCATTTAATATTTAAAGACTACTGTGTCGCACCACTGGAGTGCATCAGCAGTCTCGGTGGGTTAATGCGGCTTATTTTTGAGTTTATTTCCACGCCCTGGCGTGATTTATGCTCTGTACAGCTTATTAAGTTTGTTTCAAGTAAGGCTACAGCCTCTAAAATGAATGAATGAATGAATGAGACAATGCAAATAAACAAATGAAACGTTAAATGAACGCCACTTATCAGGATTATTTAAAACAAAATGTTCTTTAAAAAAAATGATACGGACAAGAAAATTTCTCCAATGAATATTAAGGCGAAAAGATCTGTTCCACTGCTAAAAAAAAAAAAATGAGAAAGATAACGATGAACTTTTGACATCACATCCCGATTAGCCCCAAAAGACTGAGCGATTTAAATCATCATTTAGGTTGATTTATAAAAGATTAGGAGACAAAAATCACAAGCGCTACACTTACTGAAAACCCAGACACAACCTTTCAGCTAAAGCGTATTTAAAAAAAAAACAGCGGGTGGCAGCGCCTCAGAAACAAATTTACAGCCCATAATCATATTTTATGTCGGGTGTTTGCTGTCTAATGAAGCTTGAATGCTAATGGCTGCAGACCGGAGATGCATCGACCGCACTGACATTTGGATTTTAACCGAGATTGTTCCTGTTTCCGTTGTGCAACAAAAGGTGGAGCCGCGGCAGGAGGACGTGGAGGTGCGCAAGAAAATCAAAATACAATCCATCAGAAACACAGGCAGAAGTTTCATCTCTGGGAAATAAAGGAGCTAATTGGTTTTGTCGCCGCGCGTGGGCGCTGCGCCGACTCGCCCATTTGCATTGAGGGGCAATCCGCTCATATGGTACACAAACGTGCTGATGTCTCGCGTCGTAAAAAACTCCCAGGATGTATGGCGGCCGGTGCGAACCCGTGAATGATGCTCTGCGGAGGCTAATAGTTCCCATCCGGCACACTGACAGGGACATTACGAGGATGGAGAGTGATGAGCTCTCCACGGGGCTCCGGCAACTGCACGGAGCCCCGCTGAGTGGAGAAAGACTCTTTGACTCCCGATTGCACATGGGAGCAGCGGCTAATATGAGTGGTGGGGTGAAGGGTGGGAGGCAGGGGGCGCCGCCCGACGGCAGGGCCGACGCGGCAGACGGCCGCGGCGCGGCTCCACCGACGCGGCGTGGGCGACTCAGCCGTTAAAATGATTCCCGCCGGCTCGTATCAAGCGATCAAGCACGGCAAGTTACATTGGGGCTCTAATGGCACTGTCGATACTCATCTTCCCCTCATTTTCTACCACAGGTGTGACCAATATATCTCTCCATTTTTCTTTTTTTGATGAGTTCCCCCTCCCCCGAAAAAAATGAAAACCTCAGTACGTTTAAAACCATTAACATTGTCACAGCAAGAAGTAAAAATGGAAAAATTGTCTTCATGACAAAGAGCGATCCACCACCACCACCACCACCACCACCCTCCCGATGCAACCAGCCACGACGTGAACGTGGTAATTCGCCTCGATCACATGACTCCAGCAGCCCCAAGGATTTATTGCCTACATGAAGCAAATCATCGAGTCTTAACATGTTTTCAAAAACCACGGTAAGCCACAGACAAAGGACCCGATCCCGCCTATTTTCACATGGGACAATCCTCCAGACAAACACGCCAGGCGATCCACAACATCTGCTGTCTGAGGCGGAGACAACACACCGGCGACTCGGCAGGCACGAAAGGTCACGGAGACTCACACCATCAACTCTGATGTTGGTAGGAAAACAAATATGGAGCGTCATCACCAGCCAGCTGCCCGGGCTTGAATAGCATTTAGGAGAGAATAAAAGAAAAAGAAGAAGAAGAAAGAAGGTGGGTGGAGTCCCACCCGAGAAGAAGGGAAATATTACAAAACTGGATGGATGGATGAATGAATGGATAGATGGATGGATGGATGGATGGATGGATGGATGGATGCCACAAACTTAGCGTTAAAGAATTTGCCGATTGTTAAGGATGCACTAAACTAAGAAAGTGGCTGCACCACATATCGTCTAGTCGTCAGATTAGATCTTTCATTTCCACTGCCTAAAACAACATTTTAATATTCCCAAAAGTCTGTAACAAGAGCAGAACAGCAAGGGTTTCAGGTATCTTCTAAAGTGCTTCAATGTTCCCAGTGGAGGGGGGGGGGGAGAAGTTGTCTGCAGCCAAAAGGATAATAAAAAAGAACCAAAACAATGATATCACTGCTGTCATCCCGCGCCATCAGCACCGCGCTTCCTTCCATTTTTTTGCTCTGAACTCGTTTTCTTAAAATCAGCCGGACCGTTTTTTTTCCCCTCCAGGCCCTCCTGCGTCTCCCTTCTCAGGATGCCAACACCATACAAGGAGGCTCCGAAATCCTGGAACTTTATTTAAACAGCGCTGAGAGCAAGTGTATCACTCAGTGCTGATGCTAGCAAATGGAGGTAAACAAACGTAATCATTTTAGCGTGCCGTCAATTGGCGCAGTGCGGAGCGTTTCGAGGGATCTAATGAGACTTTCGGCCATTTCGAAGGGGAAAGTCCCCCCCCCCCCAGTAAAAGTTTGCAGACCTACATTTCCACACAACCCAAAAAACAAAACTTTCTCCAAAAACCCTCTTATCTTTACCTTCCTAAAAAAAAAAAATGTCTTCATTCAGCACCTCCGGCTTTTACAAGGAATCAAGTGCTCTGACGGAGCCCAAAGACAGACAGGAAGCAATAAGCTGTTAAAACAGGGGAGGCAGGAACAGGTAGAAAATCCCCCTGAGGCCGGATTTGACTGATATTATTCCATTATCTTTCAGTTTCCCCCCCCCCAATGTGACCGCATGCGATACCACATGGGAACGTCAGAGCGCTGGGCCTGTCATGCACGAACAAGGTAGGAGGCTTGGCTGTATAGCTATATATATATATATGTATATATACACATCTCTATATTCCTGCACCTGGAGACGTGCAAGACAATGAATTGACGTTCGATATGAGGCTCTCTGGACTGCGATGGCACCCGCGTGATCTCATTTAGCCGTGCAAATATTGAACAAACGCCCACGTTAAAGATTAACGGCGCCACGCAGGCCGGGTCATATTTCCCGATCCGATGCCACGATACCAATTATTTTGCTTTGAGTCTTCAGCCCTAGTGCAGAAAAGCTCAGCAGGTAGGAAAAGAGAGCCTCAAATTCCAATGCTGCCAATTATCCCGTCAAGGAGACAACAGTTCCCGTCCGTTCCCGTTTGGTCGCGAGGGGTCAAGAGAAATTTTTACCACATCGGTGAGAGTCCTCGCGGAGAGCCTTCGCCGACAGCCTTCGCCTGGCACGTGTCGGATTGTTTCACAAATCTGATGGAATTCCTTCTGCAGGTCGCCCGAGAACGTTCAGATATCCAATCTCAGCAATCCAGCCGCCGTGCAAGATTACAACAGAGGCCGGCAGGTTCACCGGTCTGGCGGGATTGGCTGGCAATGATGATGATGATGATGATGATGATGATGATGATGATGATGATGATAATGATTACGATGGTGATGGCGAACCTCATAAAGTTGCATTATTGCGGTTGCGCAACACAAATTGCCGCCCTGGCCGCCGGTCAAACTCATTGCTCTGTTTGTGTCACTCTGTCGTTAGGCGACAAAAAAAAAAAAAAAAAAACCCTGCGGACCAAAACCAATACGCGGCTGGACAAACACGCGACACACACAGGAATTTTAATCCGCATCCTGGATGTGTCATATAAACTGATTCATGTTTGCCCGCTAGCTTGTTTGCCTTTTGGTAACACAGTGTGACTTTGCCTTCAGTGAGTCATGTGTCCTGTGTAAACGCGGGTTTAAATCAACCCAATACAACGTACAGGTGGATTGACAGAAACCCAGGAAGACTGCGTCACTCCTGTGAAGCTCGTCTCTCAGTTCTGCATCGGAGACAAAGCTGCACCTCCAACAGCAAACCTTTGCAGGGGGAGCCTCTCCTTTATTTTCACAATTGATTTTAGCAGCGCGCAGTTCATTTAGAAAATCTCAATGAGCCACGAGACTCAAAGTAAATTATCGAACTGGCGAGCCGCTGCGGGAAAGAGCAGGAAATGTCCTCCCGGATGGATCAATCTTTAGCTCAGCTCAGAGTGACTTTTTTCACACTCTTGCCATCAGCGAATAACCTTTGCGGCCATTTATTCTCAGCAGTTTTAAACGTTACGGGGTCACCGCCCTATTTTAGAATGGCAGCATGTTTGACAGCACACCCTTACTTAGGCCTGACCATTGATCACACTGGCGAGAGCTAAACAGGCCGAGAAACTGTAAAAGTGCCGACAAAGATGAAAACGGACAAGCGGGCGTGATCGTAGATTGCACATCTGATCGTCTTTGGAGGACATACTTGGAATTGCTTTAAAAGTTATAAAGGCTATAAAGGTCGTTCTGCCTGCTGCTCCCTTCCCTCTCACTCCTGCAGATTGTTCCCTCAAAAGTGGAAAAGGGAAATCTGGTGGCGTCTTAGCTGGAGCTGTGGAGAGTCGGTCCACCAGCTGCCTGGAGCGGCTCTAAAGTGTCTCCGGGGAAGTCAGGGGGAAGAACATTTATCTGGCCATGGGGCGGAATTCTTTGAAGCCCATTAATGAGACGGGATAATACCGTAAATCAAAAGAGCATATGACAAATCAAAATATGAAGAAAAGAAAAAAAAAAAAAAGGTCATGCAAGCTCTAATCCAAACCAAACCTGCTCTGACCTGCTGAGGCTGGGTGTGAGGCTAAATCTGCCAGATGGCCGCGGGGGCCGTGTTATCCCTCAGGTTTAAGCGAAAGTAGCATTTTTCAGTGCCACTGCTGCACCGGCGCTGAACACAGGCTACCAAAAATACCATATTTGGCGTCCTTTCTGCTGGCGCCGCATAGGTTTTAATTAATGCTTTTCAGAGACGATCTCGCTGTGGAGGTGGACAGGCTGAGCAAAAGTGTGGCTTTGTTGTCGGTGGGGCTGCAGATGCACATCAGGCCCGCGTTCCAGACCTTCATATCTCAACAAAAAACGAAAAAACGGCCTGAAAAAAGGTGGGGGGAAAAAAAAGAAATCTGTTGCGTTGCGCATCATTTTATTTGTGATGTTACTCAGCAGATGAAAGCAACACTGTCACGAACAAAGCGGCGATGCAGATGCGAGATATTGACATCACAGGGTTGCCTGCCCGAGGCACACATGCACAACAATGAATCCCGCTGCTTTAAAACCCGCGCTACACGCAGCCGCGCTAAATAAATCACGCCGACAAAGATCAACGATCGTTAAAAACAGACAAACGCTTCCTCGCAAAGGGAGTTTTTGTGTTGCAAAAAGTCGACAGGGTGAAGTCGTGTTGTTTTTTCTTTTTTGAATCGCTGGTTATTGCAGCATCCACATCGTAAAGGCCAGCGCGAGTCCTAATTTTATCCCCTCTACGTGCTGCGAGATCGGCTCCCGGCCACCTTGAGATCTAAGGAGCCGATTTTGTTGATTCATTCCTCTGACATTTTGGCAGTGACTGCCTGGAACAAAGACGGGAGCGGCGACAGGCTGCTCGGCGGTGGACACAACACGAGAAACGTAGGCTGGTGTGAAGTGACAGCGGCGCTGTTATTTGCACTTCTTATTGTCTTTATTTAATTTGAGGGAGGAAAATGTACGGGGGAAAGTCTGCGCTTCATTTTGTTTTTGCGAGGGCAGATTTAATTGCGCGAGGCACGTCGGACCAGGGGCTGCAGACTTTTGGCACCGCTGAGGACCAAGAAGACCAACGTTGACGAACCCAAAGTGAGGGAAACAAAGTGAAAAATCATGCGGTAACCATGCCGGGAAATTTGAAACATGACCTAAAATATCAAAACACGAAAGCCAGAATTTTGCCTTCCAGTTGCCAGTTGGCTTCAAGTCTTCAGTGGCGAAACCTTTTTCCTTAGCAAAGAGCCTTTTATGTTCTTCGTATTAAAAGTGCTTGAAACAGTCATTGGACGGTGTCATGGCCGCCAGCACGCTGAGATTCCTTCCGTGTGTGTTTGCTCTCAGGTTGCTGTAGTCCTGCCACCAGACACGATTTTAATGGATAAATGGGGGCCGTGATTTACGGCGCCCATGAAAGTGTGTTTGAGCCATTACGCAACCAAAACAGAGAGAGGTTGCCGTTCCGTCGGGCGCCTGAGGTAACACGAGAACACTGTAAACGGAGCATCCGCACAAGGCAAAGAGGAGGCAGCCATTGGCTCTGGTTCCCTGTTGGGTTTTGATGTCCAATCACAAGCGCGCGTGTCACCACTTTAGAATGCACTTCCAATGACCACTCGTGATGGAATCTCACTCCTCCGCTCTATATATCAATAAACAGCGATGGCATGTCCGTAAAGTGCCTGATGACACACATTACACATGTAACTACATGTGTAACCTGCAGGAGGCAGCAACACACCGAATCCCCACCAATTAGTGCAGTGGTTCTCAAACTTTCTCTGTCACGCCCCACCTTGGAGGAAGAACATTTTTCATGGGCTAGAAGCCCCAAATTTGACGTGGCTGTGTCTTGAGGGATCCCGATGAACCTGCAAGTGGTCCCATGTCTCTAGGACAAAGTTGACTTTTCACCCCATAGACTTGCATGGCATTAGGGTTAGCGATAAGGCTGGAATTAGGGTTAGGGTTACTGCTGGAATTAGGGTTAGGGTTTCGGGGTTCCTCATGGGCTAGAAGCCCCAAATTTGACGTGGCTGTGTCTTGAGGGATCCCGGTGAACCTGCAAGTGGTCCCATGTCTCTAGGACAAACTTGACTTTTGACCCCATAGACTTGCATGGCATTAGGGTTAGCGATAAGGCTGGAATTAGGGTTAGGGTTAGGGTTACTGCTGGAATTAGGGTTAGGAGTTCGGGGTTCCTCATGGGCTAGAAGCCCCACATTTGACGTGGCTGTGTCTTGAGGGATCCCGATGAACCTGCAAGTGGTCCCATGTCTCTAGGACAAAGTTGACTTTTCACCCCATAGACTTGCATGGCATTAGGGCAGTGGTGCTCAAACTTTCTCTGTTACGCCCCACCTTGGAGGAAGAAAATTTTTCAACATCATCAGTCATGCGACAACATCACTTTTCTACCTGCCACACGGGATGACGTTGAGCGTTGCATGCGCTAAGTCATAATATGCGCCAGTCGCGCATAGATGACCTACTGATGCAAAGGTGTTTGATTACGTTCTATCAGCGCTCAAAAACTCTTCATTGTCCTCTGGCTTTTTCGCTTGCGGCTCACGCATTACAAAGGAAATCGACCAGACGCCGCGGAGGTGCTCCAAGAGTCACGAGTCCTGACGAGGCACTTTGGGCTCAAAACTTTTCACACAGTCCAGAGACAGAGTTTTGGTTTAGACTGGAGGCAATTTTCCCGACAGAATTTAAAAAAGTGTTTTTGTCTGTAGCTCTCAATTTATTACAATCACTGTTTCGTGTTGTAACAGCATCAAGTGAGAATTTAAAAGAAAGACTTTTATAGATTATTTTTAAAAGCACAGCACATAAAGTTCAAGAGTCGAAGATGAAAACATTGAAATAGAACAAAGCACAGCCCGCCGTCTCACATTTGGAAAAAGAAAGAATGTTTTGCTCCATTGATTTTGTGCTGATGCTGTTGAAACAGGGTTTTTTTATTAACTACAGGACGTGAACCTTCACTCACTGTGATCTACTAAAAAAGTAACGTGGCAACATGCAGCTCAGACCACCTCTGAATGTGGTCCCGAGTGACCCGGTCTCAAGTATGTCCTGCTTGGCTGGGTTCCCATCCGTACCGAAGGCCGTCCACACGAACCAAGTGAGGACAGAGTTGCTCTTGCCAGCACCTAAGTCCAACAATTTAAGTAACAAGGACGCTCTGCCCTTTCCTATAACACGGCGCTTGCCCAATACTCTGCACTCAGGAAGGATAAACCACTTGAGATTCAAGCACCACCTTTCGAAGAAGGGTTAGACTCAAAACAAACACAGTTTGACCCCCTAAACGACATGTTGAAATTACATATCCTCTGTTACACACGGAATCTCTAAGATAAACTGAATGAAAAAGACCTGCTTTAAACTTTAAAGGTTAATTGAGATAAAGATGCAAAAAACAAGAAAATAACTGATCAATATGAAACGAACAAGCAAAATATATGGATCGGAATGTTAAAAGAAAATGTACTTTTAAAATTTCAACTGAAAGTAATTTAGTTGCAAAAAATGTATGGTCCCATTTGAGTTTTAGACTATAGTCCAAACAGTTGTACGCTATTTTCACAACCAAACGTGGGAGCAGGCTGGCTCCTGTGCAGCTGCAGTCAAGGATTTTTTTTTTTAGGTGGACACGATTCCCTTGTTTCAAGATTGTGGCAAATCAGATTGGTCCACTTGAATGTGATAAGACATTTAGTCCAGTGAGTTTTCATGCTTTGCCTCCTCTTTACAAACACTGTCTATGGGCTCTTTATCGGACGGACACTTAAAATCCGACTTCAAATTATCCTGACATCCACCTCACCTGCATTAGAGCTCGCATACATTCAACTAACGGTGGAAAATAATAGCACACCGAAGGGGTTGGATCTTCCTCAGTGGACCTAATCAGAGGTCAACCACAACACCCACTGGAGCGCTCGGCTATGGACTCCTTGGACGTGGGCGTTTGGTCTCGCTGGAGTGATTTTTAAAAAAGTTAACTTTAGCCATTTAATTGCGTGTTTTGGAGGAGCAAAACAGAACTTCACTTGAAATTAGGTGCCTGCGCAGTGTTGAGGGGTTGTTTACCAGTCATGAGCCCCTGCTTCCCTTGTCGTTGCCGTGTTTGCATCTGGTAAGGTGATTTCATCTCAGGGGAGTGCAAATTAGGAAAACGTTTTGAGCAAGACGATGCGGCAAATCATCTTATTTCACGTTCCTCAGCCGGTGGATAATTTTTCAAAAGCTTTCCAGACTGAATAATTTTTTAGTCTTTGACATTTTCCAGGAAAGTCAATTAAACAAGGAAGGAAATGTGCCAACATTGAATCCACCTACAGTTACTACATGAGGCAACACGACTTTTACAAATATGTCTGTTTCAACAGAGACATTTTGGGGCAATGCGGGCAGCCAATAGGAGATGTTCTGAGGCAATGAGGGCAGCCAATAGGAGACGTGAGTGGCTGTACTTGTGCCGATTTGCTCAGCCCCACTATTGAGTGTTTGCGAAGCAGAAACGATATTGCGACACCAAGTGGACACAAATCATCTCGCGGGCCGTATGTTTGACACCCCTGCTCTAGTCCCTTCCTTCACTAAAGAGTAGTGAGCTAGCCCCAAAAAGCAACACAGAGGGATTAATCATTAGTATTTGTAGTAGGAGTTCCTCAAGAAGGTCCAGTTTCCATTAAGTGAAGCACATTCTCAAGTAAAGATGCTGGGCAGGCGATCAGTGTACTGAGGTCCTGCATCAGGCCAGTCGGATGCACTGGGTGAAGCCTGGGTTGCCAGTTTCCTTGATACAAGTCAGCAGAACGTGAAACTCTTTTTAAGTTAGGTAAACTTCACAGGGTTGCTTATTTAAGAAAGCCTTTAAGGCTGCTTTTTCTTTTTTCATTTCACAGCTCAAACAGTCTTCTTCTACAGCGATTACATTCGCATAAAAGGACACGGTGACAGCTTCACAACAGGAGACTACCCTCTGGCTCTCCGTGAGTCTCACACTCCCCAATCTGGATCCTTGAACTCAAGCAAACGGGGCCGTTTTGACAAAGTGGGCCAGGCCATTAAGAGACGTGTGCTCCAGCATCTCCTACCAACCTCGTCAAAAACAAAGTGGAGGGTCTCAGGAGCTTCAACTGCTGCTTAAGTTCATGTCAATCTTGGGCATCTGGGTTTTTTTTTTTCTTTCTTTCTTTTTCTTTTAATGACCAACTCGATTTTAGCTCACGTCTAGCGAGACCTCGGGGCTGCAACGCTCTCGTGCTCAGAGTGAGACTGAAGCTTTGGTTGTCGCTTCGGGAGAGGCAGCAGATAGCGACACACCAGATGGAGCGTTTCATATGACCGAGGGGTATCTCCAACACGTCTGTGCGTGGAGCAGCCCAGGGACGACACACAGTGACAATGGCAGCACACCAAAACTGTCAGATCTTTAATCAGATAGCTGCGTGTTTATACACAAGCGACTTCCATTTTCTGCACATTTCCACCTTCTTTCTATTTTTTTTTTTTTTTCAGAATTTGTCCACTTTTGGCTCTGACATCTACGTAAATGTCCCCCTAATGATCAAAAGGAACTTCCAGAGCACAGGACAAGTTTCCTTCCATCACTTTCTGTCCTCCCCAAAGTCATCTGTTGACTCATTCATCAGGGCTTTGGCTCAGCGTTTGGCCCGTTTCATGCCACAATCCAGACACTAAAAAAAAGTTTGTTTCCCCGAGAGTTCTCGAGCGCCATCACAGTTCATTAACGAAATGTTTGGAGGTGGTTGGCAGACGCGGGATCGCAAGAAGCTGTTGACACAGACATAAAATCTGACATAAAATCAGACATAAAATACTCCTTTTTTTTTTTTTTTTTTTTCCCTGTCACGGTGTCAAAAAAACCTGGTGACTTTTCCGATCTGAACGGACGACTTCCCCGTCTTCCAATTAGTCTCCAGCTTTTGCTTGTCGGGTAAACAGGCAAAAATAATGTTGTGGCAAACGAAAACAACAACAACCACCCGATTGCAATAACCGATTAATAATTACTGCAGCACACTTGTCACTTAAGCTTCGAAACGAGCCAGAGTTAAGCAAAGCAACCTGAGGCCACACAAAGGTCTGGCTCTCTGAGAAGAAACAGCCACCGATACGATTTATCACTCGTGTTTTTCGATCAGTAAAATTGATAACAGCAGCTTCTTTAAAACGTAATACTCCGAGACGCTCGCCTCTGAAATTCTCGCGCCGATTAAAAATCCCCCGAAAGAGGAAATTAATTAACTTCCACTGACCCGAGCAGAAAATTCAATGAGACGGGTACATCAGGCTGGAAATGCTCGGCGGTGCACACGACCAATGTTTGCTCGGTGCTCAATCACACTCATCAGCTTTATCTGCTCCATCAATCCGTGTTGCGTGACGCTCTCAATCGACCTTCCCATTATTCAAAAAAATGGGGTGGAGGAGAAGTTAATGGATGGCGGCAGCTCTGGCGGCATTCGCACACAAGATGTTAATCCTATGTTCAAATTTTTTATTTTTCCGACTGCTGTCTAGTTTCACATGTCGCACAAAGGCTTGCATGCGTGCATGGAATAAATGGATTCTGAAGTCAAATGATTTGCTTGTTTTTTGGGGTTTTTTTGTTTTGTTTTTTTTTTAGAAATGTTTCTAAAAAAGATTCTTCATTTATTGTAATATTTTGGAGGAAACATTACAATAAACAACAGACCCGATATTCTTACATAAGACAAAATAAACGAGGTCCCCACAGTCCACTAATCAGATTCCCATCCTATTTTTGGGAAGCCATTTCCAGCTTCCTCTTTCCATTTTCCACTTTTATCAGATTGGTGCTGATGTGGAAGTTCTTGTGCGGCCAGTTTGCACCAGATAACATCTCACCGTCCTGACGCTTAATTATCCCACCATTACTCCGACAAACTCTCATTAACATTACATGTCATCGCACAATAATTAGGGGGAAGCTGGTCGGCAGAATCTGGCATTTCGCTGCCACATGTTTTTTTTTGTAGTTGTTTTGTTGTTTTGGTGCGAGCTTTTTTTCTGCATTTTTTATTTTTACGATTAGACGTATGCTGTGCATTTAGAGTTTGATACTGCAGTTTGTCATTAAAATAAAAGACGCATTATCGTGAACCCTGACAGCTTGTTTTAAAGACTTCGTTAATTTATAATTAATATCAGTCACCTGAGGTAAAACAGGTGTTTTACCTCACTTCTGACACTTCTGACGCAACAACATGACGGTTACGAGCCTTCTTCTTCTTCTTCTTCTTCTTCTTCTTTTTCTTCTTCATCTTCTTCTTCTTCTGCAAAATGCGCAACATACATTCTTTTCTTCATTGTTGTCTCCCACCAATTCCCTCTGCTAGTTTAATGAATGCTTGCTGCATGCAGCATCAACACACGCGTCTGCCAAGCTGTTAGACTCTGGTCATTACGGGTCTAAATAATCATTACACGCGTTCCCATCCAACATGCAGGGATGAATGCATGAGAATAGTTTGGCGCCAATTACTAACTTGATGACGCAATTCCAGGATGATGCAACTCAGGAGCAATTAAAGAGGTGGGGGGGAGGGGAAGGAGGGTTAGCAAACTTGAAGGAAGGATTGGGACCGAGAGAAAAGTTTTCCAAAATGTCTCAAGTTGAGAGTCGAGGTTGGTCCATTAAACAACTGCCCACAAATTGCGGATTTTTTTTTTTTTTTTAAATAAGACAAAAAAACAAACACCTTTATTTTCTCTCATGGAGTTTTCCAGATAGCAGTGTTTATCTTTTAACCAAATGACAGCATCTAATTGTATCGCACTAATTTCCAAGGGGATAATAAATCACCTCCACCCCGGAGACACACAGGCACGGCGAGAGCGTGATGGATCGGCCAGCCGTTGGATTGTGAAAAACACACTTTGAACGGTGACAATGCAGCCGAGAGGCATCCTACCCATGTGAAAGCAGCCATTATCGTGAGGAATAATATGGAGGGAAAAGGGTGATTTACAAATATGTTGCTCTGGGTGACACGCCGGGGTGGAGAGCGTCGTGGTGGGGGGGAAGAGGAAGAGGGACGGGGCGGGGGGAGAAGACAAATCTGCTGCAATAAGCACATAAAAGGAAATGGGTGGATATAAACGCAACCCTTTTCGGCTGAGTGGCAGCGATGAATAGAAGTCAGCGGCGATCAAAGGGCCACCGAGGGAACCGCTCGTTGTCATCCGTGGTCAGAAATATTAGGTGGAGGAGGCGGGCAGAGCAAAAGCTAACGGGGCGTGACATAAAAATGTGAGAGGTGAGGGGGGGGAAAGGTGGACGGGGGTTAAAAAAAACAGCCCATAAAAACAAAGCGCAGGGTGATGGAGTGCGACGATTATGCGGTCGTAACGTCTGAGTGCGCGGGCGGAGGCGGCCGAGCGGAGCCCCCGGGGAGGCCCGGCGCATCGACTCTTTCGAAGGCAAATAGCCTGTGACTGCTTTGCTTGTCCATCATTTCTTCCTGCGTCGCCTAATTACAGCCGGTTCCACCTGGTTACGCTGCTCGGCCCTCCGCCGAAAGTGACGGTTGACAAAACGGCCGTGCCGAGGCTGCTGGAGGAGCCGGAGGTGAAGCTGGGAGGGGAGGTGATATTTAGTCGCCTGTCTGTACATCACTGTGGACTCAGCTGTGTCCAATATGGAGGGGAAAACCTCCTCGTGCTCAATGACATTGTGTAGCGTCCATCATCTTGGAGAAGGTGAAAAAAAAAAAAACCCTGCCAGCGTTCCTTCATCTTCGTCAGCTTCTTTATTCTGTCAAACGAGATTTCTCTGCTTGCACAACCGCAAATCACTACTGCGAAATCACACCCATCCACCTCGCCAGCCTGATACAAAGTGACTTCAGTCAGACTTGAATTTCACCCAGTTCCATAACTCGTCAACTGCCTGGACAATTAAACATGCATGAAGAGGCGGCCGCCCTGAAAACCTCTCAAGAAGAATGAAGCCAATGCACAAACTAATCCATTGGCTAGCAAATGTATCGGAAACTAGCGTGAACTAGCTTGCTAGCAAACATTTTGTACAGTGTCTGTCAGGTGTTGAAACAGCACGATTGGCTGATAACCCTCCCGATTCGGCGTTGAGTGAACACAATTGATTGACGGGTGAAGGGGGCGGGATTTGCGCCTTATTTGCCACTATACAGATCTCTCCGTTCAAAATGATCACTGTGCTCCGTCTCTACGAGATAGAACGTCCCTGCTAACAGGAAGCCTGGAGCTCATTAATCCAACAGTAGCAAGTTGACGCATGGTTCGTCGGTTTGCAAGTTTCCAAACACCCTGTATGGAGTTTTCACAAGGGAATGTGACAGAAATCTAAAAGGTCTATTTGCCGCTTCATCAACTATGTAAGGAAACAATATCCCAACTTGATGAGGATCGCCACACAGAGGATTTTTTTTTAATGTATCACTCCATTGTTATAGTCAATTAAATTTTCTGCTTGCTATTAGCTGACAACCAGCAGCGGAATTCTGCTATAAGCAGCGACATTGGACATTAATGGGCAGGAATGAGCTGCTTCGTTGCTCTTTATTCAGTTTGGGGAGGTTTTAATAATCCCACAAGTCCTGCTAAAGTTGTTTCATTTGAGATAGCGACACATCCATTTGCCAAAAAAAAATAGTTATGGCAGGGGGTTTGGCGGGGGGGGGTTAATCCTAAAAGCCTTTTCTTTGCGAACTTTGTGTCTGACCTGAGCGCCCATGCAAAGAGGACACGTAAACAAAGACACAAAGGCTTACGTTAGATTAAAAAATAAAAGAGCTAATAAAAAAGGAAAAGTGTTCTTCTGGGTCTTCACGGATCAGCTGAGTTGGGTTTTTTTTGACAAGTAATTACCTTTAGCAATAAGATAAACTGCTCGCTGAGGTTCTTTGTAAACAGGTGACAGAGGTAATGATAATTTTAATTGTTCAGATGAACTGGAACAACAGTAAGCTGACCAGTGAGTTGCTGAACTGCAGCCTAATGAGGCGTCCGCTGCTTCCGTCTTCTCTTTCCAAGCGCAATTATCTCAGAACGCGTGCAGAGCAGATCTGAAGTTGGACTTCCTCCCCTTTGGAAATTCCCGGAGATCTAAGCGAGCCGGTCCTGAGACGTGTCATAATGAAAAGTCCTTGGCTTCACCGCCAAACCTGGCGGGAATGTTTTTCTTCTCCGCTTCGCAAATAATGATGTTGACAGCACGTGCATGCACGCACCAGCGCTACGCTGCTACTCATCAAGCGACAGAGGATTCCAGCCTTCCGGAACATCCCCCCCCCCCCCCCCCCCATCCCCCTCGCTGGAAGTTATTCTGAAGCTGTCATTCAAACTAATTCAAAAAGCCTTTTCAAAGAAAACTGTCCAGGGTGAAGCAGAAGGTAGCGGTAAAAAGGGTGACGCTTTTTGAAGAGACGAAGGGTCAAACATATTATAGTACGAAAATAAACACAGCTCCAGGTGTCGTTGCTGGCTAAGTAAACGAGCTAACACACAGATCTACAGAGGCGTTCTGTAATAAAGCAGGCAAGGGGGGAAAAAAGAGAATCGAATAATTAGCAATTTAGTCACTCTTCATTGTCAGACTTTAAGCGTAATTGCGCAACGAGGGAAGACACCGAGAGCCGCCGTGTCTTTTGTGGTCTCATTAGCGAGTGCCAGCGAGTCTGTGCGACCCGTCGGCGGCGCCGGCTGAGTAATGAGCAGCTTGCACCGAGCGGCGAGGTGAGCCTTTCGCTAACGATTCCAGCACGCATCCATCAAAAAAAAACAACAAAATCATCATCACCCCCTCACCGCCCTGACAATCACAAATGAGCTCTGCTGATTGCAACAATTTAGCCAGACAACACGTACGCGGTGCGCTCATGATTAGCTCGCTTGGCAAAATTTTAGCGACCGCCACGCGCTAACCGACTGCCTGTCGACACTCTGCGTAGCCGGCCGGTAAAACTGGGATGACGGTGGGAAGTAACTTTACAGAAACGCGACGACGCTAAACCACAGCAGTCGGAGCCTCGAGCCCCGGCGTCGCTCTGAATTCGCAATGAGCGCATTTCAAGGCAAAACATTGAAAGCTACTTCTTTTTTTTTTTCTTTCTCTCTCTCTCTTTGGAAGTGAGAAGCCATTAAGGAGGCCGGGAGGCTCTCCCCCGAGGACACATCCGTCACTTCAGAGGCAGCTGCAGAGAAGCAGGAGACTCCTCTGTATTTAGAAAGAGAGGCTCTTAATCGTGACTTTAGCGCTTCTCTATCACAGCCAGTCGTTTCCTTGGCCGCCTCTCGTTTTGGGTATCTTTTTTCATTTTGGTTTTGTTTTTTGTTTTTTTATTTCTGCTGACTCATTTTCGGACCGGCGTGAGGCCAACGTGCGCTGAGGAAAAGGTGTGGAGGACGGGCAGAGATAAGGCCTCGCCGCCGCGCTGCGCTAGATGAAATAGCGCTGCGACTGTGGGAGGTGAGACAACAAGAGCGTTTTATAACCCGCGCCGCCTCGTAAGTGATGAAATACGGCCTCGCCAGACATTTATGGCCGCAAAACCCTAAATTATCCAACGGGAGCAATTTGGAAGGCCGGACCTGCCTGAGCGAGGACTCGCTTTATGGCCTCCTGCTGCGCTTTCTCACGCCGAGGAAACCCGAATTTCGGCGATATGCGGAGCTGCAAGGTGTGAGAGCAAACAGAAGGCGGCTATTCTCGGCAGCCACCGGTCAGGTGTCATCGAGCGGCGCGACAGTGGCGCCGGTCTCGACAACCAGTTGTGTTTTATTGTGTGACAACGGAGCCACGTAGTGACGGGAAGCAAACGTGAGCTGTCCGTGAATTCTGGTCTCACCTCCGTCCCGTCAAAGCGAAGCAAAACAGTCGGCCCCGTGTATCTCCAGCAGAGCGACCTGTTATTGCATCATTACTAACACACAGTGTTTCTTCTCAACATTCTTTTTAGTCACCTGTAAGGCTACGCCAGGGCAAAAGGCAACTAGCTAGCTAGCTAGCTAGCTGAGCTAACCGTCAGAACGTAAGCTGTTCCGCACAGTTATGTAGAGCTCCAGAGGCTTCCTTCCACTTGTTTGAGCAGTTCCGTTCGACAAAGTAGACGGTGGACAGTGGTAGCCAGTGAGGGGGGCGGGGCAGTGCCGCCCACAATAATCACTGCCATCCATGTCAGAGCAAAATACATTATTGACAGCACGTGGCGCACGGCCCGCTATTGGCCGCGCGCCTGTGAGGACCAAGACTTCCGATGATCTCATTTGCAAATCGCTGCCTCCTAATATCAATATTAAATCCTTCCTCGTTCCACTTTGTGTGCAAATGCCCCATGTGATCCCATTAATGTCATTTTCCTCCTCCCTCCTCCTTCTGCCAAACACTTGAAGCGAAAGCTTCATCTTTAAGCCTGATCGTTGGATGTCTTTCTTCCTCCTTACGTGTCTGTTGCTCTGCGAGGAGGCATTTGGGCCGACGGACAGCTGCATCCCCTCTGCACACACTCGCCAGCTCTTATCTCGCCTCTGCTGAAACCAAACAGTACTCAGCCCCGCCTCCTCCCCAGTCCTCCCTTTCAGTCTTCTCCTCGACTGCCATCATTAATCTACGTGTCACTACTTCAATGCTTTTCCACACCACAGTTCTCCCCGTTCCTTTTTTTTTTTTTTAAATGAAGTTGACCTGAGTTTTTGGATTTTTTTATTTTTTATTTTTTTGCTCATTTTATACATCCATCATAGATTTAGCATGGTGGGCATGTCGGAAATTGGAATTTGATTTTGGACTTGCTGGAACCACTCAGGAAAACTGAATTCTGAACCGAAAAGACCCGTGTGACACTTTTAAATGTGCCATGTTATTTAATCCTGATTTACCATCCTATTCTTTAGTACAGAATGAAGTCTTGCATGATTACTTATTCTGAAATCTCTCTGGGGAAACAGCATATTTAGCCCACTGTTTGTAGCATGATGCAAAAAAAAATGAAAAATACTTTTTGGACCTTCGCCTTCGAGAGGTGAGTCCACACGCCTGGCTGGGCTCAGGGGATGTTACGTGCGATTCATCTGGGAGATGTCGTTTCAGAACCCTTTGTGACATCATATGGGGCTGATGAACCGAAGTGTACAGTAGTGCAAGCAAGGGTAAAGCAGGGTTTCCCAATTCCTAATTCTGGGGAGTTCATTCAAAGGCAGCAGCAGCAGCAGCAGCAGCTCACACACATTGGCCACTGAGGGCAGATCTGCTCTTATCATCATTCCGCCTCCCTCACTCTTCAGAGGCACACTGGTAGCATGTGAGGGTCCGATATGTATTTTTCTCCCTTCAGCTACAGCGATAAAGCCGAGACGTGGAGAGGGAACGCTGACCTGGCAGGACGGGGATGACGGGACGCTGTTCTGACCGAGGCTGCGTTACTGCAGGGGGGATTTCAAGCTGCAAGGAGTCACTGGCAACTGGTGGGGAGGAGATAAACCCGGAGCTCCTCCTTGAGTTTTGCATATAGCGTGAGAGCTTCGGAAGACGCTGCTCATCTCTCGTCAGTCGCCCTGCTGTCTCCTCGCTGCGTTTCCCACGAGGACAAATGAACGAGCCGGGCTCAGCCATCGGCTTTTGCATTATCTTGTCCGAGTGAAGCCATTAAGACGGTGGCCGTCACCGAGCAGCTTCCTCCATCGATGGCCCACACACACACGGGCGCAGGCGGCCATCGGGATTCAGCTCCGATCAAACCCTGTCGTCCTCGCTCTCGCCTCCGTCGGCAGCAGCTGCGCCTCCCCATCCAGCGGCGCAATTATTCATTGGGAAAGAGATTTCCCATTTTTATTGCGTCAACTCGTGTGAGGGCGGAAAGCGAGGCGGCTGCGAGCACGAGCCGGGCACACAGCCGGCCGGCCAGGAGACGGGGCGAGACAGCGAATCAAGGCGTAAATCCATTACCAGCTGGGTGTCACGCGCCGTTTCATTGACAGAAAGTCGGATTGATTACACCGTGCGAGGGAACGTGTCGCAGTCGTGTCGGATGAAAGGTGAACGTCGTATTGCATTAATATCGCTTTTGTTCTCCTTCACAGAGAGAAACACGCAGTTTTCGTTTTCAAATTTAAAAGCACAGCCAGAAAAAAAAAAATCTGACATCCACGTAAATCTTAGTGGTCACATGCATTTGTAGAAAGTTGCATGAAAGTTTTGAAGGGTAAAGGAAAAAGTCTTAGAATAAAAAAAATGCAAATGGTAGTCAGTTATGCAGTAGAATAATATTTGGAGGCAATTACGTTCGCTTTCGCATACGTTCACTGCTAGATGTAGATAAAAACAAAATAATTACAATTTTAAAATCGTGTTTTTGTGCTCCTGCAGCGAAAGGAAGTTATTCATTTTGCGGATGTAAATTCTGTGTTAAAAAGGCATAGCAGCATATTAAAATATGCAAATGTTGGAAGCGAATGAAAAAAAAAAATGTGAGGCGGGAGTTTTTAACAGATCGTGGGATTATTAAGAGAAAAATCCATTCAGATTGCTCCTTTAATGACTCCTGACCTGCGGTTGGAACATTAGCGTTTTAATAGCCGCCCACTCAGAAGCGGCGCAGTCTTCACCTTCATCCCCCCCTAATACGCACAAAAGCTCTTATTTCCGTCTCCGCGGCTTTCACCTCGGTCTTAATACGCCAGAATCCCGCGTCCTTCGCCGCCGGGTCCCGACCAATCAGCCGCTCCCGCCGGCCCACTCCAGTGCAGACGGTGGGCTTTCACCGGCATCTGCCAAATCTGCATCTGTAAGGCCATTTTCTGAATAAGCAGCAGCCGAGTGGGCCGGCTAAAATGCCAGAGGGGATAAAGGAGACAGAGGAGGACAGATAAAGAAAGAGCTGGAGGAGAATGATGATGGCTTCCTTATTTTCCCTCTTGACCCCCGCCGCCGCCGCCATCCCTCGGGGGGAAACAATGGGAAGACGTATTAGGGGATGTCAGACAGCCGTGTCAGCCTTCCCGCTGGAACCCACTGGGATGACAAGTGACGGCGCGCTGCTATTTAAATCTCGGCTTCCTAAGGAATCTCAAATGACTTCCCCTCCCCGAAATGAGCCGCTGCAATCTGTGGCCGAGGAGCCGATGGCGCACGTCGAGACCTCGGCCGGCTCCCTCCAAAAATCGTTCTGCTTTTCACGCGGACGCTCCAATAATTTCTTTGTTCGAAGAATTCCGTGTCGAAGCCAATGACATAATGAAAGTCCTGAACCGATAACACAATAACGTTTAGCCAATAATGTAAAACATAGTAACGTATTACTTAATGAAAAAAATCTTCATAACTGAGCCAATGAAATCGCCTATTAGCTTCATTTATTAGATAGATAGATGTACTTTTTTGATCCCAAATTGGAAAATTCTGCATATATATTAGATATAACTGATAAACAATTTCTCTCTTTCTTTCTCTCCATGTATTTGTTACTTAACCCGATGGTTAGAATGATCTCCATTCCTGTCTGTCCAACGCCGTGTTGTAAATCACGGCGCTGACGGGCCACCCGGTCGGTCTCGCTTTTCTCCAAACTCTTCCCGTCCCCGGAGGAAAACTGAAACTAAGTGCATTGGGCCTCGGAATCTGTGGCCAACGCCATGGAAGGAAGTGGCCTCCAGAGAGCATTTTGACTTGCCAAAACACACAGGAGTCAATCAATACGGTGTCGTTAATCACCTCCGTGACGCTGCTGCTGCTGCTGCTGCTGCATGGTATCCACAGCGGCAATAATTCACAGCGGGGAAAAACCAGCGGCGGACATTATTGCGACACACAAATCACCCTGGCAGTCAGCCTGGTGGATGGACAAGGCAGCGGGGCGGAGGAGACTGTCGCCCGAAATATGTACAAGGAATCATACATTACAGCCGAGGAGCCATTAAAGTTGCATTAGCTGAATGTGGGCAGGAAGAAAAAAAAAAAAGTCTGAGCTGAGAGGAAGTTGCTCCGTCTCTCTGACAGCCGAGGCTCCGAGCAGGAATAACGACAAGTAACGACAAGCTTATAGGCAGCAACAGCAGACGAAGAAGGAGGAAGAGGAAGAGGAAGAGGAGGCATCAAATTGTGACTTTTTTTCAAACATAAAAAGGAAAATTCCCCACTGTAAATGATGACTGCAGCGTATAATGAGATTAAAAAACTGCTAATGACCATTTCCAGGAAGTGATTTTCATCGCAATTAATTGTTGATTATTGCGTTTCGCCATCTGTCATCCAGGGACATCATTGTTCTGACACACAAGACAAAAAGAAATGCAAAAATATGACAAAAATATGTCAAAAGATATTTACTTTGATGCAATATCAAATAAAAACAAAAAAAAATAAATCCTCTGTTATTATTTCATGTCAACTCAACACGTGACTGGCGACCGCTGCAGAGTCGTGCATGCAAGAAGCAAAAAGCGAAAAATCAAAGCAGAAACAATCTGCTGCATGATTTACAAAATGGCAGTGACGCAACCGGCGGAAGAAGAAGAAGAAGAAGAAGAAGAAGAAGAAGAAGAAGAAGACACCCAAAGTCTGCTGCTCCACACTCATCTGTCATCCCAAGATAAGGCATCAAAATCACATCTGAAATCCCCTCATTCTTATTTAACGGCGGCAGAGCAGCCAGAAACATCTCCCTCACTCTGCCTCCATCCTCGCAAAACTCTGCCGTTAGAATTATTGCTTCTTTTTTTTTTTTTACCTTTTGCCTGAGTGCGTGCCAGTGAGGCCGTAACTCCAATTCCTCACGTATCCTCATCTTAATTCATTGCAAAATGAAAAAGCGGACGTTATTCTATTCATTCCACTTAATACTGCTGCCCATGATGCAAAAGAGAGAAATGTTATCAACGTTTCGGAGCAAGAGGAAGCAATTTGTGTGTGTGTGTGTGTGTGTGTGTGTGTGTGTGCGAGAGAGAGAGAGAGAGAGAGAGAGAGAGAGAGAGAGAGAGAGAGACTCAGCCTTGGTTTGGGTTATCGCTTGTTGCCACAACACACACACACACACACACACACACAAATAGCCGACACCTCATGAAGCCAGCGGCTGTGGCAGCCCGGCTGGAACGCTGTCAGTGGGTACAGTGAGGAGAGGAGGGGGGTAATGAGTCGAGTCACTCTGCTAAACGGACGGTCTCGCTGCTGTGAGCGGCGCTGACCTCCGGGGGGCCCTGCACTTTAACTCGGACTCCTCTCCGAGGTGTCGGCGTCTTGCTGGGGCGCTATTAAGAGAGGTTAGACGGGGATGGCTGACCGGGCCAGGGGACGGAGGAGGAGCTGGAGAGTCCAAATGTCACCACTCAACCCGCAGATTTTGCAAGCCATTAAAATGTGAAGGGTCGGTTGAGGGTTTTTATAAAGACCGTACTGGAGAAGAAAGAAAAGTCCTCTGTTGAGAGGACGAGAGGACGAAGAGTGTGTAAACACGCAACCGGTGCGCCTCACCAGATGGAACATCGCTGATGTTCCTCATGAGTCCATTTGGAGAAGAGCCCGCAGGAAGTGTTTAAAGGCAAAGCTTGGAGGAGAACTGGGACGAGCCTGCTGTGAAAACGCTTCGAGACCCACAGATTTCCAAATGAACACCAAGATATTAATAAGATGCCCCTTAAACTGCCATAAAATGTGAAACTTTCTATTGATGGAATGATCCCAGGGAGGGGGGAAAAAAAAAAAAAAAGTGGGGTAAAAGCCGGAACAGGGATAATTACAGGCATTAACTTCACTTGGCCTGAGTTGATATTATGGGATGGAGGCGGGGGGGGGGGGGGGGACTAATGCAATCACTGGCTCTCTCTGTAGAGTTGAATGCTCGGCGGCTCAGATTTAAACACCCACATTAGGGCTTTAGAAACCGCTGGAAGAGATGAATAGAATCTTAAACATGCCAGTTAATTGCGCTTCGCCATAAAGACAGACGATTCGTCAGCGTGGCTGCAGATAACATGACACAGCGGAGCAGCGGCTAAAAAGCAGAATCAATCAGCGCGGATCTTAAGCATGTTGCGTGTTTCAGGGCAAACTGTGTGCGTACGTGCATGCATGTTTGTGTGTGTGTGTGTGTGTGTGTGTGTGAGTGTGTGTGTGTGTGTTTGGGGGACAGAGAAAGGATATGAGCCTGCAGGTTTGAAGCATTAGAGCTGAACTATGATTAATGGCAAATTAGGGAAAACATCAGGCTTTAAAAGGTCATTCATGGGGAAAAACTCTATAGGCGATTATGTTAATGAGAGCACAGTCAGGCCTGCACAGGTGGATTTATACCGCAGCTCAGAGCCAGACAAAGGCTGCCGGGGTTAGTGCATGACCCGCACGCGCTCGTGCTAGCGGATGGGTGCAAGCATTTATCTGCTCTGCTTTTGTCTCAGTGTGGCGCTGCCATTTTATTATTTATTTACTTGCGTTATCTTTATCCAGGTCCGATCCGAGCGCCTCCGAGATGCTGCTGCCATTTGCCCCGCTGCCAATCAGAAGCCGCTGCAGAGCGCCGGCCCCTTTGGAGCGCTGCATGGCGGGCGGCTTTACCTGGAAGTCGGCGTTAGCCGGGTTCCCGCTGCGCTCGGCGCCTGCAGCAGCAGCACGTTCGCACACAAAAAAAATCGTCACAAACTGGTATCGCCGTATCTCTTACACTCGAAACATGGCCGAGCCACTTTGTGTGAATACACTCGTCTGAAAACCAGCCTTGTAAATGAAAAAGTACGACTGCAATTAGCATGCAGTCTCATGTTCATTTTGTGAATAAAACTATGTACAGTAAGTAGTGTTGCAGTCAAGACCGCACCAACCGAGACCAAGACATTATCAAGACTAGAGAGCATCGAGATCGAAATAAAACCCAGACTTTATATATCAAAGAAAAATAACAACAAAACAGAAAAAAAAAATCACCTTATTTAAATTCAAGTTTGCTTCTAAATTGCACAGCCAAAATTATTTTTTATCCAGGTATCTTTTAATAAGTTTCTAAAACATTTAGCTGCTTTGCCAACTATTTTGAACCATTTTCAAAGTAACAGCTTTGCTTCATTAAATTAAAAAATAAATTAACTATGAATAAGGGACTGCGTCACTCTGGGTGTCACAAACAGAGCGTTAAACGGCAGCAGCTGGATTCTTTTCCATTATTTTCTGTCACTGCAGTGTTGGCTGAGTCTCAACTGGTCTTGATCAAAAATCCCGAGTCCGTCCAGTCTGAGACCGAGACAAGGCCGAGTGGAAATGCCTCCGAGTCCAAGACGAGACCGAGACCCTTAAGAAGTGGTCTTGAGATCAAGACCAATCTCGAGTGCTACAACACTAATGTCCAGAACAGATAATTAACATTAATTGGTTATTTGTAATACAGGCAACGCCAGGTCAGTTTTTCCATAAAAAAAAAAAGAAAAACTCCTTTTACTCCGGGTTTATGAATTAAGATATTTACTGCACCACACTGACTGGAATGTTGTCCGATGTGTCCACGAAGACGAGGGATTATCCACTTTTCCTCCTGGGGGTCAAACTACCACGTGCACTGATAATAGCTTCTTTTTTTTTTTCTTCAGTGGATGGTGTGAGATTAAATTGAGATTGTATAGGTTGGACACCTCCGACGTGGCGGGTTAATGGAAAGCGCGGCCCTCACTTTTCACACCCGTGAATCCCCTCCTCCAGCATCCAGAGGTGAGATGAGAAAACAAGAGGGGATTAGAGAGCGACACCATTTTTGGCATTTGCGCTGGCGGCGCTCCGCCACCAAAGGCTCCTTGATTGCCGCAAATACAGCCGCCGTGGCCGGCGTCTCCCGTTATATAAATGACAAATTACAGCTTGTTTTCTCGCAGAGAAAACCTCCGGGGCTCCCGTTTGTGTTTCTTCTGTTGCTCTGAGTTTATTTCAAAGCGTCCACTTCAGTCCTGACAGTCAAGAGGGTAAAGAAGAAGAGAAACAGCTCAATAGAGATCCTGAATTCACGTCACGGAGAAAAAAAAAGCATCCGTCCCAAAAGCATTGCTGATTCTGGCACAGATTAGCATAGCCTGTAAAGAATTGCTGACATCACTAAAACAGGCTATACTAATTAAAGCCAGAATCATCAATTCTGATCTTCGGACAACTTGAGCCCTAAAAGTGGAGGAGAGGTTCCGATCCGAAGCGCAGCAAAAAGTTGGAGGCGGGCGGCGGAAGAAAGATTAGAGTCAAGAGTTTGAGCCGTTCCAAACAAACTGCAGAACTGTCAGGAATTTTCCAAAGGATGCCAAGTTCACCGTGCGGGTTCCTTTTGGCGTCGGAGGAGCACGTTTCTCCTGGACTGACGTCTCCTCGTTCTTTATCAAACAGAAGCTGCATCTATGAATCACACCTCCTGCCCTTCATCTCCCCTGGCACAGATTGTTCATTTTCTTTTTTGCAATGTTTTTGCAATGACAGCTAAATAACAGATGGTGAGGGAGAAATGGAGAAAGACTCATTTTGTTTTCGCACATAACTTGTATATGGAAAATATTCCTTTCAACGCAGAGGAACTGAGCTTGTGATGGGATTTAACACAGCAGCCATACAGCACAAAATACGGACAAACAAACATTAAATGGGAAATTTTCGACTTTAAAAAAAAAACAAAACAACATTATTACATGTCTACCACCAGCATCAGCCGAGAAAACACGTCCGTATCAAATGAGACACCGAGCCACCAAAAACATGTTGAATTCATCATTTGATGGTTTAATTGGAAGCAATGTGGTTGAGCGCTGGTAAAACAGCCAGACAGACGAGCGGCCCTGCAGTCCTGCAGTCCTGCTTCACCTCCTTCTGGTTGGGAGCAACAGCCGCTGTCTCTGCACCACTTGAGTGCTGCTCTGATCAAGTCATCTCAGCCAAACTCCAATTCAACTCCAGGCCGGCCTGCGCTGAGGCTCAGCTCTGGAACTGAAGCGGAATTACGGCGTATCAAAGGATTTCTGCTGCTCCACTCACATAAAAATGCGCCTCGTTCCGGTCAATAAATACTGTGCAACAATCCGGTGTGACACAGTCATCCTGAGCCGCTGAAAAGTAATTGCCTGGGCTTTGGGTGGACTGCTTTGGTGGACTTGAGCACCATTTTCTTTTCTTTCTTTTACGTAACGGCACGAGTGAGGTCCATTAAAACCCATTGGCTCTTCTAGCACGTGGGGCGCGAGCAAAAGCGAAACCACGCCATAGGGTAAAAAAAAAAGAAAAAAAACAAAAAAAAACATGCACGTGAAACAGGTGCTTCTGCTTCCCGAGTGCAAACTCGAGTTTGAATAATTCATGTTTTCCAAGTTCTCAGCCGAAAAATCTCCCATGTTGAAAAACATGTTTTTTTCCCTAAGATCCCCTCATGACGGCTGGTAGCAGCGGATTCCTGTTGAAATTCCTGGAGTGTCTATTGACAAGTGGTGGTGCAACGGATGTAATGAATATTTCAGACATGCAGAGAGGTGAGACCGCTAGGCGATGTGTCGGCGGGTCGGCCGCGGGGGCAGCAGTGAGCAGGGGGCGACCCGCCGCCTGACAGCAGGTTTCTGCTGCAGGAGGAAGAAGCTGGCGTCGTGTCTGTCTCCTGCCGCCGTGGGACCGCGTGCGGCGGCAGCACAGGCAGGCAAAGGAACGGAGTTTTGCAGGAAAATGAGGAAGGAAAGAGGAACCAGCGGAGCGAAGGAAGTTTCTGTGACTGCCATTCGCAACGCTGGATTTTCCTAATCCGCTGAGCGCAGTGGAGGTTTCACAAAGGTGTTTTTGATCCAGCAAATGACAGAGATGGTAATCTTGCGGGAGGGCGTCGAGCGGGAGACAGTTTAAGGGCACAATTTATATACTTTCAAATTCCTTAGATAAAGACGAGCTGATAAAGTCGCTATGTTCCGCTAGATAAAGTGGCTCTATGCAGAGGAGTTGATAGGCATCTGAAAGGCAGAAAGAGAGATGAGGAGCAGTTAGAAAATAAATCCCAGTTCTGCGAGAATTGTTTCTGCAAACTCAGTCTTCTTTCTTTTTTCTTTTTTTTGCGATCAGGTCTTCGGGGCCCACAGCAGGAGAAGGCAGAAGCAGCAGAAGCTGCGGAGCTCACCGTCAGAGAGATAAAGGAATTTAATAGAAGCGCCTCAAAGGCGAAATAAGTTCCTGAGCATTTTTGGACAAGTTTACAGGAGATAATAGTCTTTGATGGGGAGAAGCAGAGAAGTACGAGCATTTGTACATGGGAGGTTGGGGGGGGGGGGGGGGGGCTCTATCATGCACATGCAGATCGCCTCAACATATTGACAGAGAGAGGCGGCAATTTGTGCCAGAAGTGCCTTCGGACAAAGGAGGCAGGAGGAGGAGCAGAGCTGCTCAAGCAAAGGGAGGGAGAAAAAAAGGGGGGGGGGGATTTTTGGCTGCAAGATTGTGCAATATGGCGTAAAAGCAAATTAGACTCATTAGGTCGAACATAATATGCGTCCTGTGTTCCGTCCTGGAAACCAAAAACAGCACAGAGGGCGAAACTAGAAAGAACACTGAGGAAAAGAAGTCAGAAGTAAGCCACGTCGACGATGTCTGAAACTAGCGGCAGTATAACAGAAACACTGAACTCTTCATCCATCTAGCCATATCTATCCATATCTATCTAGCTATCTATCTATCTAACCTCGTAAGGCTGCTGGATTGCTGTGATTTCAAAGCCGAGACGTGTTGCTCATCCATCTCGTCAACCTCCGGCAGGAAACATTTTCAGTCTTTCTCGAAATTGCACCGGCTGCGTTGATCAAACACACCGATCTTGCCTTGTAAAAAAAAAAAAAAATTTGCCGTCTCTTCAGCTGATGGATGATTTGAAGTCACATTTGGCCGGGTTATAGCAACATCCGAGTGACTGAGCGAGCAAGCGAGTGAGTGAGAGGGACACAGCCTGGACAAAAGAAGGGATGACTCAGCTGAGGTTCTGCATCGCCGCAGCTGTGATCCTTTCTTTCTGCCCAATCACTGAGCAGCCGAGACTCCATCAGACAGCCCCCCCGGGGGCCTCACCTCCTCCCCAAACAGCCGCTTCATCTCACTTTCTGTTTGTGTGAAGTTCAGCGCCGCTCGCCAAGGCAAAAGAAAAAAAGAACACATTATATCTATCTATCTATCTATCTATCTATCTATCTATCTATCTAGCTATCATGAAATATTTTGCCAGAAATGTTGTGGTTTGGCTGCATTAGAGGCACAAAAACAAATGGAAGTTATTATTTGTTAGACTATTGTTAATGAAGTGATATCCCCAGGTGCTGGATGCACAAAAGCGTCAAAGTTTACCAAATGATGACAGACTGGACGACACAAAAGGGTTGGAGAAGCCCTGGTGCGAGACGTGAGGACCACCCTCGTCCACATGGACTCAAAAAGATCCTCCAGCGCCTGTTGCAAAGGCAGCACATTACCAGCGCGTTACTTCCGGCTGCTGACTCAGCTCTCGCTCCGTGTTGACTTCAAGCCAAGCACCTGCAGCACTTGGTTTGAAGCTCCTGGACCACCTCATCC
Organism: Nelusetta ayraudi; assembly: GCF_046127955.1. Lineage (NCBI taxonomy): Eukaryota > Metazoa > Chordata > Actinopteri > Tetraodontiformes > Monacanthidae > Nelusetta > Nelusetta ayraudi. The sequence goes on from NW_027466106.1 coordinate 2,702,917, forward strand.
AGGTGATCTGGAGCCAACTTTCAAGAGCACCATTTTCAAGTCGAGCTCCAGCTCAATGGGCCCGGGTTACCAAAAAAAAAAACTCACACAGCTTTGATTTTTGGCACAGAAGCGGTTTCGGTTTCCACACAAGCTTCACCCCGGGACCCTGCTGCTTCTCTACTGCGAGCCTGGACCATAATGGTCACATGCCATAAATATTTTACGCTCTCAAATATCAATATTCTAGTTTTCTCGATCGTCCTCATCCAGTTCCTCTGACCCCCAACTGACTGCATTGTGGCTGGATTCTGCCCAGTGCTCGACCGCTTTACAGAGGAACTGTTGTTTTATTAACGCTCCTGCAGCGGCGAGCCGTAAACCGACCCAACCACGCACTGGGTGACGGCGCGCACGCTCGTGCACACGTCCGCCGCGAGAAATGGGCCTCGCCACCGGCCCGTTGATTACAATCGTTTTGTGCTCCTTCACTTCTTGAATGTTTATTTGCAATACTATCACTTAGGGAGATTGGATTGATTAAAGCCGGAGGCTCTCGGCTCCACCATCAATCGTCCCTTTCAGTTCAAAGCCATAAGGAGGCGCTCTCTCTCAAACGGCTACTTCATTAAAACATAAACTCGGACTCGTATTTCAAGGCGCACGCAAAGGCCGCCGCTCGGAGCCGGCGCACCGCATTTTAATTATTTCGTTGCGGCCCGCCAGGCCGACACCGACGGCCACATATTGACTGATTTACTAGGATAATATAAATCTGTTTGCAACTTCTGTTTGCGCCCGCTCTCCTATAGGGCTGTTATTCAGCTTTAAATGGAATTTCCTGGCCTGGCCTGCACACATTATTTCACATCATATTATATGTGATTGCCCACATGCATTATTTAGATCGGTAGCAGTCGCTGCGGCAATTGTATGACGGTTGTTCAGGCTGTTTTTGATTACGTCTATTTAAATTCACTCCCCACAGGTATTCACTGGCAGGTGGTTTTTGCACCTGCTGCCATTGATGGCCGCACTGTGCGGGCAAATGGGCACTTATGTTCATAAAAATCTCGGAATTAGCATGCGAACAAAAACAATTTGGCAACATTTTCACAACTGTTTGATAGGCAAGCGGATGAATTGCAAAATTGTAGAGTTTAGGCTTTCTTACTGCGTTCTTATTGTGAGGAGGAAAACGATTATAAAAAAAAATATTAAGATCAACACTGAAAAAAATGGTGGTTGAAAAAGTTTTGCAGCAAGGGGTACGGTCACTGACTTGGCAGCGCCCTTTGTGACATCACAAAATGCCAATCTGAAAACCAGGGAGGGCCAGGCGATCGGTAGAACGCAGCAGGAAGGTAAATGTTGCTTAAAATGGGCACAAAGGCACTTGGTTGGCTCAGAAGCACTGAAAGGTCAATCAGATCTTTGTTTCAAAAGGCCAAAACTGGGCGCAAAAGTGGCTCATTATTGTGTTTTAGCTGAGCCGAAATGTCTAATCAACAACTGCGGCGCGAATCCATGTCAACACACTTGCACGGCGGCGCTTCGCGAGTGCGAGGAGTCCTCTGACTCACCAAATACTTTTTTTGGTGGAGGTGGAGTGTCTGGAGGTCACCTTTCAGCGGCGCAGCCCTTGGCGTCCATGTCGTCTGGCGGGAGGCTGCGAGGTGGTCCTCCTCAGGCGGCGGGGCCTCGGAGTCTGCGGGGAGGCCAGAGGGACAGCGGACACACGGTAACGAGTTAATGATGGCCAATGCCAAATTAGGAAGTGAAGCACCTCCAGCAGACTGGCGGCTGGGGAGCAGGTGGGCCGGCACGTACGCATCAGCACGGTCGAGGTCGCCGACCCCGCTGACCCCAGAAAACATACATCCTGCCTCCCGCCCGTTTCATGTGTCAGTGCTGAGTTGCCGCCGCCGCAACTCTCGTTTCTCCTTTTGACGTCGTTCTTCTCTTTTTTTTCAACGCGGCGTCGTTTAATCAGGGGGAGAACCTCGAGGAGGGCGGCCGCCGTTCCACGCTGGATAATATCTGTCAAAGGGAAGAATGGCACGTCTTCATGTCTAGAGAGGCGCTCCTGCCTTTTATGGTGCTGGTCTAGTGGAATCGCCTGCTGCACATAGCTGAACCTCGCCAAGGGTCTGAGGAAGCAGACCTTCGGAGAGCTCATTATAACAGCCCTCAAGTCTGGAGAGACAAATGCAAACGTGCAAGCAAGGGGGTGGGGGGGTGGAGGGCTTGGGGGAGGGTGGGTGGGTTGATGGTGGTGGAGGAGGAGGGGGTAGCAGAGCTCCACATTTAAAACAATCAAAAGTAATGGAGCGCGATTCCCAGACTAAAAGCTGTTATTAAAGGCAAAAGTCATCTGAGCAGGCCTGCGGCGCGATGCAGGTCGACACGGTGGAGGAGGCTTCCCGCACGCCGCCGCATGCCAACACGCCAACATCGCCGCGGCCGCCGCGCTCTCAGAGAGCAAATGACACCTCAAAGGTCAACCGAGGAGGGTTTTTTTTTTTTTTTCTCCTCTAATGGGAGGTGGTCACATTACATATGTGGCTCGTGAAGATGATCATCGTAATGACAACAAGGTTGGGGGGGGAAGAGGATAAAAAGGCAAAGGGTTCAAAGCGACAATTTCACCTTAAATACAGGAGAAAACTAACAATCAGGTCTCAGTTGATGGAAAATACCGCGTTCACTGTATGTGTGTGTGTGTGTGTGGGGGTGGGGCTTTCTGCAATACCGTGAAATGGCAATTATAGATATTATGACTAATAAAATGGCTCGTAATTGTCTCACATACTCTCTCACACACACACACACACACACACACACACACACACACACACACACACACACACACACAGCATGAAATGTAAAGGCCACAACAGCTGGGGAAAGGAAAACTAACTTCTAACAGCTTTCATATGCAGATTTCAATATGAGGTTGAAAAAGTAATTTCAATTCTAGCTGAGCTCCAGTGTGTAGACCGCATCAACAAGATCCATTAATATTAGACTTTTTTATTATTTAATTTCAAAAATGATTGATTGATTAAACATGTAATTGTACGAATACCAAAAAAAAAAACAACAATCATGAACCACCTTTCTTGCATATAAACGTGGTGTCAATGCTGATAATAAGAGTCTACAGGTGACCTTAAGCAGGTACACCAGGAGTGCATTAATCATACTGCTTCTCAGCGAAACCAAACAGGACAAACCTTATTGAATTTATTTGTGCTTCATTAAATATGCGCAGGCCTCCGAAATGTTTGCCGCTCCACTGGCCGACCCCGGCAGCACTTAATGAAGCACGAAATACTGCAGAGAAACTTGTTACAGTGTTACGTAACCGCTGCCCCAAACAGTAAGTAGGTGTAAACATTTACAGGAAACCTAATTTTTTTTTTAAAGGCGACGGCTAATTTGCTTTTTCGGCAAGAAAATGTGCTGCAATGGGACACAGGGGTCGCCGTAGAGTCACTTTTTAAACCTGCAAAAACTCAGGTCACTTCATTTGCATTCTTTGGGATCTATGGGTGCGTTATGTAACAGCAGGAGCTGCTTTAATAATAACAACACTCTGAGCGTTTCAACATGCATCAGTCTCCCAAAGGAAGGAGCAGGGGAAGGGAGTGACTCTGCCGCGACACCGAAGCCTCGACGAGGGCGGACGGCAGGCTGGATTTAGGCAGATTAGCGCCCGCAAATCTTCCCGGCAGGGCGGCGTGTGAATTGTGTCCCTCCGCTCGCGGTCTCGGCCCTCGACGGAGCCGCTTGACTCACCTGCCCGCGTAAATCTGCCCGCGTAAATCTGCCCGCGGCGGCGGCGCTGCTAACTGCTGAAGTTCGCCGTCCCAAAATGCGCCTAAATCACCTTCCGGAGGACGTTTATCTCTCCCTACCACGTATCCCTCCCCTCCGTTGGGAGAATACTGACCTTGAATGATGCCGCTGGAGATTGATGTTGCACAAGTCAAAAACTCGGCAGAGTCGGGAAGAATCCGGAGCAGAGACTGAGCAGAGACGCCTCAGTAGGATGTGATTAAACCCGGATTTACACAAGGAGGAACCTTTCACACAGCAGAAATCTAATAAGCGCTTTGCCCGTTTGCTTTTCATTGCGCTTTAAAAAAAAAAAGAAGCTGCTACGTGCTCAAAAGAGAATCCAAGACACCCCGCCGTCTGAACATTCTGTTCATTGAATCATATTGTAATACATAAACAAACCTTAATGCGTTCAAATCTGCTGAAATCAGTGGAGCCCCTCCTATTGGCAGTCCAAGGTTTAACCCCAGCCTCCGCCTCCTCCTCCTCCTCCTCCTCCTCCCCCTCCATTGATGCCAATAAAATTCTGACCAGCTGGATATGAAAAGTGAAATTGAAAACTCGATCAAAATCCTAAGTTAAAAGCGTGCTTGTTTGTTTATTTGCGTTTTAATCACTTGGCCCCAAACGGCAAATATCACAGGACCGCCGCCACCGCAGGAGCCTCGAGGGTTTAACGAGTCATAAACAGCTTTTTTGGAAGGGGAGCGCAGAGCGTCTCCAACTGTAACACCGCGCGCAGGAATGTGTGGCGCAGCCAGCGACGCAAGAGTGTGTCTGTGACAGACAGCGACAAGTAAGAAGACACAGATGCGGGGATGGGGAAACTGGCGAGGGTCGGAGTGTGTGTTTGTGTTTGTGTGTGTGTGTGTGTGTGTGTGTGTGTGTGTGTGTGTGTGTGTGTGTGTGTGTGTGTGTGTGTGTGTCCGTGCGCTTCTTTATGGTTGAACAGTTGAGATTGAGCCAAGGTCATCCTCTTAGTTATGACATACATGGAGCCAGACCGAGGCTCTCAGTCGGACGCTCTCCATCTGCTCGCGCTGATAAGGAGGACTGCGGAAGACACACAGCGCCGCGCTGCAAATCGTGAGCGTATGGAGCGATTAAAACCACTTTAGGGAATCTACTGAATAGCTATAAAGAAAGCGACTTTTCCCACGCTTACCACGGAAGGTTTTTCCATTCAGATTTTTTTTTTTTTTTTTTTTACACTTCAATGGCATCAAGGCTTTTTGATCGCTCGAGTGTTAAGTATGCAAGACAACTACGAGTTGCCTGAGTTTTGAGGAGAGGCGTCCGCTTGGTGCAGCCTCCCTCCTTATTTTGACTAAATCAATAAGTCTGAAAAGCGTAAAAAAAACCTTTTAGTGACATTTGAGAGGTTTTTTCGAAGGGTTTCCATTTGCAGTTTTTTATTGCGATATTTAGGTTTTGCGCAATTCTTGGGGTAATGGAAACGCAGCTAATGTGAGTTTTGTGTGTAGGTTGGCCCTGAACCTACCAGAATCACCAGAGTGTCTCCATCAGAGGGCAACGTTGCGGGCGCACTTGTCAAATCTGCCGAATCGGATGTTGCGAAGACTCCCAAAAAGTGTTGGCTGCTCGGCGCTGGAGGCACGTACTGCCTGGTCAGGAGATATTTCACTGAGGCTCCTTTCAAGCCCCGGAACATGACAGGGCCACTCTGTTAATTGGTTTATGTGCATCAGCTGGGAAACCCAAGTGCAGGATATCAAAGGGGCCTGAAAGAGCTTAACTGAAATTAGGGCTGAGCTGGACTGTAAAAACAAAGACTTTCTCCTCCGGCGTCGGCTGGAGCCTTTATGTAAAGTGGCTGTGTGTGTGTGTGTGTGTGTGTGTGTGCGTGTGTGCGTGCGAGTGCATCCGATTAACCGACAGCGCAGCTGTGCGCGCCCCCCCCACCCACCCACCCACACACATACACACCCACTCCTTTAAACATACTGCCATCATCATGTATGACACTGGAGATCACATGTGTCAAAGCACAGCTTTAATTTTCAGTTCTCCACACGGAGTTGAGCTTGAGCGATACGACTGTTCGTATTTCTCTTCCAAAACAGACACACAACTATTTTAGAAGCCGTCTTCGTACCTTGATTTCGACGGTTACGGGGGAAGACGGAAGTTTACGTCGAAAACATGTTAATGTACCAAGACGACGTCGGAAATGTTAATGTGTCTGTTGTAGAAGAAAAATACTAACAATCGCAGAAAATGAAGACACAATGAATCCCACTCAGCTACTGAGCTTGTTTTAGATTGGATCACTCAGTCAGTCTGATGGACGAGGTGAAAGGCCTTTAAGCACCTGATAAGGGTGTTTGTTTGATTTGGCGAATAAATAATTTACATGTTTCATTGGATTACAAAGTGTGATTTTGGCCGTGACCGTGATACAGTTTCAGCTCCTACTGAGGAAGTTGAACTCTCCGACCCTCCCCCTACTTGGCAGGGGAGGATGAACCCAGCACAATTTGTTCTTTTTCTCGGATAGAAGGAAAAAAAAGATTTTTTTTATTTTGTCAAGATGTTTTTTTTGTTGTTGTAAATTTCCTGTTTACGTCTTCTGTAATCTTTCTTGAACTGCTATTGAAGTGTTATTTACCAAAATCAACCAGTGTGGCAATGCAGCAATAAAGTTAGGAAACAAGTTTCTTCGAACTTCCTTTAACCTCCATATATTGCTTTGCATTGCCGTGCACGGATAATAAGCAAGCTCGGGGCAAAGCTTCCCAGACTGACGCTCACGACTGCAGCCGATGATCCGAAGATGCGACGCTTCCTTGAACCAGCCTCGGCCCGTCGAGGTGGAGCAACTGGGAGGAAATGAGGCCAAATTGATCGGGAAACGGATGGAAGAGAAAACAGCCACAATAAAGCCCGGGAGACTGTAAAGGAAGCAAACTGATGAGGGGCGCGCGGACAAAAATGAGACAGAGACAGTCTGGGTTCGAGATGAAAAAGCCAAATGAAAATCGACAGCGGACGACGAACGGGTCAGTTTTCACTTTGACTGTTTAACCTGGAAATCAGATTGACATTTGTCTGAAGTCGGACGTGAAAACAGCTATGATACATCTAAAAAAAAAACACCTCATGAGAGCGTCAAACCCCCCACCCCCGAAGTTTAGGTGTTTCCACGACCAGTTTTTTTTATTGCAATTGTATGGGGTCAGGGGAACGCAGCTGCCAAACACGTACATACATCTGCTCCTGTTGCAAAGTCTGTCATAAATCTGTCTGAAAATGATCCATGGCAGTTCAACGTGCCGCTGTGTTTGTTTCCTTAAACCGCCTTTCCAAGAAACAAGGGAACAAAGATAAACGGACGCGACCCCGACCTCTTCTTGTTTCCCAATTCTCTTTAAGTGAAGAGTTCCTCCCGGTGGAGACACTTCAGCCTGGATGCAAACGGCGAGAGAGTTTGGCTCTCGTTATGCAATCCGGCAACGTGCACAAACCACCTATGATCAAGATCAATTTCAATGGAAACCAGCGACAGCAGCAGATGAAAACCTCCCGTTGTATTTCTGCAAGTTTGTGTATTCAATTTTTTTTTTTTTTTTTTTCATCGGGAAAAAAAAAAAAAGAAATTGTGAGAACTCTGCTGGTAGCCTCAAACGTCCCCTGGCCTTTGCGTGTCAGCCAAGCCTGTCAGCGGCCGCGGCGCGTTTGATGACTCTCGCCGTGACACGTGGCGAGCCGCTGCTGCCAGAAACCATCGCGTTGCGTAACAGCAACTGGCTCGTGAGGCGGGAGGCAGGAATACCTGCCGACTGCATCGCACCATAGAAAAAGCTGTTTGTCGTCGCCGCAAATTGATCTGGAGCTGCGGCTGATGAAGCACACGCGCACGCGCACGCACACGCACACGCACACGCACACAGATGGCTTTAGCGAGCCATTGAGACTCAGTTAAGGTCAGCCGATGACAATTTGGTCTTGCATGGGCCGGATATGAAGGCTTCATATGGATCTCCATGTGCAGCAGCAGCAGCAGCAGCAGCAGCAGCAGCAGCAGCAGCAGCAGCAATGTGTTCACTGCATGTGCACTGAGCACGAATGCAGAAGCTTCGGGCTGAAGAACAGCTGCAAAATCGGCGCTGCATGCGCACGCAAAAGAAAGACTGCGTGATTTTTTCGGGGAGGGGAGGAAGGAATGACGAGTAGAAAACAGCTCGATTGCTGATGGCACATCAGTGCAATAAGACCCCCGCCACCACAACCACCCCGACACCACCACCACCCCTGACTTCAGCTCGCCTCAATCCAGGCGGCTCCTTCACGAGCATCCTGCTGACTGACGGTGACACACTGACAGATCTGAGCCACGTCAGAGTCATTTGCATGTACGAGGGCTCCGCCAAACGAGTTTCGTTTGAGCGACCGGAGGAGTGGAGGAGGCCGGAGGACGAGGAGCCCCTCCGGACAGAGTGTGAAGAAAAAAAGAAAAATCCCATAACATCGTTAACCCTCATGAAGCGGCACTGACCTGAGATGCACATTTGATCCGGCCGCGTTGTGGCATGTGTGGGAGCGGGACGGAGCGAAGGTGCGGCGGGGGAGGGGAGGAGAAGGAGGAGGAGAAGGAGGAGGAGAAGAAGGTGCCCGCTTTGATGTCGACCAGCGCAACAAAAAAAAAAAAGAAACTTCTTTTATCTCCCACGGAGCGTCTGGAAAGTCAAGTCCACTGTCCACCAAAGAAAAAAAGAAAAAGAAACTCAATCAGAGCTCCCCTGGATGTGAGCGGACGGCGAGAGAGGAGGCGGAAGGTGTGAACGGCTCAGAGGCGGAGAAGGAAAGAAAGAATAAACGCAAAGTGTGAGGACGGGAGGGCGGGAGCACGGAGTGAAGCGAGCGACACAAGCTTCTTCAGGAGGGAACTGCGCTCCTGCTGAACACCAGTCTGTCCCCCTGTCTGTCTCTCCATCCGTCCATCTATCTATTCACCCAATACCATCCATCCATCCATCATCATCCATCCATCCATCCATCCATTCACCTCATACCATCCATCCATCCCTCATCCATCCATCCATCCATCCATCCCTCATCCATCCAACCATCCATTCACCTCATACCATCCATCCATCCATTCATCATCCAAACATCTATTCAACCAGGCATCTATCATCCATCCATCCATCCACCATCATCCATCCATCCATTCATCCATCCAGCCATCCATTCACCTCATACCATCCATCCATCCATCCACCCCATACCATCCATCCAGCCATCTATCCATTCACCCCATACCATCCATCCATCGACTCATCTACCCATCAACCATCCATCCATCCATTCATCATCCAAACATCTATTCAACCAGGCATATATCATCCATCCATCCATCCATCCATCCACCATCATCCATCCATTCATCCATCCAGCCATCCATTCACCTCATACCATCCATCCATCCATCCACCCCATACCATCCATCTGTCCACTCATCTATCCATCAACCTTCCATCCATCCATTCATCATCCAAACATCTATTCAACCAGGCATATATCATCCATCCAGCCACCCATCCATCCATACACCCCATACCATTCATCCATCCAACCCTCCATACCATCCATCCATCAACCATCCATCCATACATCATTAATCCATCTGTCCAGCATCCATCCATCCATTCATCATCCAAACATCTATTCAACTACCCATATATCATCCATCCATCCATCCATTTATCATCCATCCATCCTCCCATCTGCCTTCCATACTTCAATCAACCACCCATATATCATCCATCCATCCATCTGCCCACTGTCCATCCATCCATCCATTTTGCATCACTGCTTTCTTTCATTCAGCAGCAAGACCAAGGACCAAGCAAACAACCTTTTTTTTCTCTCTCATTCTTTGCACAAATAAGCAGCTGGTGTTAACCTGGGGTTGTGTGAAATGAATCAGGAAAGGTGAGTTTGCCTGATAAACGATGCGTGCGGTGAGAAATTTCTTTCGCCCATTTAGAGACGGCCGCTGGGTCGGGGCTCAACCTACTAAAAAAAAATAGGTAAATAAATAAATAAGAATAACAGGGCTAAAAGAATTCAGAATCCCAAAAGCTCTTAGCGCGTTCATTCAGCCAAAACTGCGTGGGCCGTTCTCCAGCCCTCCCGTGAAGTATACGGCACCTCGGAGAAAGTGGGAAAGAACAGCGAGGGAGGGGTGGACACGACCGAGGCGGAACGCGCCTGCCTGCCTGCCTGCCTGCGTTTGAGCGCCAGAGCCTCGTGCTCCTGGAGGGAGAAGTGCTCTGGTGAGGCTGCAGGAGGAGGCTGCAGGAGGCGCGGCGGCTCTTTACATTAGGCCTTTCATCTCGCGCCCGCCATCAGTCATCGGAAATGCGAGAGCGGCGAGCGCTTTGTTCCAATTTCGTTTAGCCGGCGACCCCAAACTGAGACACGAAGGGGAGCGAGATACAAAGGAGGCTGCGTTACAAAAGAGGAGAGAGGGGGGGGTCAAATGAATTATACAGACACAAAGGAATTTAACTGCACCGTCGCAGGCGCCAGCACCAACAGTAGGATACTCTCGGCTTTCAAATTAGGTGGGCACTTCCATCAGCCGAAAAATATTTCTGACTTTCGTCATGCGAGACCGCCGAGAGTCACGGAATACTTCCTCTGGACATTGAGGTCGGCAAAAAGCAGCCATAACTCCGGGAAAAGGTCAACATTAACGACTTCTGGGAGACAAAGTCTTGGGTTCCTTGGAGCTGCGTGTCTGACAAACAAACAATAGAGATGAAAGGAAGCACCTCTCATACTTCAGTGAGACACACATTTTTTTTTTTAAATGTCGTGTCCGCAATTCGACATGGAAGACAGCGAGATATGTTTGTGTTTTCAAGGAGCCGCTTCAGATGGAAGCGGGGGGCGGGGGGGTGGGTGGGGATTGAAAAAAAGAAAAGAAAAAGGAAAACTTGCCTCGATAAATCATGGGAACAACGTTTCCCAACCATTTGTTTGCCTTTTCGCGAGTTATTTGTCCGGTTTGACCTTTTAATGCAGCACAAACAGTAAAGTCGTAAACAGTGGGGACAAAACTGGGGACTGAGGGACACGACACTCTGAGAGCTGAGAACCGTATCTGAGAACGTTAATAATAGTAAGAGTGCACGTTGAGCTGTAATATCAGGAAATGAAGCGGAACAGCATTTGGAACTTTTGCCAAATCGTTTTGAATTGAGTTCACATATCAATCTGGTAAACGGCCCGTAGCAAGCGTCTGTGAAGCGGGAGAGAATTACGTTTGCTTTTGTTTGTTTGTGTGCGTTTGCTGTCAAGAATGGTTGTTGTATTTTTCTCTTTCATTACTTGTAAAAAAAAAAAATATTCAGCCTCTTCCTCCATCCAAACATAACGCGCCATTTTCACTTGAGGTGAACTGGTCACGTGACCACCTACGGTGACAGGGAAATGCGAAAAAAGTGACACTTTGGCGCTACACCTCTATATCGATACGTCTGAAAAACCCCCTCATGAGCGTGTCAAAACCTTTTAGCGATATTAGAGATTTTTTTCCAAGTTTCGGCATTTCCACGACCAGTTTTTTATTGCGATATTTCGTTTTATTGCGCAATTCTAGGGGTCATGGAAACGCAGCTAGCGTCTCTCCAAACTCAAAGCCCCCAGAAACTAAAACCCAATGCCGGTGATAAAACAGGAAACAAGCGAGTCGTGTTTCTGTCTGAAAAGCTGCTGCGAGCCCCCTGTTGTGACAGCTGAAGGGTTATTACCAATTAGAGCAGCTGAGCCTCCGCCGTGCACGTACACACGCACCCTGACGCAGACAGACAGACAGACAGACAGACAGACAGGAAGCAGCCGTCTTATTGAGAGCCTCTTCTCCTCGGGAGAAACAAAAGCCAGTGAAAAGATTCAGGAAGCGAGCCACCGTGCACAAGGCCGAGAACATCACTCCACCCCCAAAAAAAAAAATTCTGAGCCGATTTGGTCAAAGTTCCAGACAAACGTGGCGGAGTCAAGCAAGTCGCAAAAAATAAAAAAAACCCTCAGTGAGCGGGAGGGAAAGTTGTGTGGAGCCTTTCGGGGGTTTGCACCAAATTACTGCATGATTTGTTTTCATTTCGCTCGTCCGGTGGGAGGCCAGCAGCCATTTATTCGTCGGGGTTACAATTTATTACCCGACAAATGGATAATGGCACCGAGGTGTATGCTAATGACTGCAAGGCTGTGACGCCTGAGTCTCAACAGGCAGCTAATGAAAGAATTTTGGAGCTGATGAAAAGTGAATAAAACGCCCTTGACGCCATCGGAAGGATTTTCCTTTTTTTTTTTTTTGCTCTTGTTGTTTGAAATTCAGGCGTAATGCCGTCGGATTATATAACTCTGCAGTAAACATTGTGTGGGGAACGTTTAAACTGTGGCAAAGCTTTCAGATCAAGAGGGCCTCTGTGAAATATCACTATATATGCCAGTCAAACAACCCTGAGAGTGAAGGTTTCTCTACTTGGTAGCAACTTTTCTCGCAAATACATCATTTATCAGGACATCATTTCATGCAAAACCGACTCACTTATGTGTTTCAAGCCTGGAAATATCAGGTTGTGGAATAATTAATAGAAAATACAGTAAACAATCGTGGATCAGCCAGTGCGGCGGCGTCATCCAGGAACGCTGGCGCTGTCGGATTGAAAGCCGCGGAGAAGGAAAAGACTCCGAGGCTCCCGAGCTCCTTTTGTTCTCCGTCGGCTTCGCCGGATCGAGACTTAATTCTGCTCTGACTCAGTGCGGGGCTGCGGCCGCGGCACCCAATTAATGATTCATTAGGCCAAGTGTAAGCAAGGGGCACGAGTGGCTGACAGCTCACAACGGATTTACACGCACATCGATGGCAGCCGCAACTTTCAAAAAGTATAGATTCCTTCCTCACGCGTCTCCTCCTCCTCCGCCTCCTCCACCTCCACCTCATCACAAGCGGCGGAACTTAAAAGCAGCACCACTTTGTAAAAGAAACAGCAATTTGAAGAGAAAACACGCAATCCGCACACTTCTCAGGGAAAAAAAATAAAGTACTCGGGGAGGGAAACTGGAAACCCGAGGACTCCAACTTTCATAATCATTCATTATGAATGTGATATATTGCTCACTCAGTCGGAGGCTTTTCTTCTAAATGAATTTTCCATTTCCACTTGGTTTTGGCTGCAGTCACTCCAGCCTCGCAGACTTTTTTTTTTTCTCCCTTCGCCATATGTCAGAGCGAGCGGCGTTCGATGCTTTAGAGGACCTCATGAAACTTTGATATTTCATGTCAAAAACAACAACAACAACAACTGAAAAAAAAAATCCCTGCAGTTTGGGGAATATTAATGCAGAGAAAACAGGCGCGACAGCAGAATGTGAAATGCCTTCGTGTTCACCTCTTTTTTTTCTTCTGTTTTTTTTTTAGAATTGGCACGCTTGGCTCGAAGAAGAAACACTTTCTTTAATGTTCACACGAGCGAGTCTACAAAGCTCAGGAATCACACGAAAAAAGGAGGCTGTGGATTCAGCCGCTGAAGCTCTTTTTGCTCATCCATTTCCTTTTCAAGTGGGAGTGGGGCTTTTTTTTTTTTTTTTTTGCCGCAGTTCAAAAATATTACATCACCCCCCCGGCCCCCCCACGTTTCCCACCCCACCCCATCCCCCTCCTCAAACCTCCGTCTCTGTCACGACCCAGAGGAATAACACGCGTTAATTGCTTAGTCAAAGCCAAGTCGAGCGGAGACGACACAAGATGCTCGGGGGCCGAATCTCCAGCTCAACTCACCTTTTGGCAGATGTGCAAAAAATAAAAAAAACTAAACAAAAAAAAACAAACCTGATATAACAAAGATGTGCACGATTACGACGCATCTCACAAACTCTGGATCCTGGACGATGGACGCGCTCAATTCAGGTCAGGCGCGAACGCAGTGGCCCTGCTGTCTGCAAGTCTCAGCGACACCCTGCACTCATTTGCATATGTCGCGGTGATGAATGGCGGCAGGGCCGGAGATCGAAAGACCTCGCCGCCTCCACCGGCCTCACGTCATTTCACTTCCTCTGGCGGACGGCGAACACGGCCGTATAATCAAGAGCACGGCGCTCCAATAAAAGGCCAGGAGAAACTTTGTCTCGTCCAGAAAGGTGTGAAAGTTCACGCGGGCCTGCATTATTGTGGTAAGTGGCGGAAAATGGCTGGAAAACAGTTGGTTGGGATAAAAATCCTCAAGATGGATTCGCCAGAGCTCCTCAGAATCAATGGAAGACATTATTACAAGCTGGATAAATAGGACGGACCACTCTGTTTGATCAAGCTACTCGCTATTGAATACAAATTCCCATGATCAAATCTCTCTATGCAACGGAATAATTTCAAGATAAAAGAAAAAAAGGAATCTCGTTCCGTTGTTTTAAATGCTGGTTTTTAGGAATTTAATAACAGCACAGTGAAATATAAACTCCAACTAGTCATAACAAAGGCCAAAAAAGACACAACATCCGCAGCCTGAAGAATCTCCAACAGTGACGCTCAATGATGATGACAAATGTGGCCTCAAGAAGTCGCGCAAAAACAAAACATGGCAGAAGATTCAAAGATTCAAAAGATGGTATTTGTGGCAAGTGGCAGTTAAATAATACAAGTTTTACAAATATTCAAAAATACAAAATACAGATGAGGGTGTTTGAAGTGCTATGCACAACTATACAATACAGTATATTATAATATAATATAATATAATATAATATTACAAACAAAATGTATGATAATCTCAACAGTAACGGTAGTAATGATAACTTTGTAATTACAACAGCGGCTGTTCTGCAGCAGCAGCAGCAGCAGCAGCAGCGTTTTGTCTATTTCACCAGTTGAATTCCAGCTATCCTGTTGTGCGACCTCGCACACTCGATAATAGGCAAACAAACAAACAGACCGATGGCGGCGGCCGTACCGCATCGGCAACAGCAGCCGGTGGCTTTGCAGTGTCTCTCACATAAACGAGACGCAAACAATTCGAAGCAACAGGATTAAAAGGCCTCACGACGAGGCAGAGAAGTCTCGTCTCATCGGCCTTAAAAAGTCCCACCAACATCGTCGTACAGGTGAAACACCTCTGTGTGGAAATTTGGACCCCAAAACATTCAGAACATCCTGTCAAAAACCCTTCAACATCGTCCCTGCCGTGCATTTCGCACTTTCCGGTCGTTCACCGTCTGCGCCTCCGCTTCGTTAAGACCTTAAAAGGGCCTGAGCACAGAGTTTGTCAGCTCCTCAGACTCCCCACGACTCGTCTGGCCGCACCCGAAACTTTTGCCAGCGTCAATTTTTTTTTTTTTTTTTTCGAATGAGAGAACCTCATTAGAACGCAACTACGCTTTTAAACATCGGTGACAGACTTCTCGTTTCACTCTTGGGCGCCGCCCGGCCGCTCGAACATTCATTCGAGACAAATGCTGGTGGATTTAGACATCTGGCTCTGGGCTCGGGCAAAAAAAAAACAAAACACACAGGATGATGTATTTCGAATGGAGTCCGCGGGCCCGGCTCTCATCACTGGTACCTTATTAATGTTGCTCGCTCCCTGACAAGGCATTCCGTGCGAGGGCCAACGCTCTCGATCATAAGCCGCACCAAAGCGCTGCTAATTAAAACACATGGACTGCGGCGGCGGCGGCGTGATTAACCGCCGTCACCTTAGCGGGAGATAGTGCTGGCGAACTAAAGATGGAAATGTAATTCGAAAAATAAAGAAAGAGGGAAGGAACACAAATATTGGATGGGGAACAATGTAAATAATCTTTGTCACATGCTGATTATGATGTATGGACAGCAAAGAGCCGCGCCGCATTACCAGTCGACTTGTGTTTCACAGGCTCTTCAAATTCAATTTAGCACAGTAGCTCCTCCAATGCTGATGGGCAATGTAGAAAACAAAATAAAAAATAAATAAAAGGAGTTTGCGAGGAGTCGCCGCGCTCCCCCGGTGGTTCTCAGCAGCTGAGGATTAGCCAGAAAGTGAGTGAAGCAATGATAGGAGCCCTGGTGGCTGCAGAACTCTGAAGCGGGCCCCCTCAACGTTTCTTCTTGGAAAAGAGATTTAATGAGATTAATTTAAAGAGCTTTGGTGAGACTAATCTGGATAAGGGACGAGTGGTTAAACAAACAAACAGCGGCGGCGGGACGGCGTAGGAGGTGGCGCAGACACGGAGGAAAACTCCGGGAGTTTACCGAGAGCCCGTCGGCAACAAGTGAAACACGGCTGGAGGAGCTGGACTGAGAATGAGAGGAACCAACAGGAAGTCGTCCTGGAAGCTCCTTGTATTGTGTATCATGAAGTTGCTTTATCTATTTCTTTACAAACTTATTTCACTTTAAAGCCAGTGAAAAACCCTGTGTCAGTAGCTGCGTTTCCGTTACCCCTAGACTTGAACTCGCAGGTACTTCAGATCTTGCACTTGGGCGTATAAAGACAGCAGGCACAAAAAAAAAGCAACTTCCTACTTTCACAAAAACTCCAAGGAAGGCGACTGGCCAAAGAAATCCCGAATTTGGACTAAAAAGCGCTTTGACGCGAAGCTCTGCAAGACGGGTGAATGAGATTTCGGAAGTGAACCATCTGCGATCGGGCTGCAGATCAATCTTGATCACTCTTCTTTAGCTTGCATGGAAAGTCGCACCCTCATTGTCTCCGTGTTCGGCTGGGCCGCCTGCCGGAGCCTTTTCCTTCCTGGTCGGGGAGATTTAATGCCAGGACTCCTGGTTTTTCAACTCGGGCAGCCTCAGTCGTTGTACGCGGACGTTTACGCCATATATTCAGCTAACTAAATATTGATAAATAATAAAGCTCCTGCGACTCCGGGAGCTGCCTGTATATACAATAAATAAGGCCAGTTTGGGTGATGATTACATTTCAAAGAAACACGGAGGGTACTAAGCCAATAAACAGCTTTCTTTCTTTTTTCTTCTCTTTTCTTTTTCTGTCCCGACAACACACTGCCAGAAAAGCGCTTGTATGGAGACGTGCCAGGCATTTCCATCCATCCCCTCTTCTGCTGCTGGCCTGCTTTTCATCCCGACGACGACGCCACTCCAGCCAACGTATTCGTGCTGTCTAGTCCCGCAACGGTTCTCCCCCCCGTTTCAGCGATACCTCGGAGTCGGATGATTCTAGACCCAAGTTCAAGGTTGTATGAAATAAAATTTGGAGAAAAAAAAAAAAATCCTTCCCCCAACGGCGGGTTTGGCCGGCTGACAAGCGTGCACAAACAAACGAACTGACGACAGGAAAACAGATGACCAATCTGAACGGCTCATTTACTTATTTATTTATTTACCCCCCCCCCCCTCCTCCTCCTCCTGTGTGGTTCCACTTCTGTTATGTCACCGCGAGCTTCACACACTTCCCCGCAATGAGCTCAATCAGATTGTTATCACTCTGCTAAGTGGTATTTACCCCCCCGAGGGGGCGTTAAAGGTTTCCACCGCCGCCTCCACGGAACACCAGGCAGGAAAAGCAGCGGCCGGGGGAAAATCCGGAGGATCCGGATCCTTTTGGGGACGTCGACTCCGGTGTTTTGCATTCGTTTCTAGGTGCGACTCCCTTCAAATGATGCTTTATTTATTCATCCTTTCCGGGGTAGCGAGTCAGACTAAATCCTGGCTGCAGAGAGTGATTGTCTCCGCTGCGATCAAGAAATTGTTTTATTAGCCAGGATTTTTCATTCAGCCAAAGGTGCAAAATATCGTAAAGGGTTAAAAAAAAAAAAAAAAAAAATTCCAGCCAATGTTGTAAAGTAACTGATTGCTTCTCCAAAGTCTATCTTAAGTGCGGTCATTTCAATTTATAATGAGGTTTTGCTTCATTTTCAAACTTGCTAGCCTGAATATTGGAGAGATTTCTGGCCCGTTTCACCGACACAGAGCCTCATCAACACCGACAGCTGCAAATATTGGACAAAAAAATAAAATAAAATCCATCTCTCCTGCCATTAATTACCTCAGCACCCCTCAAAGCTCGTCCGTCCATCAGTCCGTCCATCCATCTGGCTGAGCCATGATAAATATTGCATTTTTTTTTTCCCTTTCATTTTTTCCCCAAATTTCCAATCCAGTTGATGGACGGCGAGGGTTTCACCTTCTCCACCTCGCAATCAGGTTGTTGCCAGCTTGTTACTGTTATGCAACACTTCGCATCCCCAGAGGCTTCGCCGTGCATCCCCGTCCCTCTCGCCTCATTCTGCTTCCGCTCCGCCGCAGGAAAGACCGAACGGCGGCGGCATTCAAATAGAACGTCTTCACACTCGGCGGGGACAAGGCGGCAAATTGGATCGCGATTATTTTTATTTTTTTTCCGTCAGGTTTTTGTTGCCTCCGACTCATGTAAATGTCAGCTTGAGGATTTGATTGGCTCGCCTGGGGGACTCAAATCTTGTTGGCCAGGATTAGATTTCCTCCGTGGAGTTTAGCCAGAGGGCTGCCTCCACATCTTCAGCCTGCCCCCGACACAAGTGCCGCATCTCTGTGAGAAATGTCAATCAAAAGTCAAGAGAGAGGAAATGTCAGAGCAACGCGTTGCTCGAATCTCTTTTTTGGAAAATTGGGCGAGTTGACCCCGTCAGACCTGGACCTCAGGCGAAATTCAAGATGTTTGACCGGCTTTGATGTGAACATGTGTGTCAAAAAGTTGCTTTCGGTGCAATGACGGAGGACAACTTTGATCATTAATATTGCTTTAACAAACTACGATCAAACTTCTTATTGATCTCCAGGGCCAGCTGGGGGCGCTGCGTCAGTGGTAGGGGTGACATTCCGCCCGGTTCTGAGTTAGTGACTCAAACGCGTCAGGGTAGAAACACTTTGCAGCGTTGCTTTAACTTTTTTCTGATGCTCCACTTCAGAACCATCTTTGTGATTCCATCAGAGAAGAAATGGCCAAAACCCAGAGCCATGGTGTTACACTGGTCCCATAAAAGAGAACTGCAACACAGCAAAGGATCTGTCAGTTCAAAACAACACAGCACAACACATAAAACACAACGCATTTATGAAGCCGAACTGGGTCATATTCAGCGTTTTAAAAGAAGAAATAACCGTCTAAAATGACTTTTTCAGCCAACATAACAAGCATCCATTATGTGCGCAGTAATACTGCTAAAAAAAAATCACAATAGCTGCACTTCAACAAAGGCCAACGGCGGCTCAACGTTGCCTCCGAGGGAAACACTTGTGAGGGTGCGTCTCACCAAAGTGGCTGTAAAACTCCCGCTCTGGGTGGGCAATTACACTGCAGCAGCTGTTCACTTTCCAACGGCAGCTCTGCACAACAGCTGGCAGCGGCGCAGGTATCGCCACCAACAGGTTGGCACAGCAGCCAATCAGCCGCTCTCTTTTAGCAGGAGCAGCAGCAGCAGCAGCAGCAGCAGCAGCAGCAACGGCAGCAGGGCCGTTCGGTGACCGACTTCGCTCGTCCGAGACCAAGGCGCTGTAATTGTGTGGCAGGGAAAAGAGCTCGAGTCCAATTATACTCAGAGAGGCGGCCAGGTGTGGATTAAACCCAGCCTTTGAAAGTTGACGCACAGTGAAGCAATCCCGATCGTTATCATGTGGCTAAAGTCCGAATCCAGCAGCTAAAGTCGAAAAAAAAAAAAAATCTTCTTCTTCCTGCATTCAATTCCCGCAGCAAGAAAGCAAACAAACAAGCGATGGGGGATAAATAATTTAAGGTTTGGCCCCTCAGGTGAACACAGGCAACATCAAAAAAAAAAGAAAAGGTTTATTTATCCCGACTGCGTGCCGGTGCAGAATTCGCCTCACTTGATGCTCTTTTGATTGCAAAAAAAAAAAGTGAGGAGGAGCTCGACTGAAACAAAACAACTGAGCAAACAGCAGAGAGAGCGCCGGGGTGGAGGTGGTGGTGGAGGATGAAGTCTCCCCTGTTGTTGACCTAAATACAATATTTCATGTCAGACTCCGTTTTCCTTTTTTTTTTTTCCTCTCTCCTTTTGACAGGAATGTAATCACGGCGGCGCCGCTGAGTGATTAGGCCACTTCAATTAAGGGCCTGCGTGAGGAAGTTCTTGTTGTGACATTTGGAAGACGCGAGTCATCAGTCGTCGCCTCACATGCCGCTGAGCAACTCTCGCCAATCACAAACATGCGTGCGCAACCGGGCGATATGTAATCAGAGCGCGGCCGACTCGTCACACAAAACAGAACGTGGGAGTCGCAGAAGGGGGCGATTTCCAATCCGCCGCCGCCGCCGCCGCCCAACCGCGTCCACGTCTGTCACCGGAGACGCTGTGAGGCAGGTGCGACGGAGCTCCGTTCAGCTCGTTTCCGTGCGACCCGCGTTAACCCCGCCACCCCCCCACTCCGTGCCATCAGTCGGCGCGCGTCGTAGACTTTCTCCGCTCTGAGCTCCTGCAGAATTCAATCCCGGCCCTCCGACAGCCGTCACTGTTGTTTTACCATCATCGTAACCGCGGAAGCGAACCCACGCAAGGTCCGCTGAAATGGCTTCCACGTGTGTCGCAAAGTGCATTTAATCAGAGAAATTGTTTATGAAAAAGCTGGGCAGAACCCTCTTTTAATTCGGGATCACACGGCAGCGTCCCGTTTGCGTGAAGCGGGTTTCAATTGCATCCGAAGAACAAAGCAAAACAACACATCCGGACGGTCCGTCATCCTGTTGTGTGACCGCACTGCATCCCAGTGTTGCGTTTATTTGCTGTGATAATTTAATAACAGTTTAATCTGGCCTGCGCCGCGAAGCCGAAGCCGCTTCCTCATTTCCAAAATGTTTATTTCTGTGGCACATGCTCGTCTCTCACAGTGCGACACTGTCTAAGCACCTCAGAGGGGAACGTGTAAACTACATTAAAGTGATAAGCTATTCTGTTGGCAGCGTCCCACCATGGATTGTTCCAGTCTAGGAACCAGAGGTCATTCGAGGCCATTTGAAGGACTAAACGCCAACTTGCAGTAGCTGAGCCACCAGGTGTCTACAGGGAGTTGTGCTTAGCGTCACGAGCTGCGTTTCCAAGACAAGTTTTTCACGAAATAAAAGCAATACTTCAAAAAATCTGAAAATCTAGGCGTTTCTATTACCAGTTTTTCACTGCAATATTTAGGTTTTGCACAATTCCGGGGGCAATGGCAACACAGCTACTGATAGATTATGCTTCTCAAATTGTAAAAAGTTTTTGCAACACTCACAAAGGCAATTTAAGATACTTCAATTCACATGAACAATTTCACAAAATACTGGAACGGCAGTTTTGGAAGGGCTAATTCTGGGGTTTGAACCAAAATGACCTATACATTTATTACAGAAGATTTTAAATCCAAACAGTCAATTCACTCCCGACTGATTTAAGGGTAATTATCCACTTGCTCCCAAAACACGATCTGGCATTAGCCAGAGCGACACAGAGCTGAGTGACTGTGTCACCACAGGTTAATTGCTTTCTTATTAACATCCAAACGTGCAGCCGCAGACCGGCGCAACCTGGGAAAGAGCCTCTGCAACGCAGCGAGCGGCGCGTCGAGGCTGCGATGCTCCTGCAGCCGCTGCGTGGAGTCCGATAATAGATTCTGCGTGTGGCCGAGTCTGTGCTGGGCTGGGCCTCAATCTTTAATGCGATCGATAAAACTACATTAACTCTGAATAATGAAGAGCCCACAACTGAAAGCAATATTAATTATGATGAATAAATTCATGGCTGCATATTGGGAGTTGGTAGCAAAGTCAAACATCCATCATCATCATTTTTTCCTCCTTTTTTTTTTTTTATTGCAGCGCTATTATGTATATTTACTTCAATTCCTCAGTGGGAAGATGTAAAAACGTCGTTCCTTAGTTTCTCCTCTTTGTATTTATAGAAAAATATCTCACAGGAGAATAATCACCCTTTTGTCATACAACTCACTCGTCTCCCTGGAACACACTGCTGTCTTTTCTGCATGTAAACCCCCCCCAGGAGCCTCCGCTGAAAAAGGACGCCGAGCCAGTTGGTATTGATCTGCCCCCTCAGAACAGACGGCGTGGACATAAAAGAGCAGTCAGATATTAGAGGGGAATATGAATTCCACCCCCAGAGGGTGGACGGGGAGGGACGAGGAGGCGGCAGACACTCTACCTGAGGGGAGAAAACTCTGAGCGATTCCTGAGCGCAGGGGTTAATTAAACGTTTTGAAGGCAAAGGTGAGCCGTCGCACTGAGTCCGACGCCTGGATGTTCCCGGCAGACGCCACCACATCCGTGACCTGCGTGAATCAGCCCTCCACTGGGCCAGCACCTGACCCCCGAGCCGTAACTCGCAGCCATTACCTCCGCCCCGGACGTGTCGGTGTGTGCAGAACACGCACAATATCCTAAGGTAAACACGGAGTTGCGTTGTCGCCCCCCCCCCCCAACTCTCCAAAGCGGTGAGCACCTTATCGCTTGCTAATAAGCTGCTACGCTGGGCGACGCTCGTGGAAAGCTTGTAAAACGTGAGCAAAGCATGAGCGTCACTGTAAGGCAGATTTCCTATATAGTCCCAATTGCATCTGCAGTAATGCACCTTATTGTAATGCAATAAAAAATGCACACTATTTGCAGGATTTTAATGAAAATTACATTTCCAATGAATAAACAAACCCATTAAACCATTTCCCAAGAGTGCAAGATGCTAAGCAACCTGCTGCCCCAGCAAGGTGCAGCGAGCAGGTGTGTTATGCTACGCGGGTGGGAACAACACCAAGAAACTGGTCTGTGACGGCAACAACAACACAACAAACAAACAAAAAACCTCACAGGTCTTCTCGAGAGGGAACTTGACACCATTGGACAAAGAAGCAAAACTAGCTGCAAGCAAAGCGACAAGTGGGGGGAAGCTCGCGTTGCACAGGGAGTAACGGAGGTGAGAGAGGTGCAGCAGAGTTGCAGACAGACAAGTTGCATCACATGACACTGGAGCGACTGATGCTGAAAACCCCTCCTGTCATGGCTGCAGAGCCGTTTCCTTCAAAGTAAGAAAAATACCTTGTCATTTGAGGCTTTTAGAGGTTGAGTTGAGAGGGGACGAGGGGGGGCGGAGGGGGGTAATTTTACGCAATTGCTTTAATAATGGAGCCGAGATGGAAAAGTTTCTGGCCGGGCGCTGACTGCTAAAGATAGAGACGCCGCAAACAGCCCTGTTGTGGTCGGCATGGCTGCGAGAGTGGATTAAACGGGCTTTAACGTCAAGACGAGCTTTAATGAAACCCAACGGGGGGAGTCAGTCAGTTAGGCCCCGTCTGTTTGGCCAGCTGACTCCTGTGAAACACCCCGCACCCCCACCCCGCCTTGTCTCATCTCACCAGCCCCCCCCACCCCCACCCCGCTCTCTCCTGTTGCCTGCTCCGCCCGAGGGTGAGCTGCCTGCCGACAGCTTTGCCCCCATCACGCAGAAGCAGCTCGGCCTCGCTGCTCCATTACTCTGTCTAAGTTACAATGTTGCTCAAACTCAAATACACAGTGGGACCAAAATATAGAACTTGGACAAAGTCGCAAGCCAACATTGAGATCTATTGAAAACATCTTCGTCCAGATAGACGAGTGAACCTTTTTATATGGACCCAAACAACTTTTGCTTCAACCCGGAATATGGAGCAAAGCAAAGCTTAATATTATACAATAAATAACTTCATACTGCACATGTGCAAAATCGAATTCCAAATTTAAAAAAACTCATCAAAATAAATCAAATGTAAATAAAAATCGTACGCCTATTTTTTATTTGCAGCCTTCTGACTTTAATTTCAACAGTGACCTTTTTCCACAAGCTAATTATTAATGTAAAAATGTAATAACAACAAAAACCCAATTAAGTCATTATAATATCCTCCAATGAACGTCCTGTCCTGATTGACACGCCAAAATACCAGGAGAGCATTCTGGGATTTGTCGTATTAGCAGAACATATGCTGCTTAATACCTCGCAGGCCAAATATAACTACACTGCAGGGCCAAATGTGGCCCACGGGCCAGAGTTTGAACTCCAGTGCTCTACGGAATGGGCTGTTGGCAGCGGTCTGCGGTAAAGCCGGGCTTCAGATACTGCAGGTATCCGTCCAGATGGTGACGTGACTGATATACTCACGTCTACGAGGACCTCGACCAGGTTTAATCCACTTTATTCTTGATATTTACTGCTTGGACTACACGCACGGCTGCAGTCTGTGCCGGCCGGCCGGGGTGAAGGTGAGGTTACACCCTGGACAAGTCACCACTTTATTACCGAGACACTTACAGAGATAAACAACCAGCCGCGCTCACATTCACACCCAAGGACAATCCAGAGTCACCTGCATGTCTCTGAGGGAACCCGGGCGGAACCAAGGTGAACGTGGAACTTCTGGAATCGAACTTCCCGCGCTGAGGCAGCGGCGCTGTCCACGGCAACCTGCGTGACCTCCAGACCGCACTCAAAAGTGGCAGGAATGCCCCCTTACACCTACAGAATTCGATCAGTTGTGACAGACTGGCAAACCTGTTTGGAGTAAAGTCTTTTTAGCTTTTAGCAAAAAACTGGAAAAAGGCCAGCAACACTCTGGCTTGACCAGGGCGTGCTGGACGAACATGCACACTGAGGAAGACTTGTTGGAAATGTGTCTGTGCTTGGTGCAAGTTGCCCGTCACTGAGACTATTAAACATTTTCAAGATGGACACTTAAGTGTTGCCGGCCGCGTTTCATTTTTTTTTGGATCGAAATGCTTAGGCCTTGCACCACTTTCATCTTTAATATTAACATTCTTATTTGACAGTGCGTGTTGCTATCTATTATTCTTAAACTTCTACCAAAGCCATTTTATGTCACGTTGCGACCTGAGAATAATTAGCAGCTATCGGTGCAGCATCTTTCTGTCTTAAAGTTAGACTTCGAAGCAACCAACTAAACTTTCCCTGGAATTCCACTGTAATGTCCAGATTGCATTCAATTTCATTCATCAAAGTCAGAAGTTAGAAACGGCGAATCGCCGCAACGAATATGACGGCAAATGTCAGCGATGCGGGGGGTGGGGGGGTGGGGTGGGAGTATAAAAAGCAGGAAAACAAAAGGCATTCTGTTTTTAGCGCCGCGACATCAGCGCGTATCGACTTTCATTTGGAGCGACTGAATTATTGGCGCTCTGCCTTCCTGCCGGCGCCCACGCAGGTACAACAGGTACCTGCCACCACGTCTAATCTAACGCCCCACCACCACCGTCACCACCACCACCACCGTCACCGCCTCTCGGAGACACGCACCTCTGTCCCCCGCCGCCATCGACGCAACACACACAGCAGCTTCCACCCACGGCCCCATTTGTGAAAGTCATAACAACGATCAATACGCCGGTGGCGTCGCGTAACGGCGGAATCATCTATCAGAGGGGTGAGAGAGGGGAGCCTGGGGGAGGAGGAGACATTTTAAAAAATAATAATAATAAATAAATAAATTAAAAAAAAAAGATGGGGGAATGTTACTCAACCCCATCTGAGGATTCATCACCACCACCACCACCCGGGAGCTCCATCGCTCTCCTGATCCGTGTCCCTCCATCCCTCTGCTTGCCTCCTGAATGCCCCACGCTGCGCTGCGCCTCTCCTCCTCCGTCGTCCCTGGCAAAGCAGTGGAAAGTCGTAATCATCCAAACACATTCCTGCTCTGCCTCTTAACAGAGTAGTAACAGACCCTGCGACTGGCCGTGTCACAGGGGCCGGGCTGCGCTGTTCCCTAACAGAGGCTCCTCTCTGTTGATATATTGATAGAAAAAACACCCTCGGCTGTTGATAGATTCAACATATTAAAATGTTAAACTATCAGGCTAAGCGGCGGCGGCGGCGGGAATAGTTTGTGGCGCGCGCGCACACACACAGACAGACACACTGCTACTGTACTGTCAAAAAGCGGGCGCTCGGGCCTCCCCGTGATGAATAAGTGCAGCCGCGGACTTAAAGGAAAATATTTGCGCCGTGGCACAGATGCCATTCCCTCTGCTCTCACTCACCATCCGGCACAGTGTCAGCGCACCCCCAGGTCACCCAGAGGGAACATTCCTTCACATTGCCATGTACGGGCATCATAAATAAACAGCAGTCAACCCCCCCAATTCATGAAAGCCATCCACCCTCCATCTAAGGACAGTATCAATTGCACACCCCTGCACCCGGTCCGCAGCAACAAACACCCAGTGTCAGGTTGCCAAGCACAATAATCAGTGTGGCAGCAGAAGCAGGGCTCCCTTAAAATATCAAAGACTGGGCCGCTTGTGCGCATTAAAAAAAAAAAAAAAAAAAAAAAAAACGACACAATGTCTCAACCAACTTTCACTTTGTAAAAGAGCACAAACGCGACTGAACCTGTTTTCCTGGGTATTGGCAGGAGGCGAAGCGCTGCGTGTTGTTGGGAGAAGCGGGGGGGTCGGAGGGATGGGCAGGGATGCTGAGCCGGGCAGCACTCGCCACTTCAACACTGTGCCAAACTTGCTTCTTCCCCCCCCTCCCTCCGCACTTTAATTGTGTAGCGCCAGTACTCAAAATAAACATATCGCACGGGGATACACGCGTAAAAAGTCCGTCTCTCACTGCGACGCGCGTCGTGCGGCAGAGCGAGCAGTGCGTAAACGACCTCGCAGCGTCTCGCGACCTCCCAAAAGTTCAGAGAAAAACAGAAAAGAAAATGTTGCCCTTACCTCATAATAGCTGGAGCTGCGCAGAAAGCCAACCGAGGAGAAATTTGCAATCCACTCAAACTTGGCCGGGTCCCTGTGCGGCGGCGGCGGCGGCGGCGGGGGGGGGAGCTGCAAGTCCATCCGAGACGCAGCGGTGCGCCTAAACAGTCCGCAGCTGGCGAGGCTCCTCTTTCTCCGGTCACCGAGCCGGAGACTGGCCGCCGGTGTGAGAGGAGCCGCGGGATCTCCGCGGCTTGGACGAGGGAGCGACGCGACGGGATTGGTCGAAGGGGGCCGTGACGCACCGGCAGGTGGCACACCCGGCGAATGAGGCGCGCGCAAATTCATTCATTCATGAGGCTCGGCAGCTCGGGGAGAGCGGCGCACACGCACGCGCGAGCACGCGCGCATAGAGGGGGTGGGAGGGAGACGTGCACACGCCGGAGCAAAATGCCAGGTACCTTTGACTCCCGACATGCCGGGTCAATTTCTTCCTCAGCGTTTTAATCACGGGAGTGAAGCCTGCGGCGGTTTATCTATTTATTTCACTATCTATGGGAGGGGGGGCGTGGATTGGATTTTGAGAATTTCAAAAGGGATAAACTGTCAGATGTCTAATTGTTATTTCCGGGTCTAATTCTGCCTCATTTCTGAAACACAAAAGAGTGTTAATTAAGGCACTGAGACAGCTGTTTGTGCAGAATTCGCTTGCTTTGTGTAGTAATAATAATAATAATAACAACAACAAATCCAATAATAATAATAGCAATAATAAATACATGCAGGTCTGCAAACCAGCTCTCCCTCATGTCAAGAAGGGCACTGTCAGAAAGGAAAAACTATTTGTCTGGATGCTATTTGCTATTTGTCTGGAGGGTCCAGAGGTTTTTCTGTCATACATGTTGGCATTATTATTACAAGAGGAACTTCAAATTATGACTAAAGTATGAGACCAGAAGGAGGGTTAAAAAAAAAACAAAAAAAAAAAACGTTAGGAAGGATAAAAGGTGAAGACAAACTAAAGTTAGACAAACTTGACTGAGTCATTCAATTTATTGAATTAATTTTTTTTTTCAGTCCCCCAACTGTCAGCCGGAAAGGCGGCCGGTGGACACTCGGTGTTTTGACAGTCGCCCGAGTGAGCCAAAGCAAATATTTCAATATTTTTTCCTCTCGTCTTTTTTTCCCCCTGCCCCCCGTAAATACAAATAAGGGCCGAGTGGTAATCCTTGGAAAAATGTGTAAGCCAATTACCGCTGGTTGGCTTGCAGGGACGTGTGGAATGAGGCCTCTGTGCTTCCTGCTCGGGCCGAGCCGCCCACCACATTTCCTGTTCCAAGGTTAATTTCTATAAATACGGAACGCTGGGAGGCACGGAGGGGATAACACGCCGACTTCCTCCGTCCGCCGGTGAAACTCCTCTCATCGTCCCGTCATTCCTTGTGTAACGCCTTGTCCCCTCCACCGCCTCGCTGCGCACTTTTTCATCTTCTTATTAAATGACTGGGTGGGCGACTGCTGCTGCTGCTACTGGTGGGGCTGTCCTTTCCATCTGCGCCTGCTTACATAATACAGCGTGCGAGTAGAAGGAGGATGTCACTCACTGATCTGGTTAACGTTACATGTCCTGGTGTCAACGCTGGGCGTGCTGCATCCACTCCTCCTCTTCCTCCTTGCCTGCTGATCTGGGAGGGGGGGGGGGGGTGTTTAAACGAATCTTTGCGCCTTTTGTGTCCTGCCGAGAGACTCAGGGCGCAAATAAATAAAAGTGGACAGAGGGCAAATATTGAAGTTGGAGTCCATTTTTTTTTTTTTTTTTTTTTCCCCTGTCAGCTACACCCACGACGAGAGAGAGAGTGAAAGAGAGCAAACATTGCACAGCAAGGCTGCAAATGACTTCTGGGAAAGTGGGCACAAGTCACGGCAGTTGGACGTACGTAAAGCTGATGTATCAACAAAGGTGGGGTGGGGGTGGTGGTGGTGGTGGTGGGGTGTGATGTAGTGAAAACCCCGGCGTCGCCGACGGGAGATGCGTGGGATTTGATTCTGTCAAATCAGAAGCAGGAGCGGCGGCGGCAGCGGCACTAGCGGCTCTGGCCCGGCACACCTGCTACGTGGGCTTCGATACACACAACTTACTAAGCCGAGCCTCAACATTCACCTTCCTGCAATTTCACACCGTCTGCTCCCTCAAGAAGTGCACGAGCACGCTGATAAAAGCGAGTCACCGCGGCCAGCTGGTCTCCGGTCGCCGTCTTCTTTTCAACTCTCCAAAGTGTTAAAGTGTCGCGGTAGCAGCGGCTCATCCCCTTTTTTGATATGAATATTTGGACCATAGTTGGACCAACAAAAAAAAACCTTCAAGGCTTTACAACAACGAGAGCTTGTATAACAATATGTCAACTGAAGCGGAATGAGACGGAATATTTTGCCTACGGGGTGAACCGCAGATTAGCATCGTGTGAGGGAAGCTAATTAGGGCTGAACTTTACAGTTATATTAAGTTTCCATTACAACAGACGACCGCAAAAAAGTTCCCCTTTCTCCTCCGTTCAGTTACTTGATCTTCATCAAGAGTTTTCTGTCATCAAATTCTCTCAAATTCTATAATGGATGGCTACCGACAATAGCTAGCATGCTAACGGTACCAGACTACTACAGACGAGACAAACATGACAAAATGTGGCTAGGTCGCAACGTCACTTTTTCGTGCTTCAATTTGATAAAAAAAAAAAACATGTTTCGAATGCGGCAGGTTTCCATTCATCCTCGGCAGAGTATTTTGATTCTCTGTATGCACTTAGTGTTGGAATTTCACCACACTGCGTTTTGCGGTGTTTCCTGCACATGTTTTGCTTTCAGGGGGGAAAAAAAAACAACCTAGATTGTAATTAAGCTTTGCACAGCTGCCCTGTGGGCTTCATTTCCTTTTTAGGATTGATTAGCTGCTTTGACTTCTGCCCGCAATTCATTCTTCCTTGCGTTTGATAAGTATCACTAAATTGGACCTACATGAATTAGGTCTTTCCTTTCTTAAAGCTCAAAATGTGTCAAGTTGCCCATGAATACAAAATCTTGTGCCTACCGAATGCAAACGGGCAAGCGCTTCAGAAAGAAAAAGGCTGGCAGACTCCGGTCAAATAAAACAAACGTAACTCAAACAGTTTCTGAAAGGTAATACCCGCATGCAAATTTCTTGTTCATGCAAGAATAAGTCTTCGACGGGAGGGGAGGGAGTCAACAACAACAACAACAAAAAAGCAAATGAGTTTCCCCAGACAAAGCGGCCAAAGTCTTAAAAGTGGAGCCGGCACGCTTCGCTTTTGAGAAAGAAAACCCGCGGTAAGAAATCTTCACGCGCCGCCGCTCCACAACAGGAGACTCTCCACAGTGTGGGAACCACAGTCCGCCATGATTCAGGGCTGCACTCAAACGAAATGCAGTCAGACCTGTCCTTTGACTTTGAAATATGATTCTCCACATAATGGGACAGAGCTTTTGACTGGAATGAAAAAGACACCTGCCAGATTGGAGGTGGGCAAACCTTTTGACTGGCGGGGCCACAATGGGTTGTAAAAATTTGATGTCAGGGAGCTGTAGCAGGAGGAAATGGATGGAGTGATTTGGTGAACTATTGAAAAATAAAAAGTGTTACAACAAAATGTGTCTTTGGATCCCCACGGTATTTACTTCTTTATTGAAAAGACTCTTAAAAACACTGAAAGAATGGATGGAAAACAGCTATCTTATGACTTCCTTGCTATCAATATAATTTCTTCAAGTTCGGCGGGCCGGGTTAAATAGCTTAACGGGCCGCGTCTGGCCCCACGGGCCGCAGTTTGCCCACGTCTGTGCTAGATCAACAAATTCGACCTGTCAGAGCAGATTGGGCGCTTCCTCTCTGGGGCTTTGGGATTTTTTTTTTTCTTCTTCTTACATTTCAACCTGCTGGTGAATCCACAGAAAACAACTGAAGCGACGCGTTTCGACCAACGCTGCAACAAAAGCGCGGCGCCTCCCATTTGACTGCCTGCGTTACAGCTAGCGATTGACGTCGACACGCCCGACACGGCAGCGACTTTTGACGCGGCCGCCGGTCACGCGGCTCCCTGGCTTCCTGACAGCGATGCAAGGCAGCAAATGAAAACACAATGAAAACTGTCAAGTGCTGCTCCTGCAGCTGGTTGCGGATTCCAACGCAACTCTGAGAGCAATTGAGAAATGTTTTCTGTGGGCGCCTGGCAACACGGATGAGCAACATTTCAGAGCCGATCATCCAGGTTGCGAAAAATTAGAGCGGCGAAAAAATGACTTCCACTGTATCTCAGCGTTATTGTTTCTCAATGCTGCACACAGGCAGCCTCTAAAGCTATTACAAGGTAATAATGGCATTAATCATCATTAATGCGATACATTTTCATACTCTGGAGGGGTTTTTTCAATTTAGGATGCGCGTTTTTCTTGCAAGAAATATAATTAGCAGCTAGAACCCTGAGGGTGTTTTATTTTCCCCCTCCCTTTCCCTCACTGTCTCTTTCCCCGTGTGCGTGCGCACTACCATGTCCTTCCTCATTCTAATCTCATCTCACATGAGATTAGAATGAGATATTGGCATCTGAATACAAACCAGGTGTTGGGGGGCCTCAAGTTTTTTCCCAGCTCTACTTTTTCTTGTTTTTGTTTCTCTCCCCGCTGAACTCGCACAGTTCGGGAAGCTCTTCACGGCCGCCTTCGCCAGAGCGACACCTCACCTTCCCACCGCCGTCCAAAGCATTTGGCGTCTTTATGGAAAAAAAGTTCGGGACAAACTTTGACGACTTCCCATCTCCATCATCCAGCCATTTGTTTGTCTCCTGCTGCTTCCCTGTGAAATCTATTTGCTATTTGTGGAACCCCACACTCTCAAGTTCAAAGCACAAAATACCGTATGTGGAAGCATATTCCTCAATTCCGGCGACGCAAGGCTTTTGAAAAATCCCCCGGTGTAAATAGTCACAACAGGGTCGGGCTGCTCCGGTTCCGAGTTCTGGTCGTTTCATTTTCGGGGGTTGAGGGGGCGGGGGAGGGGGCGAGGCGGAACAATCAGAGCGTAATTACCCACAGATCAACAGCCCGCGGCGACGGCATGTGCCATGTTGTGACGAAGAGTAATCACAATCAAAGTCAGTGACGGGGGAGGGGAGGGTGGCTGAGGGGGAGGGGGAGGGGCTGCTGTCTGGGATGAGGGAGACACATGCTGACTAATGGCTGCAGTCAATCAGCCGTGTCCTCCACTCGGCGGTGATTCGGGTCGGCGAGAGCGAGGCGACGAGCGGCGCCGCTTCCTGTTTACGCCGGCGTCGCAGGGCTGCAGACGTGACTGATTGATTAATGGTGTACAGTCGTACAGTGTGCCGACGTGGCGGCTCAGTCCACTGGATATCAACTGCTGCAGCGAATCACTCGGCATTGAATAAACTACTGCTGTCTAACAAACGGCAAACCGAAGGACGAACAAATGGCGCAAAAAAAGGTGCAAAAACGCACCGGAACTGAAGTCCTGTATGGGCCATCGGTACCGACACCGGGGCTGAGCACTCTACTGGTACTCATAAAATACATGCCAATACCACAACACCGATACCAGTTGAATGTGTACGTACTGTATATGACAATTTTGCTGAATGTGTGTATGTACTGCAGTAGAACTTGTAAGTAATTACATAACGCGTAATGGCTAAGTTTCAGTATTAGTGAGTACCAAAATGCAAGTATTCGTACTGTCCTGGTTCTGGGGGGAGGGGGACGGTATAAATGCATCCCTAGCAAAAATCTTTCGGTGCAAACGGTTCTTCAGTTGCTCTTCTAAAATCTCCCCGACAAAACTCGGCTGACGTGCCGAGCGTCGGCTCTTCAGATGTCGCAGTTCAACACCCGAGCTGCCGTTTCCGTTTCTGCCGGCCACTTTCCGCGCCAGCATTTGTGGTGAAAGCTGACCTGTGCTGACAAGTTAAAGGGCTGCTTCTCCACGCAGCGACAGGCAACAACAACAACGTCACGAGGCAAAGCGCCTCAATCCCGTTCAGCTGTTCGGGATTTTCTTTTGTTTGTTTAGCACGAAGAAACAACATTCAAAAAATAATAATAATACAATAGAGGGCGGAACGTCAGGTCCATCTGGTTTTTAAGAAAGACAAAAAAAAAAAATGTTGTCGTCTCCGCGCGATGTGGCCTGTTACTAGAGCCGCAGCAGCAGCACATTTCCACCTTGACGCACAGCCGCGTGTTTCTGTTCATCTGCTGGCAAGATATGAACAGCACGGTTATCATCTTCTATTCCTCTGTTCCAGAGCAGCCAGGCAGGCAGCCAGGCGGACGAGCAGGCGGACTGATCTGAAATCCGTCTTTTTCATGTCGAACAACATCCGACGGCGGCCGCAATGATCCGCGGCGACGGGGCGACTCGGCGTCGGTAATGACCGATTCGTCCGACGCCTCCGCGCCCTTCGAGAAAACTCATGCTTTCCAATTCTGTTTTTTTGCACGGTCACACCGAATCAAAGGAGCCACGGCGCTTTGCAAAAAGCAACGCAGGACTTCACTCCAGGACTTTGGTTCCTCCACGTCCCATCTGTCGCCAGTCAGCGGCAAGCCAGCCACGCAGATTATGGAGCCTTTTAATTATGCTGAAGGCATAAGCTAATTAATTATCACTATCAGTGGTATGGAACATCCCTTTAGATAAAGGAACCAAATCTCATTATCTTATGACCTCTCACTGTGTCTCGTCGGCGGTAAGCCCCGCAGCAAGCCAACAGTCAGCGCGCGCGCACACACACACACACACACAAACACACACACACACACACACACAAAAAAAAAAAAGAAAGAAAACACACACACCCACCCACACCAGCTTGAAAGTCAATTGTTAATATTCCGGAAAAGATTTGCAGCAGTTCTGCAATAAATGGCGCCGGCTGGCCGAGGACTCGTTGTCTTGTGTGCACGAGGACAGACTGAAGCTTTTCCACGCTTGAGATCACTTAAAACCAGCCAGGCTCAGAGCTCTGACGGTCCCGAACGGAGCAAATTTTCTTCTCAATCCACAAAAAGAAATAAGAAAAAACAAGGAAGAGCGACGCCGCCTGCATGCAATAAGACAATCCTGACTTTTTCAAAGTGTCCATTGTTCCACTGATTGTTTGATTCACTCACCTGCAAGGCACTCGTCCCCCCCCGACGCTGAATCCCAGCTCTCCTAATGATGCACTAACAGAGCACCTGGTTTAGCGACACACACTGAGCTCCTGGAAAAGCGCTACTTAACGATGGCAGCGCTCGGCGGGCATGTGCGCTCTTGTGCGATTAGGAATCTAAGAAAAACATTCGGTGCAAAAAAAAAAGAGAGAGAGAGGGAAAAGAAACCCGGCGAGATGGATGGGAACAGAGAGCTGAACCCTTATAAGTACAGGAGGAACCTCAAAAGGCCAAAGTGAAGAGCACTCATCCTTTTTGTCTCTCCAGCAGATTCTTGGCCTGGCTGGGAATATTAAATTGGACCTCCAGATGTTGAGAATCTCCCAGAGACCTAAAGGGATGGGAGAGCTCATGGAGATAGACGGGAGCAAATGAAGGGAGGCCGCCCCATAATGAATTGGCGCGTGCCACACACGCCCGCCCCCCCCCCCTCTCCCGACCTCCGCAGGATCGTCGTCAGCCTCATCATCGCGCTCTCACAATCAGGTTAGTGCGCTGATAAATATCTTCTCCGGTGCGCGGGAGAGGCAACACATCTGGTGCTGGTTGTCAGACGCATATTAGCTCCTTGTGCAGGACTAATCAGAGCCATCCCAGCTCGGCTTTTTTTCCCCGGGATCAGCGCGGATCTGGCCGCTTTGATGGAGTGGGAGACCAAAGATTCATCACGTCTCGTTACCGCGCAGAGGCCTCGGGGTTGTCTGCACTCTGCAAATCCATATCCACTCGGGATTTAAGCTGGGACGGCGATGACAAGGCTATAATAATTTACATAACAGCAGCGCAATGGGGCAACACAAGCTTCTTTGCTAACGCTGGCAGGCTCCCAACTGTACAGACTTTGGAAAAGGTTGGACGACACGATTGAAGCAGTGTGGAAATCTTCTCGAAGGGTTTATGTGGATTGGAACGTTAGAGAATGCCACCAATAGCTTCAAACAGTATAGTAGTCTTCTCAAACATGCACATATCCCCCCCCCCCCCAAAAAAAAACCAAAAACATATCTATATTAATGCTTAAGAATGTCAAATCAACAGACAGAAATTTGAGAATGGATTAGAATGGGATGGGTTTACTTCCAGGAGAAATGTTTTGTTGTGGCTGAAGGGGCGATAAAGTTTTATTATGACTAAAAGTGCTGCGACAGCCAATTTTAGGGAAATCTAATATTGTGCCACTGACTCGGCAAAGTCATATTTGCATTGAAACTGAGGCTGCGTGCTTTGACTGGAACACACACACACACACACACACACACACACACACACACACACACACACACACACACACACACACACACACACACACACACACACACACACACACACATTCTTATTTAAAAAATGAAATGAATTGACCGCAAGATCTAGACTAGTTCTCATATTAATCCTCCAATAATGCATATTCTCATTTTTGGAGATTGAAAAATGCATGTATTATGTCACCGCGCTGACAGGCCTCACAGCTGCAAGCCGGGGGGGCGAGGAGGGGGGTCTCCTCCAATCACCCGTAACCGGAAACATAACCACAATCTCAATCAAATGCAACCACAGTCTCGGCTTATTAAAAGTGACAGGCTATTTATCATATCCCAGGGGGGCAATAAACAGAGAGGAAGAGAGAGAGAGAGAGAGAGAGAGAGGGGCGAGAGGAAATGACAGACAGGAAGTGGGGAAGAAACATCAGCGGGGTGGTGACGCTGGTTCTCTCTTCCATCAGATGGAGGCTGCATTTTACATCTGGTGGCTTTTTCATTTTGTTGTCCGCCAGCGTGGAAATGCGACACCAGCAGCTGCGCCTCTCTTTTATTCCACGTCTCCAAAATATATATTTATTTCCCAAGAATATGCCGTGCTTCTTCTAAAAACTCTCCAGCGCCGCCCGTCATCGACATTCAGATCACATTTTGATTTGATTAAAATATGATTTCAAAGAGGAGCTCCTCAACTCCAGCCAATTAAGACGCAGACAGGTAGCTGCAAGTGAGCCGCTTCTGAAAACACAAATTAGTGTCTCTGGGTGTCGCGATCGACAGCTTGGTCCGACCGCGCAGCGGTCCATAGATAGATGGAGAGAATAAAGAATCTGACGAATCCAACATCGTTAAGGAGGAGAGAAACAGAATACAAAACAAATATGCCGGATGTGTATGGCAAAGATTCAAACTTATTATAAAACCGGTCTGGTTCCTTGATGCATTAGCATAGGGCATTTTAAAACTATTTTGCCCTAAATTCACAAACACAAACACGTCGAAGAAACAATTCATTCCAAAAGAAAACAA
This sequence comes from Nelusetta ayraudi, assembly GCF_046127955.1. Lineage (NCBI taxonomy): Eukaryota > Metazoa > Chordata > Actinopteri > Tetraodontiformes > Monacanthidae > Nelusetta > Nelusetta ayraudi. The sequence goes on from NW_027466106.1 coordinate 2,738,969, forward strand.
AGAGCATTCAACTTGCCCGTGTGAGTGACTGAACATTCCTCCCTCTTCTCTTACTTCCTGTTGTTCTGATCAATCCCGTCCCTCCAAAATTGGTCGGTAGCCGCAGGTGGATATTGAACCAATCAGGGGGTGGCCCAAAACCCAGTACTTTAAGTTCCACCTTCGGAGAATAAATCTCTAAAACACTTGTGGGATTGCTAGGCTTTCCGTTACGAGTTGAAATGTTACTGAGAGTAACTTTAAAAAGGTGGAAAAGGCAGAGCTGTGGCGCACACGTTCCTACTGGGAGAATCAAGCCGAAACTTTTCAGTTGCTAATTTATCAGATTTTAGATACAGGGAGGAAAGTTGCTGCCGAGAGCATCTGTCAGCAGGCTACTGCTGATTACTTCTTACTTCTCTATTTAGGGAATCATTTCACAAAGGAACTGAAAAATGAGAGAGGAACGGATTGATTTGCTGAGCCCTAAACTCTGAGCAGCAATCTGGAGACATCTTTCAGCGCGCAGAGCTTCTGGTTTTTAATGAAGGCAGCTGAGCCGAGCTTCCCCTTAATGGAATAGTTCGATCAACAATGAAATCTCGCCCATTAGCTACTGGCACTGATGTCGAATTTGAACAACTTCGGATCCGCACAATATCTCCCATCTAGTCCACACTGTGGAAGCCATGTTTGGTCAAACGCATTACAATACAACAAGGTCCAGTGTGTAAAAGTCAGCTTGATTTATGATCTTTATATTGGTAAAAGCTTAATATACTGCCCATAAATACATGGATAAAAGTGTATAGTCGCGGTGCAATAAAAGTAATTTGGTTTTCCTAATAAATACGAAACAAGCTGTCAGGTAGGCTTCCTGAAAAACAATTCACACACTGGACCTTTAAAAGAAACAGCAATGTAAGCGCCACGTTTCAACGTAAACATCCACTGTAGCCTGGAAAGGTAGCAGCTGCACTGAAACCGCACTGTACTCAAAAAATGTGAAACCTTCTTGCGGTGTGTAAAGTCGTGACGTGATCATCCCTTGGTGGTCAAAAATACGAAACAAATTAAACTTCCTCATCTGGAGTCTTTGGCTACAATAGTCCTCGGTTGTAGTGTTCGCTCTGGAGAGTCTGTGAAATTAAATGTGGCCAAGCGAGGCCAGAAGCACTTTCATCTTCAGCCTGACTGCTTCAGAGGCATCGTGCTCGGCTCGTCCGGGGTTCACGCTCGCCTTGAAATGAGCGTTCGCCTACGAAATCTTTGTCTCCCGAGCGCAGTCTGAGTGCGCCACAGCTGTTCAGGTGTGTAAAACCTTAAGATAACACCGAGGACATGACCTCACCGACAGCTGCTTCATCAGCTGACATCGCCTTCCTCAAGCTTTTGCACAAGCAACACATCATCGGTTTCAAAGGCCCAGAGGGCAACTTTTAGTAGCAGCGAATGGTCTGTGAGCAATGTACAAACAATGTTAATGTCGACGTCAGTTTTCTGACGCTATTTACCTTGAAAGAGTTTGTACGCCGAAAAACAAAACATATCTTTAATGAATTTCAGGCAAATAGATCTCTGTGATATTAGAAACTGAGTGTGTGGAAATATATTATGGCAGGTCTTGACTAAACTAAAAAGTTTTTTTTTTCAGCACTGAACACCGCAGTTCAGCCTTTGCCTCCTCTGTTACTGAACAGCATGAGAATAGAACCATTAAATAAAGCTCGGTGTGCTCGGGTGCTCTGCTTTTTAAAAACAAAGAGCAAAAAGCAGGCAAACAGGTGGCATGAATTGTTTGAGATCAATTTGCTTGTGTTGCAACTCCCTGACTCGCTTGCTCTATATCAGTGGTTCTCAAACCTTCTGTGTCACGCCCCACCATGGCGGAAGAAAATATTTCATGCTAGAAGCCCCAAAATGGACGTGGCTGTGTCTTGACGGATCCCGATGAACCTGCAAGTGGCCCCATGTCTCTAGGACAAAATTGACTTGCATAGACTTGCATGGCATTAGGGCAGTGGTTCTCAAACTTTCTCTGTCACAACCCACCTTGGAGGAAGACAATTTTTCATGTCTGGCGTGAAGCCACCCACTTTGAGAAACACTACTCAATATTGAGAACAACAAATTAGCGCTGAGAGGAACATTTCCCGTCATCTCCGATGTCAATCATCATTATGTAATTCCTGCTGACAAACTGGATAGAATTTGTGTCAACAATTAAAGTAGCTAAGAGCACCGAGGATTTGATCCCTCGGAGCTGAAGAAGCAGTATGTGTAGCGCTTCAGCAAACAGAACCCAGTTAGTCATGCTGGCTTGAAGTGTCTCTCGCATATACATTCAAGTGCACTCCAAACGCTTTGTATTACCAATGTTTGGATACAACCAAAGGAAGTAAATAAAGAGGCATGTAACCAGTGGGACACTGGGATAGTGGATTATACCACATGGAGATCCAGCGAGGGCAAGTAGCAGAACAGAGAAAGCATTTCAATGTCTTTCTTGCACGGTGTTAGCATAAAAAGCTTCGTTACGCAGTCAGGGAAAATAATCACTCCTAAAAATTTCTACATTTCCCCCTAAACTGGCTTCACGGTTGCAGCAGAGGCAGAGACCAGCGAGACAAAAATAAATCAATAGAAAGGGACACTCAGGCGAAGGGGTCACGACTCAATCCAGAAGCCTTCATTCCAGATGAAAAGCCCCAATTCAACCTAATTGAACAAATCTAAAAAGAAGGAAAGTATCTCCCTGCCGAGCCCGGACGTTATTTACACCACATAAAGGATTGGTAGGGTCGAAGTGTGTGTGTGTGTGTGTGTGTGTGTGTGTGTGTGTGTGTGTGTTTGCAAGAGTGATTTCCTCCCGACAATAAAAAGGCAGGTGTTGGGGACTGATAGTAAGTTCAACTGGCATTCTGAATCCCAGTGTGGATTCCCTAATTCCCTATCCGAGAGGAAAACCCTTCAGCTATCCTTGTGGTGGAATGTCAAACCTGTCTAATCATTTTTGAGAAGAGAAGAATCCCTCGCACCGAGCGATCAAGTCAAACAAATATCTAAGTGAAACAAAACTTAACACAGAGTTAAATATGCTATTTTTTTTCAATTTGGTGATAACTTTGCAAGGTTACTGCGCTGGAGGTCAGGATCGAAAATTAAGATTTGAAAATGAGTTTAGTTAGGACATTTTAATCGGAGCTTCCCTTATACCATCCAATGGAGACATTTCTGCCTCATTCAGGATGTTTCGGGTTTTTTCCACAGGACCATTATTAATGCAATATTTTAGTACATTTTACTCAAAATTCTCTGTCACTTCCTGCAAAGCCAAGGCTGATTAAAACAGTCTTAGTTATACCTACACTTGGGTTTGAAAGCAGGCATATATTAGCATGCTAATACTCCAGATTGAGGAAAGTGAAAAATATTTATACTGCAGCCCATTAAGCCCTTTTTAATCATCGCTGCTGCTCTGAGGCTCCTTTTCCCCCTCTAATGATTCTTTTCTCCTTATCTCATTGCGATGGTGGAGTTTCACCACTAAGTAACTGAAAGGAAAGAAGCAAAGTACGGCTTTTGCTACAGCATCAAGGCAGGTCAAAAGCAAATGAGGGGGCAGGCTCTACCTCTTCAAAATGCAAACTTAAGGCTCTCGTCGGCGTCTTTGCTTTGGAACAATTGAGAAAAATCTACATTTCTCTTTCGGACTAAATATGGACAAAAGTCGAGTCTTGCAGAAGGCGGTGGGAAAGAATAGAAAGAATACATATTTGGCAGTTGGCACAGTTCCACGTCCGTCAATAGAGCCAATAGGATAACAGGGGAGCTATGTCCCGGCGTTTTAACTCGACATATTCATTGACTCCAAGACCTACCATCTGTCTGGTTGACTCGCTGCCTGTCTGGCCGATGACAAAGCTTCATTCTATATGGCCGGCAGCCTGAGGGTTGAATGGAAATGGACAGAGAGACTAAGTTAGCAGCAACTATTTTTCATTCAAACTGGAGCTACAGAATGTTCTCACAGCTCCACATCATCATCATCATCATCGTTTGTCCTTGAGCTGGACCAATGTGCAACTGCTTCTTTTAAAAACACATTAGTACACTTACTATGGGGCTGTGTCCCCGAACAGATGTTCCGGAGGAAGCCCAGTTTGAAATGGCAACTGAAAATGAGTGACTGTACTGAACATTCACTCATCTGCAAGTGAATGTACCTAGCTCCCCATTGTCACCTAGCATGTTCCCTCATGGATATGCGCAGTGACAAGAGTAAACTATATGGAGCACGGCAGCGCTGTGCAAATGCACTACCTCCTCTCAATTCATTTTAGCAAAACTCCGACTGGCTAACACCGGCACATTGACAGGAAAGTAAATTAATGTGCATTGTCCTCTTCAAATAAATAAATAAATAAAATGAGTCACTTTGGATCTTTGTTTATTTTTTCTCGAGCGTTGGAGGACCGGACGACTTTATTTACTGAGTGTTATGATTAAGCCATTTGGCGCTGGATTAAATCTCCACAAAGCTGGTGATGATTCATTAAAGAGGGGCACTGACCTTGAAGTCGTTGGAAACGTTTGCCATTCAGTCAATGAAAAGCATCGGCCTCCATCACGTCCAAGGCGCAGGCTGCAGGGGGAATTTCTTGCGTCATAAAGAGTTTGTGGCCGATGGCAAAATTCGCAACTAAATCTGAGTATTTCTGAATACAGAGACTAGAAACTTTTTAATACAGTATTTGTGACGATTTCCAACATTATCGGCACGTCTTAAAATGGTGTCTGAGAATGCCGATACCAGCCACCACACAAAAAAACACTAAAAATGCTTGAGGTTTTTCAGGCATTATCTCAAAAAAGATAAAGTGTTCACTCTAGTCGTCACTCCCACCACCTTGCTGCCTCTTCTATGAGATCACAAAACCGCATGTACTGAACATTCTTCCTCTCGCGGCACTCCAAGAACGAGGGAAAACGCAGAAGAAGCGGCTGGTCTGCAAAAGACAGCCGTCGACATCTCAACGCGTCGGCTCGTCTCTGGGATACAACGCGGGCGTGTAGATAGAAATCTGGCACTGCCGCTGACTGGCACCTTCTCAAAGTAATTAGACATAAGCCAGCAAGTAAGTGACAGTCTGAACCTCCCTCAAAGGAGCAAAATTATTCTAATTTTGCCGCAACTTCTGCCTCATTAAGACACTCATGACAGACGACTAAAAAAAAATGGGTTTGGCGGCGTCAAAGAAATGCAGCAAAGAAAGTGTGAGCGTGAGGACAACGGTGAGTGAGCTCTGATTTGTACCCAGGAAGCTCCTCCGAGCCAAAGATGCGCTCTAACTCACAAGGAAGAGGGAGACTTAATCAAGAGGCGGGTTTTGATTGCAGGATTACCAAAAGGGGGTCTTCTGCGCCGATCTCCCATCAACCATGACATTGACTCACGCTCGACGTTGCACTGATGGAATGAGGCTCTTTCTCTGGCGTTACACAGGCGGACACCACAACGTGCAGCGACTGGCGAGGCGATCAATCTCACAGCTTTTTGTCAGTCACGAAACAAAAAGCATATGAAAGGGCCGCCTGCGATGCAAATGAATAAAAGTGCCATCAGAAACTTGATCGCAAGATAACATTCAAGAGCTCCTTCAACGCTGGATTACAGGCTCAAAAGCAGCCGCTGACCACCTTGCTTTAGCATCTCAAGGCGGCTGGCCTGAACACTGATCCCCGCCCCCTCCATGGAAATGGTGGGAGATTAGCTCCAGTCAGCAAAGCTAACACTCTCTGTGGTTTCATGCGATAAAAATCACAGCGATAACCTGCAGTGACTCCTTTCTATCGCTGCCACTGTGACCTTGACAGCGGAGCACGGTGGTCTCAGGCCTCCCTTTCTCTTGACTGCGGCTTTGCTAGACGGGCAGGAATAAAATTACGCAACTCTTCAAAGGCGGCCAAAGCGGCAAAAGGAAACGAACTGATGGGCTTCACTGGCTTCAAAAAAAAAAATAAAACATAACAGGGCTCATCAGATTTATTAAAGTTCAGTTTCGACAGGTCGCCAACTATCAAGGCTTCCTACTGGTGGGATGAAGCGCCATTGGCCCCATTGACTGCCTTTCACGGTTGGCCACAAGGTGCAGCATCGTTTCACTAAAGCCTTGCCAGAGTTCAGCCAAAACATCTTTTTTCTACCACAGAGAAAAGCATCGCGTGTCATTCAGATCCAATAAAACTGCAGAGACTGCAGCAAAAGTAAAAAATCTCTTTAGCACCAGCTGTTGAGAAGTCACTTCCTGGTTATCTTCATCATCTTGTTCTTGGGCAAGACGTCCGCAGCTCCTTTTCCACTCTTGTCAGAAGCAAAAGGAGGCTGATTGCCTGCGCAATCTACAGAGATCTTGAGACGGGTTGAAAATGCTTTCGACTGGAGGCTGGCAAGACGGATCAGTGCGACTGCAGAGCTGAAACCCTGCACAGCTGCCATGTGAAGTTGTCAAAAGCAGCAGCCATCTCTGCATGAGTGGCAGCGAGTCCTCTCCAGTTGCCGGTGGGCTGTCGGGGCTCAATGAGGCCTAATTGGTCCAGTCATTTAAAAAAAAAAAAAAAGAAGAAGAAGAAGAAAAAAAAAAAAACTGTTGGCATGATTGCATGTGGATCATTTAAGGAGACCAGAAACAGGCCTATTAGACAGCAGTATGACTACTCACACCGCCTCATGTGCCCTCATCTGACACTGCGGTCACTAAAGACGGCTGAGGCCATCTGCCGCCGTGTAGGATCCAAGTCCAGCAGAACATACAACAAATACAACACAATCACTTATTCACAGTGCATGAGGAATTCTGTTTTTTTTTTGTTTTTTTTTTTATAAATCTAAATTTCTGAAAGTTTTGATACGAAGTGAAAGACAGCATCATTAAGCCATTAGAATTTAACTTAATGTAACTTCATGTTTTGAATTTTAACATCTGCCACTATTTAAATTAAATAGAAAATAAAACATGATCATATTATCGGCCAGAAAGTAAATGGATAGAGTTTGAGGTGAAGAGCGTTCAACTGCAGTTTTGAATGTTTGAAATATTATTTCTGATTTGTGAAATATAAATAATTTGAACTGCAAATGAAAATATTTCTTTAAACTGTGATTTCCCCCCCATAAATATAAATTTGGGGACCTGTTAACCTGTCAACAACTAATTGCACAAGCCATCGGAACCCGCAGTAGATTTTGCCAGTGGTTGTGAAAATTCTGGCGCTGCTAAAAATATCTGACAAATGCAAAAATCCACGCACAATTTCCCCTCTGCAAACGCACAAATTGGTCGGGCTCACGCTTGGTGTGCGAGACCCGCTGAGTCCAACAGCTGAGCAGGCAGATGTCCAGACAGCTGTGGATTCAAAAACAGTTGTGACGAGTCTTTCATCAAACACCCAACCAGGCTCCAGATCCCCCCCGATTAAAATCTGAAAACAATAATGAGGGATAATGTTGATATTCATCTCCCTTGGCTTCAGGTTCGTCTCCTTAATCCTGAGCAATGATCAAAACAAATTGGTGCATAATCCCCAATAATTACTGCCAATTCCAGCCCCATGGTGTAGATTATTTTTTTCTTTTTTTACAAAGGAGATAATTCCACTTAGATGGTAACTAGGTCATTTCACCAACTGTTCCAGCTCACCTCAGAGTCCGCCAATTGGCCAACCTCAACTATTTAAAGGCGACACCTGTCTGCTCTAGAATTTCAGCGGCGCTGACTATTGTGCACGGAGGAGCCTCCCAGAGAGGACAATACAGCTTTTTTTCTGAACGTGACAGAATCTTCAAAGTGCCCTGATGCAAGTGGTCCCGTATCTACCGGGATAGCCCTCCTCCATCCCACTCCACTCACCCGGCCATCCAATAATTGGCTTTCTCTTGGCTTCAGGTTGTCCAATCTAAATGTTAATTCCGAAGGCAGCCACTCTCACCACCGCTGGTTATGCTTGTTTATTGGAAGACACGAAAATTAGGGCTATAATTAGATGGCAGAGGTCTTCCGTACTATTATCACACATTCCGTCAAAGCCAAGGATCTGCTCCGGGGGCACCAAACGTGGTCAGTTACACATTGCCTGGAGCATGAAGCAGCTGTGATTCTAGCAAAAGAAGTAAAGAAAAAGAAAAAGAAACAGCTTCAAACCCATTTTTTTTTTTTTTTTTGTAAACTTCATCATCACTCAACTTTCTGCTCACCACGACCGCCTTCTCCAGTTTAGAGGGCATCTGCTAATCAATTAAGAGCCCTTAGGATTGCCGCTGACACGGCCCACCAGCGTTATCAAGAATTCAGAACGCACCCCGCAGTTGGAGCCACTCTGACCTGCCCTCTCCTCCACATACACCAGGAAAGAAACCATGAACCTGAAACCCTAATAGAATTAATGGAGTGAAAAACAGACAGTAAATCAATGTGTTGAGTCACATGCAAAGAATTACAAAACAGAACAGGACCGCACGGGTCCCTGCGCTGGATGTCCAGAACTGTTGTAACTACAAACATACTTCACACCTGACTTCATATATCACAACATGACGTCTCACAATAAACAAGGAAACCTTTTCCTCCTCCTTTTCCCAGAAAAAGAATATCCAACCTTATGCTGGCCTCATTGTGAATGCATGGATAGGACTCAACCTGCACCTTCCCACAAGAAGCCAGATCAGCAGCCGGGAGGCTGACAGGTCAGGGGAAACGAACAGAAATAAAGTTCAACGAAGGAAACAAGTGGGAAAGTGTCTGGGCTTGACAAGTGGCTGAAAAATACCTAATTTCTTTGCTGTTAGTTTAATCACAAAGGGGTGATTGCCTGCACACGCACCGAGCGCCCGGCCCAGCCACGATGAAATAAATCATTCATAGAGTGAAATCTGCCACTAATGCCTGGTCTTCCAACTCACAAATGGTCAAAACTGCAGAACTTTAATTACAATGAGTGAAATAATGAGTTGGAAAGGACGAAATGATTATGCAACACTGCGGGGGGGGGGGGGGGGGGGGGGTGTATAAGAGTCTCAGTTTGAGGCAGACAAGTGTTTCCTAGTGAACCCAGAGCCTGCGACAAAAAAAGGACTGATATTTAATTCAAGATTCATGGCTTCAGGTCTGAGTTTCAGCTCCTCTATCTGTCTCTCTCTCATCTCATCGTCATCTTTTATTGATTTGCAGCGCAATTGACGCCGTCCCGGGCAGACAGGGCCGCGCCAGCGTGATCTCCACAACAACTACAAGTGTCCCGGAGAATATTGAGAACGATCCACATGCATGATCCCCCCCTCCCCGCCCCCCTCCTCCCGTCACCACCTTACCCATTATCCATGATAATGGCGACCTCCATGCATACCCAGCAGCTGGATGCCTCCTAAAGAAGCCATCTGGCTCGGCGCAGATTTCCCACAGTCCTCGCTGCTGGCTTCACGCACTCTGCATCACCTTAAATAATGCAGAAACCGCGCGTGCATGAAAGATCCATAGCTCATCGATTTCCCATCGGGGACTCTCGGTCATGTGACCAAGTCCATTAGCCAGCGAATACATTTCGCTTATGAATCGCGAGGCCGCCAACATTGACATTTGTTTCAGTCAATGGCCGGCGACGCAGCGGCATTTTTCTTGACAGCTCGCGCGTTCAACGGCAACTCTCAGCCACGAGGACCTGAAACGCTTCAGATTTCTGCTGCTGTAAAAGCAAGCCAGATGGACGTGTCTTGTGTTTGATTATAACAATGACGATAATAGTAATCGATTGGATTTAGATTTTTCAAGGAACACGAAGCACTTTACATTGAACCCATTATTCATTCACACCACATTGATACTGTTGGCGGTGAGCTACAGGTTTCCCTTTTTTTTTTTTTAAAGGGATTTTAGAATTTATATATATATATACACATATATATTAAACACTCTGCAATTATAATGATGCATTGAAAATATGATGCATCTTAGATTTATTTAGTATACAGTTAGTATATTGAAAAATGGGTCTGTGCTGGTGCAGAAGTGTACCTGGCTGCGCGGCGGTGTCAGAAAGGTGTTAAGTGGGTAAAGCAGGAATTTGCTTGAGAAGAACAGGCTCAGTAAATGAGGGGGCTGGATTGTCTGGCTCTCGCGTCAGCTGATAAGTCCAAAGAGGCAGATCGTGAGATCACAGACCCGCGTTCGCCACGATGCAATTTCACAAGAAGCTGGATCCCTTGATTTACGGGGCGGAGGGCCGCGAGCAAAACCTTCTTCTGAGATAAAGCCGATTTGATTCGCATCACGCGGAGCGACAGTTCAGTGCTCTGACTCATTGTGCTTAGAAGAGCCCCTTGACCACATCTAAACCTTCTGGCCTTCGGGTCGAACCAGACCACATCAAACAAATCCGACAGAACCAAGAAGAAAGAAAGGAAAAAAACACAAGTAGTAAAAATTGCAATGAAAAATGGGCTTCTGAAAATAAAAAATGTGGGTCCTTCTCAGTTGGGCTGCAGTGATTAGTCGACATAATCGATTAGGTCGACGACATAAATTTGGCGACAACAAAAATAATCGTCAGTTGCAGTTCTTCTTCTCTACTTCTCGGTAGCTGTAGCTACTAGCCGGAATCATCTCGCTGGAGCTAAAACTGCTCCGCACAACATTTATTCCAGTCGAAAAAATCTTTGCCTGCCTGAGCGCTTTTCCAACCTGTTTATTTGTTCCAGGCCAAAACAATCCAAACACACGTTCGACTCCGTGCTCCTCATTTAACGGACACGTGGCTACCTAAGCAACGCGACGCTGCTTTAATGAGTTGGAGGACCTCCAAATGCGTACAAGCCAAATCGCATTGTCATGCGTTTATAAACGCGTTTCACTTCATCTGCCGGCAGTTTTTTTTTTTTTTTTTACGTCACGGCAAAACAATGCGCAACGCGTTTCATGAGACATCAGAAGTATCTCACGTGCACTAATTTGCATCACACGGAGGCAAAATGTCAAAATCTGTCACCTTTTTTTCCCTGCTCCCACCACTGTGAGATGCAGCTTAGGAGCCACAATAAAGAGTAATGAATATATTAACAGCAGGCTTCCGTCAGATGTCTTTGACCTTTGCATAATGAGGACCGTATCTGCAGCCGGCCCCCGCTTTCTTTCATCTTGTCACTTGTCTCTCGCCGAGTGCCTTCACCACGCCGCTGTACTTTTTAGAATTCCCAAAAGAGTTTTGTTTTTTTTGTCGCCGTCAGCAGCGGCCGCTCTCCCGCTGTTTTGCTTGCAAATCTTTCTCGCGCGGCGCTCCTCTGACCCCCAAATGCAAGGGGCGTCTGCCGGCGTAGCACTGGCTGGCAGCGGGAAAAGAGAAAGAGCAGAAAATGAGAGACGAGGAGAGAAAGCGAGAGGACATGGAGCAAGGGCAGTAGGAAGGAGGAGCGTGAACACCGACGGCGGAGACGGAAGAAGAGCGCAAGACAAACAAATGCCAGAGGAAATGTGTTTATCAGAAAGTCACACCGGTGGGAGGGGCGGGAGGATGTGATTGGAAAGACAAATCACTTCATTCACAAAACATGAGCTACACAGACACAGCCAAACGAAGGAGCGGTGAAAATGAATCCTGATTGCCAGCGCTGACAGCAGGAGATACAAATATATGTGAGGCGTTTAAAACATAAATATATATGAAAGCCGTGGTGGTTTTGTTGACATTTCTAAAATTATGAATGTTTCCTCTAAAAGGGTTGAAGGGTTAAAAACATCACGGCTAATCTGTTTTTCATTTTAAACAATTGAATTTGAAAATTACTCATGCACAAATATGCGTTTTGTTTTACAGCGAATGCCAAAATCAATCCTGCAAAGACAATTTCTTGGTAATTGGGACCAACAGCATCAATCAGGATGACTTCAATCTCAGCGACTTTCATCCCAGTTGATCCTCATATTGCTTACGGAAACAGTCTCCCACAGGGAAGAACTCCCACGAACGCTCCTGGTACATTTTCCAAACATAGGATTCCTTGCAAAAAAACAAAAACAAAAACAAGTGATAAAACCCTCAGGTTCTGTTAAACATAAGCAGAAACAATTAAAACCATCTGGATTCAATTATTTTCTGTCTTGATGAAGGCAAAAACACCGGCAGGCAACAAGTTAATCAGCAGCTGAGGAGACAGAAGCCCTGGAAAAACATGGCATTCAGCAAAACACTATTCACTTTCTGCAAGCAGTTACACTCAACAATATATTCAAAGTCCAGTACGAGAGTTTAATTAATTCATCTCCTTTCCATCATCTGCACACACAGCTCTGCGTCAGCTGATCAGAGGATCGGAGAATGAGAGAGTTTTCACACGACTGACAGCTGTTTAGCCTGCGTGCCTGTTGAAAACACTGCCGAGCAGCATTGCACGTTGAAATGAAAGGATCACTGAAAAGGACATTTACAAGTGCACGTTTCCCTCTTTTTCCAGTCCTGCACTTGGCACAGTTTACAAGTGAAAATGGAGCAAACTCAAGGGCTTTAGCTGGTGTATTAGCATATCACAAGTCTGCTGGGACTGATATGGGCGTTTGAAAGACAGCGTGAATATAGAGTCTGTCCCGCTTGAAACAGCACAGCACAGCCTTCTGATTGCCGTTGCAGAATGCCAAAATTAGAAGGTCACTGGGACAATCAGGAAGCATTGTGAAAGGACGGATTAACGCTTTCAAGCCGCCGAAATAACACCAGTTGTCGTCTGCGTGCACAACTTTGTTCCTACTTTTCACGAATCACGACGCCAAAAGGGCAAAATCCTACCTGACCCGTGTGTTCGGTTTCGTCCTTGTTGATGAGGTACATCAGAAAGAATCTGCAAAGAAAAGACAAGCAAGCTTGTTTTTCGTCATCCTGCCCACGATGTTGACAATGCTGAGCGTTTGAACGAGAGGGACCGTTTCCTTTGACGAACGAGGATCGTGAGGCTTCAGTCAGTCGGACATTTAAATCGACACGCGGAGAGGCCACACAAGCAGGTTACAGTCAAACAGCGTAAACACATTAAATGGAGTCTATTTTAATTAGTCCCATTGCTCTGCTGTCAATGGAAATTATTGATGCCGACAACAGTAAACACAACAGCACTATTCAGTTCCCCCAGCTCAGCGCACCACATACAAAATGAACAACAAGAATGTAATGTGAATGTAAAATGAAAGCACAATTGAAAAAACATCCAGGTTCTATTTTTATGTAGTTGTTTAAAAATAATAATTTTGGGAGTTTTTACCCAGCAAATGTCTTTGCTTTATGTAAATTCTAATTTTCCAAAGGCTTAGTTAAACATTGCATGAAATGCGCCACTGTCAACTTACAAATAGTTGGCCAGGTTGTGCTCCTGCAGCGTGTGGGTCTCAAAGCCGTGAGGTACTTTGTCAAAGTATTCACTTCCAACTCCGCATATGAAACACTTGGTCTAGAGGAGAGATGCAGACATGTTTAAAAGGAAGTTTATACATTAGACAAGCAAGAAAAAGACAGAGCTGGGGTATAAAAAAAAAAAAAGGCCATCATAACACAGTGATAACTGCTTTTGCTGATTCTGTAAGTTTTTGCGATGATGCAACAGAAACCTTTTTAATAATACAAAAGAAAGTGTGTTTGGCAGCTTTGTCTTTCAATGCTTAATTTATTCTTAAATTACGTTTGAAAGGAAACAACAGATTAAACTGACTCACTGTTGCCAACTTCAGAGCAAAACAAATTGTTTGTTATAGGAGGGCTGGAATAAGCAGCTGCGAACTCAGATACTGTTTTTAATTTCTCCAATAAACACAGTGGAACAGAACATTGAGGACGCAAGTCGAAAGCAAAATGTCACCAGTGACGATAATAACAAGAAAAACATGACATCAAAATAAGGTGCCAATCGTGTTGTTTACTTGTTAATTTGGTCGGCTGCAAAGGCTTTCTTTGGAAAGATTTTATTCCTGGTGAAAACATGCAGACGCACAACAGCACACACACACACAGACGCACACACACACTCAGAGTGAAGCCACTCCAGAGGCTCGGGCTAACAAGGGGTCACGGCTAAGTCTGGTTTAGCAGGCCTGAGCGATGCTTATTTTCTTAAAAGAGGGATAAAGTGTCCTTCCTCATTACCGCGAGTGGCGCCACTGTTTAGCATGACAGGAGCCGGACAAATCTGCTTAATCTGCTTACTAGTGTTGACACAAAGTTATCTCTTCCCACACCGTAATTACAGCTGAGAGAAGGACTTATCCTTGAGAGGACTTTCCATCTGGATCGGTTACAAAACCGTGCGCTGCGTTTAAGGCTTCGCACCGGGGCGAAAGATGACAGATACTGAGAACGACCGCTTATCTGCTTGGCTTGTTAAAAGGCTGAGGCCGATACAGGAAGTAATAATAACTTGTTGCCTCTCGTCGGTTCTGCCGGCTTTCCCTCGTGTCGCTCAGAGCGTCTGTGCGGAAGAGCGAGCGTGTCGGCGTCTCGTCTCACCTCCATGTCCTCCTTCACCTGCTCCTGCTGGTCCCGCAGCTCTCCGAAGGCATCAATTATCAAGCCTAAAATAAGAGCGTAATTACATCTGCGTCTGTGTCTCTTTGTGGGGAGGCTTTGTGCGTGTGTGTGTGTGTGTGTGTGTGTGTGTGTGTGTGTGTGTGTGTGTGTGTGTGTGTGTGTGTGTGAGTGTGAGTGAAAGGCAGACGTTAAACCGAGTGGAACAAACAGACATTCTGCTTCTCTCCACATGAAGAAATCAAAGATATTCCAGTCACGGTGAGTGAACATGATGAATTTGCCTCTCGGTATGAAGAAAAATAATAAAGAAAAAAAATAAATAAAGAGTTTTCCTGCGCCTCGCTCACCCTGGATGATGGCGAGGAGGATGACGATGACGAAGAAGAAGAAGGTGATGTCGAAAACCATGCGCTCCATCTCAAACTCGTCCCCGGCAGGGTCTTCGATCTCGTCGCCGATGCCTCCCCCCGCCCGCACGCCCACATACATGTGGAATATGTAGCACTAAGAGAAAATGAAGGTATGATATAGGTTTTTTTTATATGAGTTGGCATTGTTCAGTGGGAAAATACAACATGGGAAGGAAATATATTTTCTCAGGAGGGACAGAAAATGGAAAAACAAAACTGAATGTGGAAAATTCAAGCTCCCCAAAAACTGCCCAAAACTGCCCCAAAACACGTAGAAAGTTAATTTACGGTCTTTCCAAGCTCGACTTCACACTGGTAGCCTTTGGGGAGTGGGGGGAGGGTAGAAAAATGTTCAAACAAACATCATCTTAAACAATTTCACACGATGGCAGGGGAGCTGTAATCAATACTTCTAGCCACAGCCAGGGTTTCCCCAGAGGACCTCAAGGGAGGCTGGAAAGATGAATTAACATTGAAGTTGCTTTGCAGAGTGCGACACCGAGGCCCCGATTACATGAATATGGTTTTCTCTGAAAACGCACAAATATTAATGCAGTTTGGCCTTGTGTTAACACAAAGCCGGCGTTTTCACTGCAACCGCACAGAACCAAACCGCACTTTTTTGAAAAGACCTGGGGCCTTTTATGTGTTTATCATAATTACTTTTGCCCAAGTATACTGAAGCATGAAGATCCTTGGTGCATGCACACATTATACACCAACAATCTATCATGTAGTGGTTACGGTGACGCTACTGTGCGGCTCTGACTGTCAACCTATCCGCAGATACACGCGTTGGTGGGATTTTATTCAAACGAGCCTGTGCGACAGCGGTACAAGTTAAAATAATGCAGGACGTGCAGTGTTTATATTATTGAAAAACAAAGCCAAACAGGGGCTTTATGAGATGTTTTTGTCTCCATGTGTCCGTCATTTTAATGAAAAGTATCGGGAGCGGCAGCTCTCACTCCACCAGCGAGGATCACTCTCACGATCCTGCACAAGCCCTCTCGGTCTGAGTAGGTAGATGAAAGAGGCCCTGCGACTCACCTCTTTTTTTTTCTCTCTCTCTCTCTTTGCCAGAAAGATAAACACCGGCAGATGGCGAGGACACAGATGAAACGTGCGTGTTCAGATGCAAAGTTGAACTCACAGTCAGCATGTCGTTGCACTTCATGTCCTGGGCGTCCACGTCGTCGCTCTTGTTGTAAAACCTCCTGAAGAAGTTGAAGGCCAGGACGGTGTAGAGATAGACCACGACAGCCAGCAAGCCAACAGTCAGGACCAGCTGTCACACACACACACACAGGACAGATGGGTCTGAGTACGCTTTCTCCATTAAAGAGAAGCACTGAACAGAACACAACAGAGCAGAAACAAACATCACACGTCAAAACAAGACACACAAACACACACACACACACACAAACCTGTTTCCCATTGTGCGTGACTGAGGACAAGATGGTGCGAAGTGTTTTGACGGCCATTGCGATGTCCAATAGATGGGTGGCAAAGAAGAAGTTGTTATAGTGGCCCAACACAGACATGGAGATGTACCAGGCCAAGTACAAGAAGGACTGTCATGACACACACAAAAAAAAAACACACACAAACAGAAATGAGGAAAAAAAAAAGGTAATATAGCGCACAAGGGCAGATCGAGGGGCAACTGTGTGTTTTAGATAAGGAAGAATCACAGGATATTACTGCGGTCACCTGCGGCGTGTGCAACAGCACCAAACAGTAAAAACAATGTAACGACGACCACGTGTTAGTCGTAAATTACGAGATATCACACACACACACACACACACACACACACACACACACACACACACACACACACACACACACACACACACACACACACACACACACACACACACACACACACACACACACACACACACGCGGGAATTTTACACGTGTGAACACAAACACTTGCAGGAAGCGAGACCTAGATCTTTATCCGTCTCCGTCAACAGCGCGCTCAAAGCAAACAAGCCGCGGCTATCGCAGACGAGCGCTCGGGGTCAGACTCACGTTGTCAGTGAACACCACTCCCAGTTTCCAGACCTGGTACTTGATGTCAATGGAGTTCAATCTGTAAATGAAATGCGTCGTCACACGGACGTCGGAAGAAAAGACGGCGGAGAAAAGGACAGAAGTGTGTGGCTGAAAGAAGGGCGCTCGCTGCCATTGCGCGTCCTTCAAAAGGCCGTCCCAGGTCTGTAATAGGGCCTCATCTCAGAACGTCCTGTTCCCTCCCTAATACAACATAATGTTCCAGGACTTTCCTTCTTTCACCTGGTTTCTGTTGTTCGCCAACACACATGCGCACATGGCTCAATGTTATGGACCAAACTATTATCTATCATCTATCTGGAACTGCTATTTTGAGGTCCATGATAATGACAGTCATCAGGGGCATTGATGAAGATCCCACTTCCATTTTGACAGCACAACACATTTGAGAATGAGCTTTATTGATTTCTCTGTGTGCACATTTTGACCTGTGCTACCTGCATGTTAACATACATGCTGCATAGTACACAGCTACCATGATTGCAAGACTATAATTATTTTTTTTGTTTTTAGAACTGGATACCGGACTGGCAATATGGAGGCAAGCTGATTTTTCCTAGTGGCTACTCCAGGTACTGCAGCAAAAACAAAATCCCATGTGCCCAAAAAGCACTTTTCCCATAGTCCGCAATACAAAAATAAACGCCTTTAATCAATGTGGAAGTCAAAAACTTTTTCAGTATATGTGCTGGGTGAGCAACTTCATTGAAATGAATGGGCCGCCATCTTGGACTCCTTGGGGTGTGGTTCAAACAAACTTTTCAGCACACTATCCTTGTTGGTGCTAGTTTCAAATTCTGCCTCCACCCCCAAAAAACAATGTACTAGAGAGGTGCAGCAGTTATTCTCTCTCTCCTTCTCTCTTTATTGCTTACAAATGGCTCCAGGCAATGTTGCTCTTTGGTCTCTGGTCTTCCTTTCTCACGGAGCTGAAGTCCAAAGCCGCTTGGTCCAGGCCGAGGAGTTCACTGATCTTCTCGCAGCCGTACAGTTCACCGTACTTATCCATCACCTGGAAGGGGGGAAAAAAGGGACAGGTTTACACTGTGACAATAAAACAACAGAGTTTTTACAGTGTTTAATATGCCGAGAGCGAGATAAGTGGCTGGGATCCGACACCGTGTTGTCGTTGATAACAACATGATGGTGTTGCTCATTATGTAGAAGTGACAACAGTGCTGACGATACATGTTGTACACTTACAGTGCCAGAGCCGCTGTGTAAACAGCTGTATAGTTGTAATTATTCTTTAGTGATTGAGAGACGTTACCTTGTCCTCTTAAAAACATACAGAATTGCATACAGAGCAAGTCTTGACTCGTAAATGAATCTATTATTAATGCGACCACTGCAGAATTGCTCTTTACAGGGAGGCTCCGAGGCTACACAGAGGCTCTCTGGCACTTTAGCTTGCTTGATGTGTTATTTTCCATTTTAAATCAGTTTTTTTACTGAGCTACTTTGTTTACAAGAACACTGGCGCTTAAATATGCTCTATATTAAATTTAATGAACATTCCAACTTCGGGGCACTAGAGGATATTAGACTAAAATCATTTTGTCAGCTTACTCAGACAATACAGAATATATATCCCAGTTCTGGACACATTCTGATATAATTGGATCAATTGTACACTGCACTGACAAAAAAAAATAATAAGGGATATTAAAAACAACAAATTATTTTAGGGTGTTCGGTTTACTAATAGGTAATGAGATCAATATTTAATTCTTTATTTCTTCTGAGCTTGGTTGTTGATTCAAAATTTAGCAACCCAGATTTAATAGTGAGGATTCCCTGATTCCGTCCTTCTACAGACTTACAGAATCACAATCATCAGGATCTTTTATATTACAGAGCTGCATTTTTTTCTGTCTGTCTGTTGAAGCCTTTTGTTGAGCAAGGCGTCCTTAAAATGGAAATGGGCAAAATGCGAATTCCTTGAATCAAAGTCGAATTTCATGGCAATTTCACAGCATGACAGGCCAAGTGAAAGGGGGAAGCTCAAAACGCTGCCGTGTTCTCCGCGGACGACGAAATCTCTCCCGTGCTGCCCCACAGGGATATACATCTGCCATTAAACGGTTCATTAGATGTCATTTAGTGTCTAAACGCAGTCAGAGAGTGAAATATGCGTGCGGCTGAATACATGACTAAGCAGACTAAGAGGTGTAATAGCCCCGCTGTGTAAACCCGCAGGCCTCTGGAAATCTTACCTTTCTCTTCACAAACTTATCCCAGTAATTACTGGGAAAGGACCTGAGGAAACAAAAAGGTAAAAAAAAAAAAAACATGCATTACAACTAACTGGATTTTTTTTTTTTTTCATGAGTTCTGCGGATGGATTGGAACATACGTTGTGTTGATGACCAGTCGATCCCACTGGCCTTTGATGTCTTCCTCGTGGGGCTGCTCCTTCACAAACAGCCCGTCGAACTCCAGCTTCCGTGCGACTTCCTTCTCACGTTTGAAGATCACGAGGGGCACCTGCCAATCAAATCACGGGGGCAACCGCAGGTCTCCTTTGATTAAAGTGCGCAGGTTCAGTGCTAGAATAAACTGATATTGGCGGGCTGGGTGAGCTATGAGTTCTGAGCCTTTAAAGCAGACTCTATATACAAGATAGAGTTTATTATCGGGGTAAAGGAGCGGGCACTGAAGCCGGTGTACCTTGAGGCAGTAGTAACCAATAATGCAACAGAAGGAGATGATTGTGTGTGCAACAGCCAGGAAATGGAGTGCCGGCTCCATGTAGCCGCTGCTCTCCTCCAGTACAAAATAAACCGTGCCCTCTGTCTCATCCTCAGCAGCAGATAACACTTCCTTCCCATCTTCCTGCTCAGCCTGCGAGGCAGGCGGCGATGCCACCTGGGAAGACCCGAGAAAGAAAAAAAAGAGGAACAAGAACAGCTGTCACCGCAATTAGGAGACGCTTTTACGACACAGTGCTACAACTTTCAATCAACGGCTCTCGGTTCGGATGAGACTGCACTCACCTTGTAGAAGAGGAGAATGAAGTTGATTGCAAAGGCGACAAACAGGGCCAGCAGGCGCATGTTGTAAAAATTCCTTGCAAAGTAATTCTGAACATGAGCAAAATAAATTTTAATCATTTGTTTTTCATTATTCTGCATCCAAAGTGAAGTTCCCTGACAGTGGGAACTTTTATCTTCAGTTGTGAGTGTGTTAGATACGTGTAGTGAATGATTACCAACAGACTCTTGCCAGAAGTGCTCATCATCTCCCAGAGGACCGACTGCTCCTTCTGGCTCGCTGGTTCCCCAGACCTAAAAGAGCATCTCCGGGTTCTCCTCTCTGTTTCTGCACCGTGTTTGCCTAAAGTGTCCCCAGGCTCCTCCTCTCTGATAAAAGTACATGAGTAAGAAAGAAGAACAGAAGAACATTCATTTTTAATGAACACTAGTTAGAAGGCAAATATTTAATATATTAGTTCAACTGTTTCTAATTGAAATATTAATAAAAAAGACTGCATATTATTTTGCTTCCATTGTGGCCGCGAGGATTATACGACAGATAAAACTTACTTTTCATGACTCGATTGCTTCTCTTTCTTGCCCTCTTTGGCGACATTGGGCTTAAATTAAGATTGATCACGATTAGGTTCCATATCAAAGCACATTTAAATTATATGTTTTAGCCTACTTGCGGTGTATACACTAGCAGTCAAAAGTTTGGACACACTTTCTCATGCAATTTTTTTTATCTTTACAACTTTCTACACTGCAGTTAGATACTGAAGACATCAAATACACGAGCAAGATATTTGTAATCATGCAACTCTTTTTTTGTTTCCTACATACTTCCATGTGTGTTCATACGTAGTTTTGATGCCTTCAGTGTGAAACTGCAATGTCAACAGTCATGACGAATGAAAGAAAAGACATTAAATTCATAGGTTGTGTCCAAACTTTTGACTGGTAATGAATACACTTAACCAAAAGCACGGATGATTAATGTTTCATATACAAAGTTTTGTTTGTTTGTTTGTTTAAAAAGAAGGGAGCCGTACCAATTTATGATGCCTCTCGGCGATGTCGGTGGCAGTCACCGTCGATGAGGTCGCTGCGAGGATGTCACCCCTGGTGGAGCCGCTGTCGTGACTCACAAGTCTGTACCTGCTTCCCTCCCTCGTCACTCGGAGCCCAAATATGTCAGACAGCGCGTCGATTTCTCCGGGGGACGCCACAGCTGCCACCTGCCCTCCGCTCAATTCTCTCTGCAAAAACAAGCTGGAGGAGAACCTCCTTAGCCCGTCGAACCCGCTCGGCGACCCCGTGACCTCGTCAAGGGTCGGCTCGAGGATGCCACCCAGCAGCTCCGACACGGTCGTCCTCTTGGCCCCCTCGACGAGGCCGCCGTCGACAAAGGCCACGTAGAGGACGCACGCGACGCCTCGGACGACGGCGGCGACGCACCGGAGCTGAGCCACTAGAATCAGTCTGAGGAGGAGCGCGACTGCCATGAGAAGATCCTTCAGGGACATCTTCATCAACGCCCTCAGGCGTTTGACGGACAGGACGGATGTCAGCGACGACCACCAGCGATATATGAAGGTCGCTTCCTTGGTGTTGAGCTCTCGCTCTTCGCTCACGCTGCGCTCGTCCCCGCCTCTGTCGCCATGTCCCGCCGCCCCGCCGCCATCGGAGCCCGACAGCTGGGCGGCAAGCTGCATCTCGAAGATGGTGTCCTCGCAGAAGTTGACAAACATCTCCATCTTCTCCTTGTCGCCGCCCTCGTTGACCACGTCGAAGATGAACTGCCGCTTGGACTCTTTGACCTGGGGCTTCTCCCACTGCGTGCGGCTGGACTCGCTGATCTCAAAGTAGACCCGCTCGATGCGCTTGCCGCCGCCCAGGATCTCGATGCGGCCCAGGTAGGGCTGGAAGTAGGTCAGCACGCACTCGGCCGGCTCCAGGAAGGTCTGGAGTCTCAGGTCGTTGGGCATGTGTTCCGACAAATTGGTCAGGAGGACGGCGACGCTGAATCCGATGTCTTTGGCCGGCTCGTGGAAGCGGTCGACAAAGGCCACGTAGTCCACGGTGTCGCCGTCGCCGGTCTCCATGCAGGAGAGCAGGAAGTGAGTCTCTTCGTGAGTGAAACGTTTGCAGCTCTCCATGGCCTTCTGGAAGTCCTTCCTGGAAATGCAGCCCTTGGAATCGGGGTCGTACTCTCTGAAGGCGTCTGAGGAGGTCAGGTCTTTCAGCTTGAGGAACGTGTCGAAGAACTTGAGGATCATCTCCACGTTGCCCGACGATTCCACCAACATGTCCACCATCTGCTTCCCAATGGTTCCGTTCACGACATTACCTGCACGGGCAGTGAAACGCACACAAATGCTTTTACTCTCAGACTCGTGCTGCAACGTACGGATGTGAAACAAAAGCGAAGGGGCTTGCCTTCTAACATCGAAAGCAAAAACACGACCATGTCCTTCTGCAAATCAAGGAGCTCCTTCAAAATCTCGATTTGCCTTAGATCCTGCAAAAAAAGAAAAAAATCAAGCTTTTAGTTGAAAGGAAGGTGAAAAGCAGCATATTCATATCATTTACCTTCGAGAGCTTCATCTGCATATGTGCAAAAACATGGAGGAATCCCACCACGGCATCCCAAAGACGACTGTGAGCGAGACTCTGCTGGTTCCCAACGCAGGGGCCCTGAATGAAGCCACGCTCTGAGCTTATTTGTATGCCAGGTTTTAAGCAGAGGAGGGCAGAATTTAAATGAATGTCTAAAGGCGGAGGAGGTTTGACTGACCTGTATGTACTCGGTGAGCGTGTTGAAGACTTGTTTGGCTACTTCCATTGCTTTGGAGAAGTTTTGCTGCCCGTGGGCATCGATTACATCCTTCCCTGAGTAGTACCAGTAGAAGTCACTGATTGACTCCTGAAATGTAGTGCAGACATAATGTACTCTTGGTGAGCTTGCAGCGGAAATAATGCTATGAAAAAGTCATGATGGGGTCAAATCTAATTTTAAAGAGTAAGAGGTCAGCCTAAAAAATTAACGGATGCATTGTTGGTGTCCGCCTACCTGCACTCGCAGCAGATAGTCCACAGTGGATATAATGATGTTTACCGTGGTGTTGTTGCCAGTTTGGGTTCTCAAGTAATTCTGGAAGTCTACGAGCAGGAAAAGACGTGTGTTGGAGGCTGAATCAGTCAACAGCCACGACAGTAGCAAGGCTAATGTGCAGCAAATCAATTACGGTTCATCAACTCTTATCCGTTTAGTTTCATGCATAACTACTACACCTCCTGGGTGGTAAAATCACCTGAATTGTGTCCTTCACAGAGTAGCTGCAGGAAGCGGAAGAGGTCACAGGTTATGTCTTTGTCTAGCATTACCTTCTCCCCTGAAAGTATTTAAAAAAAAGTCAAAAGTTACGACTGGTGTGGGAATGGAATGGGAAGGAAAACGAGCAAAGAGTAAACGAACGCAGGAAAATAGGTGAAAAATGCAATTATTTGATGTGTGAATTTTCGGGTATTTTTACAGTCGGAGGATCTCATGCCAGGCTGTACGCTTCACTGCGGCTTTACAGGAATTGATTTTTATTTCCATATGAATACAGTACCTGAGCTCTGGTCCATGGCCATGCCTAATCCTTCTGCTTTGTTCTGCCGCTCAAATGCATTCAGATCCAGAACGCTGGAGAGCCACACAGAGACACCCTCACACACACAACAAAGGATAAAAGGGATTTTGCACTTTTAGCATTTTTATCAGTCGGTACATAAAGCCTTGGTGACATTTGGCAGGTCGTGTCGGGGAAGATGGGGAGGGGAATTTTCCATGGCCACGTACCTACATGACAGCATGAGTCCAGCCATGCTCTGAAAAAACCCGACGTCGCACTTCTCTCTGAGATAACACAGCATTTTCTATTAAAAAAAACAAAAAAGGCACAAAGATGAAGAAAGGACAATCTCATTTGAAGCCCATCAGTCAAAACCAATATTAAACATTTATCAACCTATATACACATAATTGCTGAAATCATCACGTCAAAATAGTAAATGCAAATCCACTTCAGCAGTTTGTTTGCTGAGTAAGTGCACTGCCTTCCATTAAAATGCAGAGAAACAATACAACGATCTACAAACCGCCCGGGTATTAACGGCTCACGTTGGAACAATTTTTATTCTAAGCCCAGAGGACAAAAGCAGACGTTTGAGGCTCGATACCCGAGTGCTTTCTGAAGAGCACTAAAAACCACAGGATGGGAAAACAAAGTGCAGCCATGTACCTGTTGAACAGCCACGTTGCCTCCACTCAGAAGAGCGATACCCAGCTTCAAAGTCGGGGCTACCATGGGACCCATTATCCCTGTAAGCATGTGGTATTTTTAATAATTACAGATGGCAAAAACATAATTTAAACGCATTAGGCTTTCTCACCGTGCGAAAAATGAATCATTTATTTTTCTGTACCTCTGCTCACACTGATGGTCTGCAGGACCATTTCAGGAGCTCCACGACGATGCAGCCTGGCCTGCTGGTACAGCAGCTTCTGTTTCATCATCTCCTTCTCCTGTGGCACATCGGAAACACAGTTTGTTTTTGTGTCTGAAATCACCAAATCTGAACACAGTTGGCAAGCACTTCATGTTTCTGTTTTTAAAACAAACCAGAATAACTCACTTCGAAACTTTCCACCTCTTGGCCTTGATGATCCTCATCGTCGTCGTCCTCTATGTGACAGCTCTGAGAGTCAAAACATTAAACGCAGGCCATGGATGGGATGCAAGTCACATAGAATCAATGTTTAAATGCACAAATATTGCACTTATTTTCACATCTTCAATGTCCCAACCTTGGCCATGATGTCTGTGTAGCACTGATAAAGGCTGTCATCTTCAAGCTTACTGTGAACACACGGATATAAACTTCAATTTAAATTTAAGTAGACATAAAGAGGAGGTTGCCTAGAACAGCTGAATGGCTCTGACTTTGTATGGCTGCCGCAGCATCACCTCTGAATGCCCCTCGGCAGAACGTCTGAGGCCTGCGAGTCTGTTTAGCGGCATTAAACATTGCATCCGAGCACGTCGGTACACCTGGAATCTGGCTGATTCGATCACATCTCTACAGCGAACACACGAGCGAGGATACTCTCCCAGCCCTAATGTCTTTACAGGGATGTGGGAAGAAAATTTGATTTCACGTTATGCTCCCAGACAGCGAGTCACATCGGTAATATCGGCGCTGGGGAGCAGGGAGGAGCAAAGCATGTTTACTGTCAGAGGCTTACAATGACAGTGCGTGTCAAACATATCTCGGCGGTTCGCTTGAACGCCATCGATCGTTGCATAAACCGCACAATGGAATGCATTTGAACGAAGGGGACATTTTACGGAAAGGTAAAGCTATTGAAAAAGTTTTTGCAATCAGACGACAAGAGTACAAAAAAACCCTGCTTACTGTCACGTTAAAAGACTTTCCTGGTGATGAGTTTTACCAGTGAATAGATTCGGCTGAGATTTCTGCCGTGTGAGACCTTTAGCAGTGAGCGCACACCTTCTTTCCATGAGGGCAGATCGACTGAAGAGTGAAATGAGCTGCAGGAGGGGATCGATTGGTTTGATACCGTCTTCAGAGTCATTGTCATCCTCCCTGTTAACGGCACACAGATCTCCCGTGCCTCTGTCCTGCAATTTCCCCCCCAAAAGAATGAAGTCACTCATTTGTACCACATTGCTTACCTGCTCACACACACATACATACAAGACTGTCAGAAAAACACAGACTTGTAGAAATTCTATGTATAAATAACATGATGATCATGCTGTGTGGCGTAATTTCCACCGTGCTACCACAATTTATACTCATATGAAACAATTTCAAATTGCGGACGACACCATTGCTAAGTCTTCTATAAGCTTCTCCTCCAAGCTGTGCTCCTCCGCTGACACCCAGGATTTGTTGTACCCCTGGATGAAGAGATTGACAACCCTGTGCCTGTTCAAGAGGAAGGTGTACACAAACAGATTCACTTTAGTGCTGCTTGCTATACTAAAAATAAATTTAAAAAAATAAATAAAAATCACATACATAAAATTCTATAAATTATAATCCTGTCTGAGCTATATGCAGGTCCATACTGCACACAATTAAATCACATGTGAGCACCTGGGTAGGTTGTAGAGCGGGGCCATCCTCAGGCAGGCCACCACCGCTCGCTTCCTTTGTTTGGATAAGACCTTGTGCCAGGAAGGTTTCTTACTTCTTTGTGGGTTTTCCACCTCAATGAAAAGACAGTTGGCAGATTTGAGAATGACAAGCACACAGTTTTGTCTTTTGCACATTAGCAGTGAAAGCACTGCCTTTACATCAGTAGAATACTGTGGTAATTGCATAGCTTTTTCCCATAAATATTTACCTTCTCCAGGTAATAAAGGACCCGCCCTACTGTGAGAATTCGCTCTACAGTCATGTGGACGTCAGTCATTGCTCCTTGCCTTTGACCTTCAACAGAAAGGGTTTCCTGCACCAGGCTATCTGCATCCTGCACAAATAAAAGGGCAGTAAATGTCTGTCTGCCGCTTCACCCATTAAATTTCACATACCGAAACCCTTACGAAAGGCAAGAAATTTGAAAAAAGGCTTTAGGAATTACAAGATATTCAGAAATTTGCATTATGTATTTTTTAGTAAGTTAGTCCTACTAAGAATGTGTTTATTCCATGTCTTTTCCCACTACTTCATGTCCTAAGGAGTTACATAATGAGCCTTTAAAATGACAGTAGAACTAAAATTACAAAACAGTACTAATTTTACCTGATTTTGAAGGTGACGAATACAACCTAACAAACGCTCTTGAATTTCATCTTCAGTGTTCTTCTGTGGAAAGGATAGGAGAAAGAAAAAATGCGCTCAAAATCAAATCTATTGTGAGAAGCTCAGACAAACACCTTCCCTTTAATCATGCCCCACTGAAGATTATCAAAACTGAAACCCTCATTACAGAGCGATCGCTGCGCACCCTAAAAGCATTTATGATCACGTAAACTGAGTAAAAATTCCAAGGCTTACGAAACTTGTGCCTGACCTGAGAGAAGCTGTCCTTTGCTAGCGAGATAAGGCTCTGGTGGTGCGGGAAACCAAGCCTGAGCCCCACAGGGAGAAGTCTCTTCATGGAGGCCACAATGAGAGAGGTGTGCACGGAATAACAATCCCCCTTCTTCTTCACCTTCCTCGCTTCATGGTTGTTCAACTAAGCGTTCAAGAGCCATGAAGGAAAATAAACAAAACGTTTTTCAGACTGATAAAGATCATTCTTTTATGAATCCTTCACAGCTCCATTGTCTCGAAGATGGAAAAAAAAATGCAATACGCAGAAAAACAAAGTACCAGTCGACTGAGAGATTGAGCTAACCTGGGACTCTTTGGCCTTTTTGACCAAGAAAATTAGGTTGTTGATTTCGTTTTGAACTACAAAGTTCTGTTCCTCCCATTTGAAATTCTGTTGCAAGAAAAAAGTAAAAAGGAAACATTTCTATACCTTACACTGCGGCATTTCCAAACGTATAATACCAATTAAACATTGACTTAAAGAAAAACACATTTGTGTATCAGCTTACATGAGATTTTGCCCAGAAAACAAAAACATCTGCCACCATGCTGTAGAGCTGCACTGCATTTGGATTTGACTCTTTGATCCAACAGGCTCTGAGACAAGACAACCACAACAAGTAAAGTTATTACAACAGCACACTACCAGTCAAAAGTTTGGACACACCCCATAAATTTAATGTATTTTCTTTCATTCTCATGACTATTGACATTGCAGTTTCTCACTGAAGGACATAGAATTATGTAGGAAACAATAAAAGTGTAAAATAACTTAAACACGTTTTATATTGAAATTCCTCCAAATTGCCACCTTTCATAAAAAGCATATTTAGAGTTATTTAACATATTTTTCGTGGCTGCATAATTACATATATCTTGCTCATATATGTGATGTCTTCGGTATCTATCTGCAGTGTAAAAAGTTGTACGTCCACGTGTGAGATTCTTGTATTTCATACCGATTGGAATCCACAAATGGGATGAGGAGGGGGTAGAAGGCATAGAGGTCCCGCACCAGCACGGTAAACTTTTCCTGAATCTGTAACTCTGCTTCAGAGTTATCACCTCCATCTGCTCTCATCTGCTCCTCCTCCAGTAGCACACTTTCTGCCCTTTTCTTCAGTTTTTCCATCAGTGGCAGGAAGTGGCTTTTTAGGAGCTCGGGACGGGCATGGCATATGACTGACTGAGAATAAACTGAAAGCCAGGGTGAATAATGAGGAAAAGAACAAATTCATACATGGAGTGGAAAATAGAAAGAATTGCACAGCAGTAACTGGCAGGGCCACAGTACCTGCCATCTGTTTCATCCAGTCACCCTGACTAATGCCCATATGGTTTTGGATAATTTGAAGGATGTGGCCAAGTAGGTCGCTGGCACGCTGAGGACTGACAGAAGTACAGACCGGGCTATCGGGCTGGCCTTCCGGGCCCCAGTGCCACCAAAGGGACATGTAGCAGCACAGCATGGGCAGGACGACTTCTGTGACGTGGACATAGTGCGGCTGGCACGCTCCGGCACCTGCACCTGCCAGCTCCTTCACTTCCGCCAGGGCCTGATCCAGGGACGGCAGGAGAGGACACATGTTCTCCACCTGATCGGGGAGCCCAAGGTCTGAGGCAAGCAGAGAGAAATCATTACGCGGAGAATTTGAGGACGGCCAAAAACGCAGATGGGATGTATTTGTTACCTTCTCTTTCAGCGTCACTCATGGTGTTGTAGATGGAGTGAGGGTTATTTTGGTTTAGCGCCGGCTCCAGGAAGCACACAGGAAAGGCTGAAGTCAGGGCTGCGACACAGGCACCGGCTACTGTCCTCTGTCTGTGGGGGAACGTTGTGACAAGCGGAGGACTCTTCACACACGACACATGTGATGATGTTATTCTGTCCAGAGATTCCCAATTTTAATTATTTGTCGATTTATGAAGACGTAACTGTACCCTATTACCGCTGAACCTCCCTCACAGAGGAATTTTGCAGTAAAATGTCAGAATAAAGAGAATACATAGTGGACTTGTGTACGCCGCGCTGGAGTAATGTCAGGTGATTAGATGGAGACACAATCTGTATTTGTAGACGGTACCTGTCCATGTAGATCGTGCTGCTTGTGCCAAGAGAGAAGAGGCTGTTGAGAATCCTGTAACAGGACACCTGGATGCTCCCCACTGGAAGGACAAGGTGATCCTTTCAGAACACGGCCAAGGACGCAGAATAGGAACGCTGACGGCACACGGTCAGAGAGGCAGACAAGCTGGACGGCTGCTGAATCAGGTAGTGAATGATTCCTGGAAGGTCGGGATATTAGTGAGGGAGACAATATGCTCCTGCTGCTCTGTGGCCACGACAGAGACACTTAATGAGCGCCAGCTTCAAAGGTGTGAGGTAATATGGAGGAGAGGGTGGCCCTGAGTGAATTCAGGGGGTGTGGGAAACAGCTGTTCGTTTGACTCAATAGCATATGGGAATAAATGCTAATCAGAAAACCGAAAACATGTTTTGCTTTAATCCTGCCATTGTAACGCATTTTCTTTGTGGTGTGTGTGTGTGTGTGGGGGGGGGGGGGGGGGGGGGGTTTCCAGGATGGTTATCAGAGTTACCCTCACCCAGCAGGTCCACCCCATGGTTGAGGTTCCCCAGATGCTGAAAGAGTGAGGTGAGGGTCGGGAGAAGAACAGACGTGGTGTAGCTGAGGACTTTGGCTGTTCCTCTGGCGTGTTGGTTCCTGCTCTGAGGCAAACACGCAAGGTTCACGGAGAGGTTTTCCACCGTCACGTCCAGATCGGCTGCGGCTGCCTCAAAGAACGAGTGCAGTGAGGCTTGGATCGAGTCTGGGGCTGATTTCACCAACGTCCTAAGGAAAAGTGGGGGGAAAAAAAGGTTTATATACACACACACATACACACACACGCACGCACACGTATTTTTTATTTTATTTTTTTTTTCAAAGATGAATAAATAATGTCAAAACAATGAGGGGAGAAAACAGCATTTGATAAGTTGTAATGAAGGCAGTGGGGAGGACAAAATAAGTTTTAATCTATCCACCAGACAGGTCTAAATTACATACATTTCTAAAGAGCTAAGAATGATCTCCACTTGTCATGCATCAGAGCCGCAGTCCCCAGGAGACTAAATGTGACATCGACCGCAATTAGGTAGCTGCAGTGTTTCGGCGGTTCAATTACAGCAGCCACCTCATCCTCCGATGTGCTGGCAAGACACTGATGTAACCACACGAGGGGCAAAGTGAGGTTTACGTAAGCAGAATGTGTGAGCAGAGTCATCTGGCTACCTGGCATCCAGAGCCTGAGCCAAAACACAAAGGCAGCTGGAAACTGTGGATGCCTCATTTCCTGGAATAAAAAAAAAAAAAAATCAAAAAAAAAAATCCATGAAATACAAGAGACCAAACCAACTGCACATTCTGGGACATGAAAAACTGCACCGCACATACAAAAATGCAGACATAACACCAGACATCTCAGAAAAGCAGGGCTATAGCTTTAACCGAATAACACATAAATGCAGGCATGACCAAGCTTGAATAATAGAGGGACACACAGGGGAACAATGGGGGGGAAATTGCTTGAAAAATACATGCATGCATTCTTATCATCCTTACCAAAAAGTGAGATCCTGTGTCTTACAAGAGCTGCGAGCTTACAAAAGAGGCTGGATTTGAAAAGAAGGAACAAGTGAAATGATGAGAGAGGAGTGGCAAGAGGAAATTGGGGAGATTGGACGGTAGGAAATTAGACAAAGGATATGGCAGAACAATGAGCCTTCTCTAAACACATGTCTCTACGAAAAGAATTGTGTCTGAGCGGTTGATTTGGCATTCCTTGCAAATACCTGGCTAGCATCTCCTTCTCCTTTTTAGAGGCATGGCTCGTGATTCTGCCTGAGGTGATGGAAGTGGTCAGAAAATGCATGCGGTGTGTCCTAATGTATTCTTCCAGAAGAGGAAGAACAACCTGTCAAGGGAAAAATCACATTTTCCAAAAATGTTGCCAACATTAACCCCAAAACCTGACGAGCTTAAACTTTTAATTTAAAAAATAAAACAAAATCATAAGTAAACTGATTTTCAATTAACTTTGTTCAACCTTGCATTTTGTTCCGACTATTTACGTGAAGTGAAAACACACCCACTAAGATATAAGAAATTTTAAGATGCAACCAATTGCGTGTGCTTGAATGCAGAATTTTCCTGCATTTTTTCAGGAGTTACACACTCAATTGATAACTCTACGGTTGTTACCCAGTCTGCACGTCTGTGTGACTTCAGGTGATGCTGATAGACTCAGAATAAATGTTAGCGAACTTTTACTGACACGACTCCCAGTCAACCATAACATGGCCCTTTTAAGGCTTTGTGTTCTAAAGTAATTCGAAGCAGAAGTTCAACTCTGTCCTTTATCCACACCGTCTTTTCACCAGCGATTTTTCTCCCTGTGATCTGTGGCGCTAACGCTGTTAACGAGCTACTGCTTCTTTAAACAAGGCATGTCAGGTCTTCTTCTTCTTCCGCATTCAGGGAGTAACCTCGCGGCGCCACACCAGGCCTGGCATAGGTACTACATCGTTTCCAGCGTATCCCTGTAAACGCGTTTTGTTTTGTTTTTTTAGAGTGTTTTCGAAAATGTGCGATTCAAAATAAAATATTTCACACTCTGGAAGCTTATAAAGCAGCGGCAACCCCCTGACAATTGCAGCGTTCAGCTGGAGACACAGACACAGACAGGGATGGCTGCTGGAGAGTCTAGTAGTAGTGGTAGGTGTGGGCTGTTGAGATCTGAGGTGTGACCGTTCATAGTTCTGCTTCAGTGGATCTGAGTCAGGGTGGAGGTGGGGGGGGAGGTTTAGCTGTCAATGAAAAATATTGTTCTTCAGGGTGAACTATGTGGGAAGCTTTAATCAATGTTGTTATGGCAATTGACACGCCCACATGGATTTCCAAAATGTTAGATTGCACATTGTGCGGCTGGGGGTTGCCCGTGGCGACCAATCTAACCAAAGTAATAGGATGGCAGGGGAACAAGACGGGAGAAAGACAATACGCATTTCAAAATGAAACTGGGTTGATTCCAACCTTGGAAAAGAAGTGTGTTGGGCGCTGGTGTGTCGCTCGCTCTCCTTTTGATATGTGTCCTCTGGCTTGCATCACCTCTGTGAGGGAAAATACAAATCAATACCGAATATTGCGCAATAAAAGTCCACCCCAGCATGGTTGTTTTATATCACTTGAATTGAAAAGCTGTTTGTTTAGGGATTTTTTTTTTTTTGTCAAAACAATTGTTGACAAGTCATGTTTGTTTAATATTAAGACAGCGTCTGCTTGAGGCAACAGTCAGTCAAAAGTAAGTAAGCAAGTCTATTATTACAATTAGTTTCATTGTGCTTGTTTGTTTGTCAAGAATGAGAACCATGACAGTACCCAGCTCCAGCATGTACTCTTGGGCATTCTCAGTGTGAGAGAGAAGCTGCTGAAGCAGAGTGTAACCAAAGCAATTGGCCACAGCGTGAAAGTCCGTCTCCACGGTCTTCCGATCCCTGCAGAGGAAAATAAATCAGAACACAGCCAGGGCTTACCTTAAATAACAGTATAGTATGACGCAACTCGACACTTAAAATGTTTTCGTCCAAAAACTTTTTAGCTGAGTAATCAAAATGTTAAAAAAAAAAAAAAAAGAAAGAAACTAGAGGGCATTTTACCATTTGACCTGATCTGCTGCTTGTTGTATTGCTCAGTTAACGCTGTGATCAAGATATACAGTATATGATATATATTATTAGAATTCAATTCAATGATTCCACGCTCACCTCCACACAGTGTAGCCGTTGAGATGCAGGAACTTGAGGACGTCCTGGGCCTTTTCTCTAAATTTGCTCTTCTCCTTTGCAGTTAGTGTATTGTAAGGCACCATCATCGAGTGGCCAACGCCCCCTGAACACAAAAATGGGTTAAATACATTATGAGACGCACTCTCGTACCGGAGCAGAGGAAAGAACAATAATAGGGCGGCTGTCGACACAATGATTAAGTACCTCGACTCTCCAACTCTAATTTCTTCCTCTTAGCCCAGGCATTATGGTAATTTTCAGCCAACTGTTCTGCCATGGCCTGTGGAAGGAAAAAAAAAAAAAAACACAATTTCAAAAACATCATCCAAAACATTTTCTTCCTCAATCTGTGGCCACAGATATCGGGGCTGGCTGAAATAACGGTCAGATGCATCCGTTCAAACTCACTATACAAATTAAAGGAGGATGTGGATTTTAAACATTCAGTCCTATTTTCAAATTCTCCTCTTGTCCACACTTCAAACACAATCCTCATTTTCCAGAAATTAGTTTTGGCTAGTTTGAGGGAAACACAGTTCAGAAAAAAAAAAAGAGTGTTTTACTCCTAAACAGAAAGACACATTAAAATATGAAAGCTGTGGAATAAAGTATTTTCTTTTATTTGACTGGAAACTTCTGAAACTTCTCACTTGGATGACCAGGCTTTAGATAAAAAAATAAAAAATATACAATTCGAATTTAATTTTTTTTTAGGTGTGTAACACAAAGTAATGACTCCTTCTGACTTATGCACAAGAAAGAAAATGAATTACACATTGGTCCCACGATAAGACGATGCTGCTCATGTCCATGGGCTTGGGGCTGAATGTTGATGCGCCTTCGAAAGAGAGCTGAAACACAGCACCAATTTACTCAATCAAATAACCCTCAAAAACGCAGCAGAGGAAAATGAAAAACAGAACATTATGTTCCCAGAGGTGTTGATATGGCCGCTGAGGTGCACGTACCTGCCCGGACTGGGAGATTCTACGCGCACAGGTGTGCATTCCAAGAGCTTCTCCTTTGGACCGCTCAATAGTCCATCCAAAGGCCAACATACTCTTTATTGTCTCCTTGATGGAATAGCGCAAGGCCTCCTTTTCCTACCAGAAAATTAATGGTAACACACACACACACACACACACACACACACACACACACACACACACACACACACACACACACACACACACACACACACACACACACACACACACACACACACACACACACACATATATATATATGAAAATAGTACCACCCTTTTTACTGTAGAATAATAATGGAAATCCATTCATCCACCAAACTGCATTCACTTCTAAGGACTTAACACTGAATAAATGAATTCTCTCTCTCACTCCTTGCCGTGTCAAAGAACAATATGACAACTGTTCATTTTACCTTTTCAGCCAGGGCCCTGTAAGGCTTAAGAAGTGGGTGAACCTTGGTGTTCTCACAAAGCTGCTCCCCGTGAACCCAGCCATTGGAAAACTGTCAGCAGAGCCCACGTAGATTCAGCAAAAGAAAAAGGGAATAAAAGGTCAGACTGAAGCGGGAAATCTTATTTGGACCATCTTACACTTGTTGCCGAGGTGCAATAAATCGTTATTATTTTGGTGTTATTACCTTCTCAAGTGACCACTTCTCATGAGTGTGCTCTGCATACTTGTTTACTACAAACTCCAGTCTCTCAGGCACTGTCACACTAGGGCAGGTAAATAAACACCATGTCAGACAACATATATACCGAATATTACTGTAGATTCAATCAAATCACCTCAGTGTATAGTACAAATATTTGTCTACGGTAAAGAGTGACAGCTCTCTAGCTTACCTAGCTGTATCCACTGGCTGAGGATCAAATTTTCCATCATTTTCCAGGAGGGCCTTCACCTCTGTGTGGGACATGCCGCCTGAATCTGGAGAGAGGGCCTTGGCCACTGCAGCAAGGCACTGGACACAGAGTCTAAACAACTGAGGCTCTTGGGGCTGCGGGTGTAGTTCAGACAAAAGGACATGAGGTTAACAGAGTGAAGAGAAGTACAATAAAACGATAGTCAATTATAATGTTCGGAAAACAAAGAAATAATCAGTAAATTAAAGGTTCTTTACGATATTGGTGGCTAAACAATGGAAAGTAACACATCCAAAATTGAAAGAAGAATTACACTTCAATATTACATGGTTTACCTTCTTATCCAAGGCCTTAAACAGGTTCCAAAACAACTTTCTAGACAAGTACAGTTCCTCCTCAGAGGCTGAACATTGGTCAGCCTGCCCCTCTGTTTGCAGGTAGTACTTCCACCGCTGTTCATAGTGACTGGTCAGGAGCTGGTAGATGAACGTAACGCATACAAAAATTACACATTACCTTCACCCTGGCTCACACGATTAAGAAAAAAATATTGGGAATTGAAGTGACAAAACTTTATCTATAAATCAACCTCCACAGCTATTTTGTTGTGGTCGGCGAGTTGGGGAACATCGAAGACAAGCCGTCGAAGAAGAGGCTGCATCAAGGCTGGCTGGAGCTTGCTGAGGACAAAATGGTCATGAGATCAATGAGCAGAGCAAGCTTGAGTTAAGTTAAGTTTAGATACAACATCCAAAACTAACACATGCAAATAGATGTAAAGCAACATAAAAAAAAAAACATCACTTCATCTTAGGAAACACGGTGAAGATAACCACAACTCAAGTCTGAGAAGTAAATATTATGCAGACATTTCAGTGACATTTCTCCACACTAACGTAGCTTGTCTGCCACAACTGCACAAACTTGAAAGCCCCCTACCTGCACAGAGCTAACAAACAGTCTTCAATGGTGTCTCTCTGAGCTTTGGTCAAGCTCAGGGCTCTGGAAAGACTGTAAACTGCCTGGATGAGAGAATCCACCAGTGAGACACGGTCCTCCAAGGCACAGAGCAGAGCTGAGCATTTAGTGAGCAGAGGAAGCACACTCGTGCACAGGTATCGGTTCAGAGCCAGGGCCATGTCAGTGGAACCCAAGTCAGCCTGCAAGGCAGAGACAGGAAGCGCTTTGTCAATGTGCTCAATGCATAAAGGAGACATATTTCACTGTTCAAGGGTGCAGCTGGGACTGAGGTCAATGTCATAGTGCGTCTCTGACAAAAGTGTCAGTAGCTCACCGTGTCAAGAGAGACGGCTGCTTGAAGGTCGGGCAGAAAGCCAACTTGTATAAGGTGAAGAAGAAAACTCTGGCTCTCAATGCCGTAAACCCGGTCCAGGAACAGAACCATTGCTGCCTTATGGTCTGGACAAAACTGTGTTGAAAGGTCAGGTTCAACTAAAAGACCATCTAGGGAAAAATAAAAGGCAACAATTGGACAACTGAGCACAAAAAAAAATCAATACAGCATTTTGTTAAGTCTTTCTCTTGTTGTTTAGAGCACTGACAATGGTAAAAATGGTCAAACTAATACCTTTTGACACAGCAGGGATACGGAAGGAGATGCTAATGACTCCTTCAAGATCCTGTATGGGGATGAGTGACCTCAGAATGGCCCTGATGCGGATAGCTTCTCCCTTGCCTCCTTGAATCAGCTGGCAACAAACAGAAACAACTTCAGTTGCGCAATGTCTTTCAAACTTTATGCGAGATGTGAGACATCTTCTCACACGCCCGCACGTCAGGCGTTGTGACACTTTGCAGCACCAATAAAGCACCAATGACGAGCTCTGGCACGATTGGTAAAACGCTCACATGCATCTCTGGAGCACAGCGGCCAAGCAAGTCAATAAGGGCAGAGTAAAAGGTCAGGATGGCATGTCCCATGTGAATGAGGTCATCATCATTGTGCTGGCCGACGTCTCTGTCACAGGAAACAATTACAAGTGTCACAAGTCGCGCCCCAAGTAAATAATAATTATAGACGCGGCGGCTCAAGCAATTACATTGACAAAAGGTTCAAGGAAAAATGTCAGGAGGCATCAGAGGAATACATTTCACTCTGTACAACAACGGCAGATCCTGTTTGTCCGTCCTCAACGTGTTTTAAAGGTATGTGTGACCTGTCACCTCGTTTACCCAATCAGAGAAAATCGCCACTGTCTCAACGCCTCACACTGACATTGCTCGCTCCTGCAGGTGCCTCCTGCAGGGTCCATCCATGGATGGGTCATCTGAAATCCTGATGGCTTCTTCCACGGCCGCCAGGAGACCATTTCCTCCGTCGCCCTGGAGGGCGGGGCCAAAGCACTCGGGTCGACGAATTAGCAACCTCAAGACAACATAAGCATTTTCCTCTATGCTCTCTCCTGTGGTCAAGAAAGACAGAATATGAAGACTAATCACCACTGGCCAGGGAAACATTTTGGACCGTTTGAATCTTAAACTGTATTATGAGGACACTAATGTATGAGAGAGCAGAGACGAAACAGCGAAACAGTCCAGAGGCAGTGGTATGGCAAGCCAATGCCATTTGGCTGAACCATCGATGGCCTCAAGGACAATTTGAAATTATGTCTTCTGAGCGCTGCTTCAGAAAAAAATCAATAGCTGAAGGTTCAGAGGGGCTATTACCTGGATTAGTAGTAACGAATGATGGGATCACAGTTGGGCCTTCTTCTTTTTTTTTTTTAGCTTTAACTCTCCAAGTTTACTGAGTAGACTGTCTATAAATGTTATATTCAAACTGTAATCAAGGTTGTGAATTATGACATCTGTTTTGATTTTAAAGCAAAGCGGAGATGTACTGAGAAATTTCAAGCTGCTAGGCTCCACTCAAACTGTATGTGTGTGTGTGTCCGTGTGTGTGTGTGTCTGTGTGTGTGAGCAAAAGAGGGAGAGGGCGAGAGAGAGAGAGAGAGCACAAAGCAAAGAACAGATTGACGCACCAAATGCGAGTGTGAGGTAAGGTTTTCTACAACAATGTAATAACGGAGTCACCTCGACGAAACTAGCGGAATCACAGCTGGCTCAGTAATTACATAAAAGGAAACGTTTAAGAGCAATAGAGCAAATTTTTCATATCAAACTCCAGGGTTACCATTGCAGAAGACAGCAAAGCGTAGAAAATCCAAGTAACGCTCCCCCTCCACAGGGTTCCACCCAATGTCGGGGTAGCCTTTAGCCAGGAGCAAGGAACAGCTCTCCAGACAACAGCCAGCGAGGTATTCAACCACCTGAATGGTGTTACACAAGTGGCTACTTCGGTTACAGTGCACAGAATGAAAGGTTGGCGGGTTAGTTGGCCCAATTAAAACAGCAATTTTAACACCCCGACACACTTGAGGCGAGGTGCGCAGTGCGTCAGCAGAGGCTGCTGAATCACCTTCTCCAGTTCAGGCTCCCTCAGCACTAAGGCCAGTTCATTATTATCCATAACAGAAGCTGCTGCCACGTCCAGAGGTGTTGCCCCACGCATAGACGGTGACGCTTTGAGATAAAGATGCAGCAAATTGTTAAAGACCTGTACAATTAAAATCCAACACACACACACACACACACACACACACACACACACACACACACACACACACACACACACACACACACACACACACACACACACACACACACACACACACACACACACACACACACACA
>NW_027466106.1:2780000-2883132 GCF_046127955.1 Nelusetta ayraudi
TAATGTGCAAGGAGCAGAGCAAATGTCACATCAAAGGAACTTCTACTCCCCACAGACACTATCAGCGAGCGTAAATGGGGTTACGCTGGAGTAATTTATCGAACCTGCTCCTCAGGAGGTGAGCGAAACTCTTTGGTCTTGCGAGCAGTCAGGGCAGCGGACATGTTGAGCGCCTGCATGACTTCACTGTATCGGAAACGCTGGTTCTCCTGCAGCCGGCGCACAAAGTTGTCGGAAAAGGCAGCGACAGCTTCTACCCTGTGCCGCATTTGACAATCACACAGGTAGGACAGAAGATGGCAGAGCTGGAAGACAAAAAAAAAGGAGAAGAAATAAACTTCTATGTTGGCAAATTTAAAACTGATAATATTTTTTTTAAAAACAGAGCCTTTGCTTTATTCACCTCAAGTTTAACAGCTTCTGGAAGCCTCATTTGAAGAAGTCCTTGTCTGGGTGGGGCGTCTGCATTTTCTTGTTCAACATCGTCACCAGAACCTTCCTCCTCTTCCAGGAGGATGGTTTGTGTATTTGTGGAAAAGACCCTCGGCTCTATCAGTTTCAGAACTTTGCCGAGGTCCTCGTCACCAAACACCCCTAAAACTAAAAGGGTGTAGAAGAGTCTAACGAGGGGAACGAGCATCAGCTCAACACTGCCTCCTATGGGATCTCTCACATCCTGACTAATGGCGCAAAGTCCGGCGGTGAGCATATCTACAGTCAGGTCCTTCAGTATGGCCAAAGGGATTTCTGGACTGTCCGTGCTGTCTATCTCTTCTGTGCAGTCCCCATCCTCTCCATGACTCCTGATAAAACAAGGGCATGTGAAATGGACCTGGGGTTTGAGAGATGTGCTCAGACTGGAGCTGGGGATATCGCTTCTTCCATTGTCATCACTTTCAGCGCAGGGATAAAGGGTGATTTCTCTGGTCTGATCGGTCATAGGCACGATGTATTCATGGTTCATCATGACACGGGCCGCAGCGTGGTTGCTGAGGTAAACCTGAGGAACACGGGTGACTATTTATTCATATTTGCAATGGATCAAAATACCCAGTGAGAGGAAAGTGCAGCGGCAAAAATCACCTGAGTGAGCAGCTGGTAAAATGCTGAACGGAGCGGCCCAGGGAGGCAAGGGTCCTGAATGGCATGAAGGAACTGGGACTGGTCTACGTAACTGCACAGAGCGTGACTAACGGCTACATTTCCAAGGGAGCACAAAGAGCAGTAGAGCAAGAGTGTGTGGTAATGGAAGGCCAAAAGGTCTTTTAGTTCCGACAGCTCCAAAATGTCGACACACCTAGATGGATGCAATCAGGAGGTAAGGACAATTATGAATATGCCTCAAATGTGAAATTTAAAGTAAAAACTTTTGTAAAAAATTTGTTAACTGAAATGAAATATGCATTAGCGTCTGCATAATAACTGGAAACTTCTGTGCATTTTATCTTTACCTGTTTTCGTCAGGTAGCTGAAGATTCAAGACTTGCAGGCCTTCAGAACAGTGGATTCTCCATCCACGGCCCTCATCAGGTCGATCCACCGTCACCTTAAGGGCATCACCTGGTACTTTAGTCCAAGACGCGGGACTGAGATGTTGCACCTGGATCCGTGGCAGACACTGGAGCGTAGCGTTGTCCCCCTGGCTGCGAAGCAAACCTGCCGAAAGGGGCAATGCATTCTGGGTTGGAAGGGAAATAAGTACAGTTAACAATCAGACCAGAAAGGTTCTTCTGATGTCGAAAAGAATGACGCACGTCTACCTTAATGCGTCCAAACTCAAATTGAAACATGTGGCCGGTGGTCGGCTTGACAAACACGGCAGGAAACAACTTTGTGCTGGCTTCCACCTAGTTG
Organism: Nelusetta ayraudi; assembly: GCF_046127955.1. NCBI lineage: Eukaryota > Metazoa > Chordata > Actinopteri > Tetraodontiformes > Monacanthidae > Nelusetta > Nelusetta ayraudi. Next base: position 2,781,855 of record NW_027466106.1, read on the forward strand.
GTGTTCAAACAATATTAACATCACGTTAATAATGTGCTCAAAACTTGCACCCTCAAACAATGATTATCCAGATTTATGAAAAATAACAAATAATAATAATAATAATAAACCTACCTGGTAGAAGGTAGCCATCTCTATTCCACTGGAGGTAAAGGTGAGCAGCCCTGTCGCAGTGTCGATCAAACAACCAATCTCCAGCCCTGAGCTTCTGCGGCTTTGGGACAGGCCCGTTGCCTCTCCGGCGCACACCATGTAACAATTACACCGCTTTACACTGCACACAAGAGAGATTAGAATGTGTCAGAAAATGATGATACTTTAGACAGGTTATTTAGCAGCCATCCTGCACCACTCGCCCTCTGAAAAATACATTGTCAAGGAGGCACATGTTCTAATAAAGCAAGTTGGAGGACACCAACCTTTCTTGGACTTTGCCACATTCGTCTCCGAGGGTGACGGTTACAGTGCGGACATGGTCAGCGTCAAAAGTCACATTATGCTGATGGAAATTAGAGGTCGCCCAGCCGACCCACACATCAAATGGCTCCTGGCCTGGAAGAACCCGCACTGAGTAATAATACTGAAACACAGAGGTCAGCTTGGGTCACTGTCTGTCATTTGCACATTTCATTCAAGTGTTTTGTGTGTGAAAGTCAAGAGATGAACAACTATGTATTTTGCAGTCAACATTTTTTTTTTTTTTTTTTTCGTTTTTATCATTGAATACAAGTTCTGCTGTCTTACTCGGGAGCCTTGGATGAGGTGATCATAGTTATCTCTATCGGCTAAAACATCTTCCAGAAGTCGTGCTGATGAGTTGCTGCTGACTAGGCCTGGTTTTGTCCTCTTCAACATGAACCTAGGAGCACAAAAATGCACATGAATTTGTCCACAGCTCAATTCACTTGGTGAACAAGTTACGCCTTTGATAAGACAGAAAATGTGATTGTTTTTATTTTATTCAATATATATTCTTTTATTATTCAATTCGTAATTTTCTTTTTTCGCATCACCATTGTAATTGCCATCATATTCCAATTTATATTCAAACAAAAGTTACTGATAAAAATGCAAACCTTCCCTCAAGGTTATACATTGCTCTTGAGTATTAAACAATAAATAAACAAAATCAAAGTTTATTAAATCTACCTCTGCTTTATTCGTGATGTTTTGTCTTGACTGTGATCCTTGTGATTGAGCTCATCTCTGGAGCCAGCAAAAGTGGTGGCTGACTTCCTCAACAGCTCAAAGTCAGAATCCACCTCCTCGGGCTCCTTCCTTCCTAAAAGGGCAACGGAATTAATTACGGCAGCGCCCTGGGGAGCTTAGGGCTGCGCAACTCATCAGGCAATTAATGGTAAAGTATCAGTCATCACATAAGTGGATCATCTAAATAGCTATAAAGTGCATTGAAAGACGCAGAGATTTTTGATTCAGTTCCCATGAAATAAATGTTCTGTTATTGAATGTGGCAGTAATAGTGACTAACTATATGGAAAACTAAGCAGTAAGATGAATGGAAACGAGCACGTTCTACTGGACCTGCAGTGAGAGAGTTGGAGGCCACTGGCGGCACACCTCCTGCTGGGCTAATGAGGACGGCAGCGCATTCAATGGCCATGCTGAGCCGATAAAAGCTCATCTCGCTGGCTCCGCTGTGGTTTGCAAACAATCGCTGGGAGACCCTCATGCCGGATAAGGAATCCATAAAACCACTGACTGGAGTGACCTTGAATAACATTTTGCATATAAGCATTATTGCTAGACTGCAACTGCACAAAAATCTCCAATTCAGCCCACAAAACCCACAAGGAAATGAATTGTATGCATGTATATGTACTACAGACAAGAAATGACACAATACTAATCAAGCTAATCGCTAAAGAGAACCTGCAGGCTGTGGATTTAACCTGTAAATTGTGACAATCGGACAGTATTGAGGTAAACTGAGGCTGTTTCCAACTCATCCACAGGGCTGGGTCTCTCGACATGTTGACAGCAAACGGTTGATACCCCTCCTGCTGGCCACAGACAGGGAAGTACTGCAACGAGCTCACTTGACGGCCCAAGTTTAATCGGCCCAGCTGGTTCAGTCCGACGCTGACAACAGGCAAGAAACCTAGTGGTTACGAAGACAGACAACACAAATAAATTTAGAGTTGCTATTGTATTTGGGTAATAACCTGTAAAAGAGAGTAATTGGATCAATGTATTATCAAACAACAACACACATCATTCTTACCGTCCATGATGTCAAAGTCCTTTGCAGCCAGTTCGGATCCTATGCTGCTAAACTGCAACTCTCCGTTGAGTGTGAGCATCATGGTGCGTTCAGCCGCATCCAGCAAGCAACCCACAACATCTCCTTCCTGCCAAGAACGTCCCAGTGGCTCCGAGCCCCGATGATGCCACTGAGCCTGAAGACAGCAGGAAGACAAGGAGCCGAGCGGGGAGGCATCGCATGGGTTCAGGAAGTAAATAAAAGCAACATAGTACCGAATGAGACAGATGGTAATTTTAAGTTGGCTGAATACTGATATTGCATCAATTAATCCTTTGAAATGAATAATGACACCACCAACATTAAAATACGCATGCTGGGCCACTACATTAAACTTGCATCTAGCCATGCCATAGATTAAAAAGACATTCTACCACCTTCAAGTTAATGCAACGATTCAAAAAAAAAAAAAAAAAAAAAAAAAAAAGTCAAATCTGAAATCTCACCTGAAATCCATCAAAGACAAAGGCCTGGTCGTCTGAGCCAAGCTCTTTTTCAGGATCACAGCCAGCTCTGGCCCAGCCCACTCTCATTTTCCCTGCTGTTACTATTTCAAATTCAAAATACCACTTCCCCGAAGTAACTGCATATGATTTATCAGCTCTGAACACTCGGCTCGTTTCAGTCGAGAAGAGGAATGGATCCGATGACACGTCTGCAGATTCAAGACAGAAAATAATGAAATGTTACTCTCTGAAATATCTTACACCACATACAGTATTTCGAGTTACTGTCTCCAATAGGGGGTTTCATATAAGAGGGGCATCATGACAGAAGAGGTTTAAATGAGCTGGAACTTTATAAAGATGATTTTACCAAACCTACCCAGCTCTTGGTTCAAGGGTTCTAAAATGTATCCATAAACAAGGAGAGTACTGAGGGCTTCTGTGACTGTCTCCCTGCCCAGTCTCCTTGTTCTCTCATCAAGAAGGCTGTAAGGAACAAGATAGGGGCTCCGCTTTGCTTTCACATCCTGAAATGCAACAGTGAAAAAGAATTTACATAAAAATAATACATACATATACAGCGTATGACTATATTAATTTCTGTCTTGCAGTAGGATGTTATCATTTGATCCTTGAAAGTACAATATATGTAACGGGCATACTTTTTTTTTTTTTTATCAAAGACAGCTATACAATCTGAAGGCAATCCTGAATGAGTCTAATTATAATACTATTAGTGAGTTTGTTCATTTCTAAATGCATTTTTGTTAGCAGAGCCCAGTTGGCCCTGGCCTGAGGAGACCTGTTGAGCTCCGTAGGTCCATCCCTGTCTGATGCGCTCTCGGGCCCACGCATTGTGATCATTCTCTGCCAGCAAGGACACAACCTCCTGCTGCTCTGAGCTCAGGAAGACCTCGCTCAAGTCCAGCGGGGCAGGCCTGTATCCACTGGGCTGCTCATACCTGAAGTAAGGAATTAAAAACAAAATAGCTTTATATAAGCTGACAGGTTTTATTAGACAAACATATAAAAATTTTGTATGTTTGTGACTCATTTCACATTTCTTGAGGTCTCCCAAGAGACAACAGCTGTAAAGGATGCAGTCCTGCAATACCTCAACGGGAAAAAGGCAGGACATTCCTTTCATGTTTTGAGACAGTGTTGAACTTATACATACCTGGTGGAAAATCTTTTGTATTTGACTTTCTCTTCAGCATGACCATCTTTCAAACCAATGTAGAAACCAAGAGCAAGAAGAGTCCTTCCGTGGAAATACAAGGAGAAAATAAGGATTTATCTGCTAATGAATATGAAACCAAATCAACGGGCAGACTTTTTCTCTTTCTTAAACACAACAAACTTTAAAAGTCTCACTTGATTGTGTCCTCTGCCATCTGAATATTCTGGCTTCTCTCCAGCTCTGGTAGTTTGGAGAACTCCACCAGACAGGCATCCTGCTTCTTTACTTCATCCCTCACCTGTGCGAATTAGTTTCACAAAAAAAATATTATAAGTGAACCGAACCAATCAAAACATTGCTTTCTCAAATTATAAAACAATTCACTTTTTTTTTCTTTCTTACAGGCCCATAAGTCCATCCAAGATCTATTCTGTCCATTGCCCAGAGTTCGTGGATATTTTCAGCCATTTTCTCTCGAATATCCTCAAGTTGTGGAGGAAAAACAACCTGACAGTAATATAGGCACATCAGAGATAACATATTCTTACATTTTGGTCAGAACAGTTTATTTTATGAAAAACCAAAGCGAAACAAGGAGAGTGCAGTAACACAAGTTATATATGCCCATGTTGAATGTTACCTTGCTGAGGTCGGCTGGTGTGGGAGTAAAGGTCACTGGAGTGACAGGAATTGAAGGGCCAATGAGCTCATGTTTACCCTCTCCATGACTCACAATGTATTTCTGACATGGCTCCACCTTCAGTTGGACTCTGGGGAGCAGAGCATCAGAGCATGGCGAGAAGCCTGGTGGGGGCAGGAAGCGGAACTCTCCATGTCTTCCTCCAAACAGAAAGCGAACCCTGATTTGATGGAAAATCAATTTTTGGTAAAAGCAACCTTACTTGGTTTACAAATTTAATTTAATTGCAGTGTTTGTGTCTAAATATATGAATACATATTTCTACATATATCATTTATTGATTTCTTCTCGACTCACTTGACACCAGCAGAGAAACTGACCACTGGATAGAGGAGCCCATCAGCAATGAAATTTTCCAGCATTCCTTGCACAGGAAGACCGTTGACCCGGAAGGAGATGCATGGAGCACTGAGGTCAAGGCAGCAGCTGACCACATCTTCGTTTTTCAACAGGTGAGGGAAGACGGAGTTGACTCTACGTCCTACACAGCCTGCAAGGAGACACAACCTTTACAATCAAATTGGCTCAGATTTCTTGATTCTGCATTTATTTATTAACTGTGATTTCTGTGATAAAAAAAAAAAAAAACAGAAAACCTTGGTTTGTATTTTTTCATTACCTGACCAGAGGTGAAGGCCATCAAAGCCGAAGGAGCAGAGGTCATCTCCCACCCCATTACCACCCCAGGCGTCGCCCCCTGTGGGCCGGGGCAGGTAGCCCTCCGTGCAGGCCCAGCCCACGCGCAGGTGAGTGGGCTCGGGCGTGAGGAAGGGCTCCACGTGATCCACAGCCAGCTCATAGTACCATCTCCGGGGCTGGGCTGAATCCTCGCCCGTAGCCAAGAATATGTTTGGTCTCATGCTGTGGTTAAGTATTGGACAGACAGTGCCAAGGCCGAGAAAGTGAAGCTTGCGTCAGCATTTTTTGGTTACGCCGATGAAAATCAATACGGTGAAAAAAATCATAAACTTGAAAATCTCTTTGGAATGATTGCTCCTGATCATTCCACCACATGTCCAGCCACATATTATCTTGCAGTGTCTGGCAATAAAGTTATGAATACATCACAAAGCTTTCACAGAAATATATGGACTCAAATCAGGAACAGAAGAAAAAGCCGTGGGACATTAGGATCTAATTTTAAACTGCCGATATCAATACTAAGACAAAATTACCAGAATTAATTTTTCTTTTTTTTAATAGGCACCTTATTAGAAAATGATGAGAGGGAAGCCGATGGACAGGAAAATTACCATGATGTCACTGAAATTAATTTGGGCCAACATCTTGTCTGAGAAAGAAATGCCATGTTATGCTGTGACACTTAACAGAGCTCACGTGACAGTGTGAACACACAGAGTGACTTGAGAGAACAGGCAAATAGAGAAAAGCCTGAAGTGGTTGAAATCATCAAAGAGAATGGATTAAAAAAAAAGAAACGTTAATTAAATCTGAAAAATATTGAGAAAAAAAAAGTAGGAAGAAAAAAGTGACAAAAAAAACAGTTAAAAAGTGAAAAAGACCATGAAAAACCAAACTCATTAATGGGTTGTAGAAACAAACAGTACAAGCGCAAATATAAGGCAAAACAAAGTACTTGTATTTATACCTTGTAACTCGATTAATGAGACGCGTTTGAAGAAGCAAGTTTCGACTTGGCAGCAGGCTGTCACAGATGAGGTTCTGATTGTAGCGCACTGCCACGCCGTGGCACACACACAGAGAGCTCAGCACCTCCAGCACCTAGAGCACAATCTGTCAGTATCTGATCCGGCAACAGCTCCATTGAAACACAATTTAAAAAAAAAGAAAAAATACACCCACTAGTGATGCAAATTATCAGTTAATTCATTAACTAGTTGCTTGACCTTATCAATCGATTAACGATTAATTGATAAGCGGCGATTTTTCCTAAATAGCCAAAATAGTTTCTTCATCTGTGAAGAGGCGACACCAGCCACCAGTGATTGTACCAAGTAGAGAACCGAGAACCCAGACTGTTGAAACGTCTACCTTGTGGTTGCGTCCATGCTTGTCCAGGAATGAGATGATGGACTGAATGTGTCCCTCTTTGAAGACGTTGATAACTTCGGGGCTTTCGACAAGAGCACACTGCAGAACCTCCAGGACACCTGTACAACACAGGACGCAATCAAACTGTAGGACATCTTTAGATCCTCAGGTCTCGATCGACAGTTTGAATGATGGGTTCGAGTCCAACTGACCAGCAGAGGACTCGAGCTGGTCCAGCCGGCCGATCAGCCAGTCGATAGAAGCTGAGAAATGTGCGCAGTTGTCACGGTTTCCCCTGAGCAAGGCAGCTGTAGGGGTAAAAAACACAAAATGAGAGAGCAGCGTCGTTGCTGCCTTTTAACAACAGGCATTTTTTAATGAAAATAGATGGAAAGTGCTATATATTTATGAATAACAAGGATAAAAACAGTCTCGAGGTTTTGCACCAGTATCAGCGCTGAGGTGTCTGCATTGCAGATGGAGGTGCCACCAAAAGTGACGCTGAGCCTTCTGTGCTGCCAACGCGTTAAATCTCACCCAGTAGTTCATAGAAGCAGTTCAGCGTGTTCTTCTTCTCTTCCCCTGCCACGTCACCAGGCTGAGGAGCGCTGCTGCACTGATGTAGGCGGTCAATACAATCTATGACCAAATCTGTCACCCCCTTAGGAAATGGACGAGAACAAGACCAACTCGGAAACATGACCAAAGTATCATATAATAATAATCGACTGGAAGATATTTACCTCTTGCTGAAACATATTCTGCCGATTCTTGAGCAATATCAAGCTATTCTGTTTCGTTTCATGGTCTATCCTCTCTGGTGAAGCCTGGAAATAAAGTATAAGATCCTGCAGGCTTCGTGTCACCTTCTCCACGGGCAAGCTGACAGGCAAAATGTTTTCTTGCTGACAAAAACTATCCAGTTTCCTGATGAAAACACAGACCGATATTATCATTAGTATTATTATTATCATCACATAGTTATACACAAGTTTCTCTGTAGTAAAAAAAAAAAAAAATAGAATTATAAGAAGCATAAGCCACGTCAACATTATATTTAATTTTGGGCTGTCAGCGCATTAATCGTAATTAGTCAAGTCAATTTTTATAATGGCATTTCAAATGTAAGCCTTATCGTCCATTTTACTAACCCGTGGCCGGCCCATCTGGACGATTACTGGTAATAAATACTTTACATTATGGCCTTAAAACTGCCTTGAAATGCAAAATAACAGAGTTTTACACATGCAATTCAAACCGTGATTGATCGGAGTTAACTATGAACAATCTGAATTCTGAATGGGGATGTCAAAAAATGAATTGTTTGACAGCCCTAATTTTATTCCCTATTTCAAGTAGTGGAGCTATCTCTTCAGATGAAGATCTCGTGTGGTGGTACAGTACCTGATAAAACAAGTCAAGAGAGACGTAGCACTGCGGATGAGTCTGGCAGTGTGAGATTCTTCCTTCTGAGAACGAGACAGCGTCAGCCCATCGTCCATATGCCCCTCGCTGTGCAAAATGGCCTGTTGACAAAACAATTTTCAATTCCTATATCTTTTCAAAAATGTTCCCCTGACTCCATTGTCCCTTTTGTATCTATTTGTATTGTTCAGAGATGGCAATTATCTAGGAATACCTTCCGCTGGGCCACACCCATGCATGTAGACTTGGCATCAACGGCTTGGTACGTGAGCCAAAGTCCTGATTCCACATGTTGAACATAACAAATAGAATCTCCATACTTTATCACCGGGGTTCCCATTCCATCATTACTACTCTTTGGTCCGTAATCAATCTTTTCCTATAAGAAAAAAAAAAAAAACTGTGTGAAAAGTCGTGATATGCCAGAATCGAGATGAAAAAAATAATCAAATTCGAATTAAAAAAAGATTGAAACGTCCAGTTTATTTCTCACCTTTGAGGGTCGAAAGCAGAAGGAAGTGGAGTTGACGTCAGCCTTGTCTCGATCAACCAGGTGCAGGCCTTTGTCCTCGGTAAGACCCAGGTACCTCCCGGTGGTCATGTGGCAGAGTCGGAATGGCTGGCCCCAGCATGTATGACTGCCACTCCAGCTGAGGAATATGAAAAGAAATTTGATTTTAGGTTGTTGAAATAAATTGTCAAAAAACATTGATGGAGCGTCTCCAAGGTAAAGTATCAATTTCAGCTTTAACTTTGTAACCAATCACACTGTGTCTACATACACAACACGTAGAATCTCCAGCCTCCACAGAGAGCGAGCGTGGCTGGAGGCTGATCCGGTTTCATAATGAATGACCCTAGAAAATAAAATTAATTTTAAAAAAATGACAAGGTCAAAATATGCAGCATGCTTGTGCCTTGTACAGTAATATGGAGAATATCGGGGGTCTGCATCACTGACTTTTGCAGCTCCTCTCCCTGCTCTGCAGACGGAATAGTCAGGCATGCGTCGCTGTGGCTGTGAAGGAGCCGAATTGTGTCGCCGCCCTTAAGGTATCCTATAATTGGCATAGCACACGGGACAAGAAGTCATTTCCACTTACAGATGTGTTTGCTGAGTCTGCAGAAACAGGCTCTTCGAACAAAGACAGGTCGTCACAAGTTAAAATAAAAGAGGTTCGCCTTCTGAAACACACTTGATATCTCACTAGGAGGTGGGGCGGATTCCTCAGCAGCATAACAGAATAACATTACACAGGCCACCCGGGTTCATGGCCGGCCCGTGGGTTTTCTTAAGGTGACTGCCAGTGCCAGACGGATTACGGATGGCCACAAATTCCTGGGTGTCCACACAGAGGAACACCTGACCTGGGGCGTCCACACCACAGCAGTGATCGAGAAGGCACAACAGAGACTGTGTTTCCTCAGCACACTGAGGAAATACAGTCACTTGCTGACAGAATGCTACCCCCTTAAAAAGTCTTGTGAGGGGCCTAATTTTCTGCGTAATGATCGGCAGTCTTTCAAAACAAAGTGACACCACTTAATGCTTGGAATTTTCCTAATTATATCAGATTTCACGGTCATGGGCATCCACTGTAACGCTTGCCTTGCGCAAAGCCGGAGCAGATGGGGGTGACACGCCAGAGAGTTTGATGGAAGGCTGCGTTCACCATGAGGCTGTCACTCAGCTTCTTGTTTTCGAGTGCAGTGCCATAGGACAGGTGCTGGGGAAACAGATGAAAAACACGCAAATTTATTAAGATCAACTGGGAAATTCTGGGATTCCTGTTAAAGTAGGAGTTATAGCACACACTGGTGTCCAACATCATACCAGGCTCAGTAAGATAGCACAGAGAGAGAGGAAATCAAAGCAAAGAGACAAAAATTGCGGTTTCCCAATTTTCGAGGGCTCAGTGGGGGGGGGGGTGCAGGCATTCAATTTCCCACGTTCAAACGTTTAATTATTTGGGTATTTTCATGTTTTCAGGCAATGAAAAGCGGGGTTAATTGTTTGACATTTGAATTTCTTGGTCAGCTAAGCTTTAAGAAAAAAAAAAAAAAACAGCTTCAGTCTTCAGAGACTCACCAGATATCTCTCTGAGGAAACACTGACAAGAATCAGGTCATCTCCAACGCGCACTTTCTCCCCTTCTGACCGCTGTCTGGTGGCAGGATGGACAGTCCACCAACACGCCTCACCTCAAACAAAGACATTTCGTAAAGCACAAAAGAACAAAGACTTCCTGTTCAATTGACAACATCTTCAAAACAACTTTACTTCTCTAAAGGTACAAAAACGGATCACAAATGCATATATACATTTGACAAACTGGTAGCGATTGACATAGGCCAGCATCAATTACCTCCTTTATCCACTTGTAGACCGACATTAAAAGCCAGTTTATCGCTTGGAGACTGAGAGGACGACAAGCAGCTGAGATACTGGGAGTGAAAAAAATTGAGAGCTATAATTTATTTCCTTGAAGTAATTGGAAGAAATAATGAGCTGGGCATTCTGACTTATTTGTAGATTATTCCAGGACTGGACTGAAAACTCACCATGCCACTGTAGGAGTGCAGGAACAGCACTGCTTGGCCATACAGCAGAGTGCGATGGCTGCCTCCAACCTGCAAAAAAAAAAATATATATATATATATATAAAGCATAAGAATCATAAATTATATATTTTTTTTGCATACTGGTATTTAAATTCACGTAAATGTAACAATTACTAAAGTCAGGTCAGTCTTCTTTCCCCTCAATGGGAACAATGAGGTATTTTGTGGCCTCTCTGTGTATAAAATGCAATGTTACATATCAGATCATGCAGGGCACTGGAAACTGTGTCAGCAGGAAACTACTAGAAAGTACTAGACAGTACTGCGACTCCAGCAGCCTGGCAGAGCTGCACCATTCTCTGCCCCGAGAACGTAGCGGTTGACGGAGCGGAGCAGGCGGCTAGTGCAGTCGTTCCAGAGCACACGCACGCACACACACATCCGGTGGAATCCCCAGCCAAACTTGGGATTCCACAAGATGCATGTGTTTTCTGCAGCGGCGCACACAATTTTCTCTCTCTCTCCTCTGAATATTTTTTTTTAATGATTATAGGGAGAAATAACTAAAAATATAAATCTGATGTATATATATGTTATTTCGAAAAAAAAAAAAGAAAAAAAGAAAAAAGAAACCAGTGGAGTTTCACCTCTGCAGCAGAGCGCTCGCTGTGGGTCAGCATCTCCTGCAGGGCTCGAACAGAGAGGCAGTCGGCCAGGACGAAGCCACAAACAGACAAGTCTGGAGGTACATTCTAACAGAAATAAAGACAACTCATCAAAATCACCACCACACTTTGTCATTAGCTGCGTTTCCATGACGGATTTTCGACAAAGCACAATTGCAAATTGCAGGCGTTTCCGTCGAATGGTGTGAAGCGCATCAGCCGTAATTCTCGCTAAATCTCGTCCCACGACGAGATTTAGCTTGTTTAGATGGCGTTTGCTGTCAAGAATGGTTGTTATATTTTTCATTTTTATTACTTGTAAAAAACATTCCATCTCCTCCGCCGTCCAAACATAACGCGCCATTTTCGCTTGAAATGAACCGGTCATGTGACCACGTATGTCACGTCCGGTGACGCGTAAATGCATAAAAACTGTTTCCTTCACACTTTTGCAATACACCTCTACATTACCTTGCAGTTAAAAGTAGACTCCAGTCTGCACAGTCTGGTGCCAAATCCCTCTGAAGCAAGACAGAGCTTCACATGCTCCTCCTGTATAGTGAAGGTGCTCTGCAAAACCACTTCATCTCCCTGGAAAACACACACACACACACACACACACACACACACACACACACACACACACACACACACACACACACACACACACACACACACACACACACACACACACACACACACACACACACACACACTTTTCAGAGCTTACAAAAGTCTGGGTTAATGTCTCAATGAAGGATAAATGCATTTAGTTTGAAGGACAACAGACCGCTCTGTTGAGTCTGCTTTTAACACAAGTCAACTACCTCCAAAAAACAATTCAGCCAATTCAGCGTACAAGTACATTGCACAGTGTTCTTTTTTTGCGTCTGTGAAATGCCGTCAACGACGTTCCCCGTTTGTAAGACTCAGTAACAAATGATACCAAGTCAAAGAATTTGTCTTTCACGTCTATTTTGGGGAAGGTGCAGAGAGGGACCAGAGACGACAGCGAAAACAGCCAACACCTCCAGTCCCCGCGGCGCACGCCTCCATATTGGGAAGATACTCTGCTGCTGGCCCTTGATTAACCTTTCTTTCCACTCCACGCTATCAGCTGCACTCTGAAATCAGTCGAACAAACTGCTCAGCGCCGAGGCACTGTGTTGCATTCACATGACTGGCGGACGCGCTGCTTTTTCAGTGTGCATAGTACAAGAGGAAATCTACAAGGAGCGATGGGAACTGGAGATGCAATCACATGGAGCAAACTTATTGCCTTTTTCCTTTACAAGTTTTCAGGGTAAAAAGGATCATTGCACTTTCATAATAAAAAAATATATATATATTTTAGTGCCATAATAAGACAGCTTTTTAACTGAATTTATCTAAATGGGCAGCTTCTTACCTCTGCAAACAACCTCATGGAAACAATTTAATGCTTTGTCTGATATCGCCTTACCAACTGTTCCCAGCAATCTAAATCACTGGCTGTGTGTGTATGTGTGTGTGTACTGTACGCGTCTTGTGTCCGCACACACTCTCTCTGTGTGATATGCCCTTATCATCAGTCAAAGATAACAAGCTGCAAGATAACTGTGAGACATCCTACAACTATGCGACGACGACAGCATCTTGCCGCCACGACGAAAAATGCCATTTGCGATCTCCTTTTAGAATTGGTATCTAAACCCAGCAAAGACAATGATAGGAGCTGCTACTGAGGCCCAGCTATGCAGGTGGATCCATTCAAGATAAGCGAACACTCTCGCTACTTTATACTTAATAGAGTGATTGGTGTTAAAAATGCAGTTTTAAAAGAAAGAGAAATGAAACTTGCGTATGGAACACTTATGGCCAAGAGAAGTTACATCAGTGGTTCTCAAACTTTCTCTGTCACGCCCCACCTTGAAGGAAGAAAATTTTTCATGCCCCCCCTTAGAAGCCCCAAATTTGACGTGGCTGTGTCTTGAGGGATCCCGATGAACCTGCAAGTGGCCCCATGTCTCTAGGACAAAGTTGACTTTTCACCCCATAGACTTGCATGGCATTAGGGTTAGCGATAATGCTGTAATTAGGGTTAGGGTTAGGGTTACTGCTGGAGTTAGGGTTAGGGTTTCGGGGTTCCTCATGGGCTAGAAGCCCCAAATTTGACGTGGCTGTGTCTTGAGGCATCCCGATGAACCTGCAAGTGGCCCCATGTCACCCTGCTGCCATAGGGCGACAGCAGGGTGACACCTTGGACAAGTCGCCAGATCCAAATAAATTAATGAATGACCAAAATAGGCTTATAAATGTTTGTTTAGAGCCGATGTACTGTAAATGTATGTAACTCCCAGATTTCCAGAAAGCCGCTAAGGTGCGGGCAATGTGTAGATCATTTAACTATTTCTAGCTTGTCCTAAAACTTTCTCCATCCACACACTATAGAAACTTGAGGTTTTAAATGTTAATAACTATGACAGAAAAAAAAGAAGCTACAATTACCCATGTTACTTTTTTGTTAGCTAACTGGCTAATTGTTTTCTAGCTGCGTGGCGCTGTCTTAAATTTCATTTTAGCAAAAATAAATAAATAAATAAATAAAGACATCGTAAATAAAAATAATAATAAAGGAGAAATGAAGAAGGACTTAGCGTACCGTTCGTAAGTATTGGAATTCATCTTCAGGCTCTCCGGTGTCCGTCATTGTTGGAACTTAACAGCGCCCCCGGCATTCAGGGAGCAGTCGTTTGGTCGTCTGACTTTCACGAAATCTCAGGTCAGTGAGCAAACATGGTGTGGGAGGAGGAGCCAGGTGCCGTCCATTAGCATGTAGGCCGAGTTTGTGACGGTCCTGTCCGGTGTCGTGCCGCTTTCTCCGGCACCGAGCGTCTGCATCACGGACGTATGGAAGCCAGGCGCCTACTACTAGGCCACCGGAGATAGGATGAACGAACTCTTCAGTAAACTGAGAGCCTTTTCATTGGTGTTTCACAGTTTCAATTTTAAAAGGGTGCAATTGAAGTTTCGTTTATGGTTATTCTTTTTCTCGTATAAAAGTAAATAAATAAAGATTTTTCTTTCTTTTTTTTATTGGCAGCAGTACTTCACCCTCAACTTTATTTTACTCGCGTAGCAGTCATTCTAATAAAGTACATGGATTATTATTATTATTATTATTATTATTATTATTGTATAGCCTGATTGATCTTCCAAAATATGATCTCTAACATCTATTTGACGAATGCTATAAATTTTATCTGAATCGAATGAACTATAAACCTTCATATAAACCTTAGTCATCCAGAGAACCAAACCCATAACTTTTACATTGGGTGATAAACGTATACATCTCCCTCCCTATGCTTCCATACCCGCCCCAAAACTGTTATACACAATTCATCACTGTAAAATATATTACTGAAATTTCTACAAATTCATTGCCATCAGGTACAAGTTGAAACCTCATAAAATTAAGTTCCTATTTGGAGCCTGCACAGCTGTGTAAAAAAAATAAAAAATACACTATACACATTCACACACTATATACATTTAGTATATGTACCAAGGCTAAAGGGCAGCACAGAGAACAACACAACTAATGGAGCAATGGAAACAAGGCAGTTTGGATCACCAATTTTTTATTTAATTGTTTTTTTTTTAACCCAATAACAAATTCCATTTTTTCCACTTAATTTCCAAATGGGTACTCAGATACCCCAGATGTAGCCATCCACGATCTCTACAAATAAACCACTCAGCAATTATAAATATTTGCTTTTGCATTCAACCGGTTTTCCCATTTTCCCTTCATTTGGCCTTTTTTGAGGCTCATTCTCAATGCTGTTTATTGTTAAAATACAGCAGGTCTAAAATTATGTTCACAAACTATAATTCATTTTAGACATCTTAAGATGCCTGTCTTGGAAAACTGATTGGGGCACTCTGTGAGAATTATAGAATTAACGACAAAAAGGGACAAAATAGGACATAGGACTCAACTAAGATTCATAAAATGCAACTTATAATCAAACAGCCTTTGACCGCGGCGTATATAGTTTACCTTTGCCTTTACACCTTTGCTCTGTCCTAATACCACAATGCAAATAATAAATTATACAAGGCACTGCTTTGATAGAACAGAGTACATCTCATTTGGGACACACCCTATTGAAAGGGATATAAGGAAAATAAAGACTAATTGCTAGGCCTATTATGTGTGTAGTCATTCTTTGTTTAAAGTAATCAACAAAAACCCAATATGGACGCAAACATTTCATTGGCATATTTATTCCAACTTTCTTAAAGTATTTTTTTTCTTGTGTTCTTTAAACTCAAAGTGGGAGTGTGATGGTTTCAAGTAGACAACTCATTGAATGAATCCTTTTCTAGAGGTCACTCTCGCCGTAGAGGGCAGTAGAGAAGGCAGCGTAGTCCAGCGCCCCCGGTGGTGCCCCTTGGCCCTTGTAGGGTGGCATCCTCATGATGCAATACTCTGCTTGTTCTGGAGGAAGTTCTCTTCTCAGCTCGTCCACCAGTATATAGGGCTGCGGTGGAGAAAAGTAAATGCACGCGTTTACATGAACATTAACTCATTTGCACACAGGTGAAAAGTGGTTATCACTCACACAGGCATTTGTTTGCTCATTCATACATTAAAATGATGTGAGAGAGTACTTAAAGCATATTCTCCAGACATGTTCTGCATCTACATGCTTCGTTCATGAGCAGAACTGCAACTCGTAACACCAACATGCCACGGCTTAAATTTACTGGAGCAGAGTTGATTAGTGTTACCTAGGAATATCTCTTCAGATGCCAGTGAAGGAAGCACATACCTTGTCGGCTGCCAGGATTCGGAACGATGCCACAACCTGCTCAGCAGTGTCTGTGTCCGCAGTCTCTCTGGTCATAAAGTCAATGAAAGACTGGAAGGACACAATTCCTGACGTATTTGGGTCGACAAGCATCATTATACGGGCAAACTCCACCTCACCCTAAGAAATGTGAGAATAAATGGAACAATGAAATACAGCAAATAGTCATGAATTCATTAGAATTTGTGCAAAGTTACTAATTAAAATGAAGATCTTTGTCTCAGTTTGGCAAAAATATGGATGGTGGCAAAAAATAAAAAGCGAAAAGCGTTTGAATTATAATTTGATATCAATGTTTTTTGAAGAGTTGGCAACCAGCCATACATATCTGTATCACCGTACCAAGTCATATCCCATGGAGATGAGGCAGGCTCTGAAGTCATCAGTTTCCATTGCTCCGTTTTTCTTCTACGGGCACAGCCCAAAGCCAGATTCATCATGTAGAAAATTACAAAGTCATTAAAGGGGATTAAGGACACGGTGGCATCATCTAAATTCATCACACACAACACCACATATTTATCAATATTAGGCACACAGTTGTTTTATCCACAAACACTTCAGTGGTTACTTATTGGATACATTCTGAGACAAACTGGAGGAGGATAGTACAATTCAATGCTTTCGGCTGAATGCTGAAGAGTGGTAGTAAGCCGTACCCTGTCAAAGTGGTTGAAGGAGGATCGGAATTCGTTCATCTGCTGCTGGCTGATGCCTTTGGCATCACGGGTCAGGATATGGGTCTCGATCTCATTGATGGTTCGAGCGATGGTTGTGAGCAGCAGCTCCCATCCCACCCGGATGTGCTGTTAATGTGAAGGCAGGAGAGATGCACACTCAAGAGATCCGCTGGCCTTATATGGTAACGTTTTTTAGAAGCATGCATTTCTCAGTATCTGTAGTAAGTTATGCAATATTTTACTGCCAAACAAAGAAATATGTGATGTATTGCCACTGCCCTGTACCTCCATGGTGTAGTTGGTGTGTTTGTTGTCAAACACCAGAGATTCCTGGATCAGCTGATGGTCTCCCTCCAACTTGTCTATGTTGGGCTTGTAAGCAACAATGACATGCTCGAATTGCTTGAGCTGGGTCATCTGGTCCTCCAGGGTGCCACCGACCTCCAGGGAGCAGCGGCCAATTTCCTGTGGGAAGAAGGCACGTACCAAGGTCAAAGTCTTTCTGGAGGAAGGAAAGGCATGTGATCGTCGCACAGTATACTGTAGCAATCCAAAAAGGGGAAAAAGGCAAATTAGTTCAGAACAAAAAGAATTTGAGGGATGCAATAATGTATGTGTCATGAAAGCCACCGTCATTGTAGCTCCCTGATGCTGGGTGCATGGAAGCACATTTATCTCCCCATTGCAGTGCTTGATTTCATGGAGGTAAACTAACTGCTGTATGTTTTACCTCCATCCTGGCCTGTGCCCAGGGCCCAATGAGATTAGCTTGGGCAGCAAACTGTCGTCTGAGCCTCTCGTGGGCGTGCTGGCGGGCCATCTCCTCCTGCAGGGAACCATCTCTTTGAGGAACCAGCTTCTTCACCTGGACGACAGAAAAACATCAGGGTTTTAGTGGAAAATTCTGTGACGTGGATGTGTCAATAACAATATGAAGTTTTCTCGTTTCCTACTCGTTCATTCATGGGCCTCAAACAAACTTTCTCAATCGCAAACACTGCCTAGCAGCCAAGGCGGCCTGGTTCTCCTGGTCTGAATGTGTAGATGTTATTTAAGACACCTTTTCCCACTTGTTGAGAAGCTCCTCGATCGTGACGATGCTGTAGGGGTTGACGATGTTGACCTTGATCCCGTAACTCTGGGATATCTTCTGCACCTCATTTTGGATTCCCACGATGGCCTGCCTCTCTGCATCAGCCTCTGGTAAAGTAGCTTTGAATTGCTCATGAGCTGCGATGAGGCTCTGGAATGAAAAAAAGGGGCCGTGTTCACTCTGGTGTAGAGCGTCTGATCGAGGCCAGTTACCTTCTGGACGTGATGGGTTGACCGACTTTATCAGAGTGAAGCACATTTAAACATGAAGTGGTGACATTGGCTTTCAAAGTATTACTTGCATCATAAATAAACGCCATAGAATGAACTTGGTGCTCCAAGTAGGCCTACCTGGACCTCGTCAGTAGAATGCACTATGAACATGTCTTGCAAGTCTTCCATGGCTCCCTCCATCCAGTTGTTGAAAGGGGCAGACCTCTTTGCAAACTCCAAGAACAGCTGATCGATTGTCTCCAGTAGCTTCTCTGTCCGCTGAGGGCATAAGAAGATATCTCTTGTTTTGTGTTAGCATAGCATTTTTCTGCCTAACCTTCCATTTGGATGTATTTGTGCCTGACATACAAATCCCAGACAAACTTTATCAGTTTTGATGAGTACATATCATTGGTATGGCATCATTAACCCACACGCCTCTATTTCTTCCCCTGATCACCCCTGCTGGCAGGGGGCAGCAAAGAAAGGAAGAGTCACAGATTAAATGTTCCCTGCCCGTGTCATTCAGGCTTAAGCCTTGGCGCTTTTCCCAGCCGCTCTCACATTTGCAGGTCTGCAATGTCCAGCTCGGATCAGAGGAAGTGGCTGATGGGCCTTTGGCCAGTCACTCTAAGGGCAAAACCCATCTCTATTCCTCCTGTGTCCCCTCTACACCACCATTTCATCATCCCGTGCAGGTCGCACAATTTAAAGGGGATCCAATTATCTCTCCTTATCAGGTTTGTCCGTACTGTTCAAATGTCTTTGACAGGCAGCTAAAGATTCTTACAATGACATTTTGTCCAGAAATATGCAATCATTATCATCAAAAATGATCAGTGCACTGTGGTGGGCTGAATGTATGCACACAGTACAAAATGCAAATGCTCAACACTAGTAATGGAAAAATATAAACATGAGGGGGAAAAAATAGCATGCTTCCTGTGCCTCGCCATTTACTCCATCATGCTATTTTTTGTGTTCAGCCTTGACGAGTGGCCTGACCTCAAGTGCCTCTCTCCTCTTCTGAGTCAGTGTTCCCAGCTTGTCCCACAAGTCACAGATGCTCTGGCAACGGAGATTCACAGCAGCCACATCATGATAATCCAGCTCACTGGAACAAGAAAAACCATCAGGTCAGTGGCAAGGTTACACAAGGGCTCACATAAGCAGGTTTGTTTCTGAACTGCCATGAAAAGAATTCTAGTTTCTCGAAGTACATTTTTTTTCCCTGGGAAACCAGTTGGTTTACTCAATCAGATCCCTTTGCAAACTGATACTTTAAGCAGTTTAAAGAAAAGTTGACATGACCCCAAATTCCTAATGTAGCTGCATTAACTAAAGCCCATTTTAAACCCTTCTAGGCAATTTGAGCTCTGGCAGTACAAGGGAAAGCAAAAGGCAGGAAGCAGTCAGTTGCATTTTAGCATTTTATTAATTCTCAGGAAAAGGCACACAAGTACACATTTCAGCAGCGACTGAGTCCTAGTAACCCTTTCTGTTGTCCCTGGGCTGCTGCTGCTGAAAGCGCACGTCACTGGACACCTCCTGGGTTTCCGTGAGCCTTGGTTGTGGTCCAGTTGGATAGCTGAATCTCTCATAATGGGCTTCCCCGTAGTGATTACCGCCAGCTTCATGGCTCAGGCTTGTGTGAGAGAATGTGCCAGGAGGAAGCTGACCGGTCATGAAGAGGTAGTACGTGCGTGGATCCATGCCAATCGGCCCTGGTGGATAGAAGAAGCTTCTTGACGGAAACACAGGTGCCACTGGAGCGGGTGCGACTGCAACAGCAACAGCATCCCGAGCGACTCCGAGGTAAGGCTGATAGGGCGGCTGGCCTTGTTCTTCGGTTTCCCTTGCGTCGTCGCCATGCTCAAACACACTTGAGTACGTATGCAACTCGCCACCCTTGTACTCTTCTGTTGGTTGCCGAACTGGCGGCGGTGGCAGCAGAGAACTCATTTCCTCAGTTTGCCTTTTGGAGTCACGGTGCTCAACATTGGCCATGTAGTTTTCCAGTTGCCCACCCACATAGGACTGTTGTTGGGGAAAGGCACCGACACCAGTTGCAGCCTGAGGGAGTCGTGACACAGCTTGGGAGGGTCCGGGCACTGCCGCAGCATTCCAGTTGTTGGCACTGCCAGGGGCCTGATGATACACAACTTGAGAGTCCGCTGCATATTGATTGGGAGCATGCGCGCCATTTGGGAACAGCACAGCAGGAGCACCTGCATCATTAACAGGGCCACCTGGCAATGAGCCAGAGCCACCTTTAGGTGCAGTCAATCCACCAGCAAAATCACTCTTGTACACATCTAATGGGAAAGCACAATGCAGGGCAAATGAGCAAGATAGTTGGTGCAAAGCAGTTTGAAGCCACGACACTTGCATTTTAAAATATTTGCAGAGAAACTCACCTTTGGCAATTGGGATGCAGTGCACATTCCAGCAAAGCAGCACAACGAGGAGCAACTGACTGAGAGGGAAAAACCAGAGGAGGGAAAGAAAATCAACACCAGCACAATGCACCCAGTTGCTAACTTAATGCAGCAGTAGCAGCAAGTCTGTGCATCACTTACCTTGCAAGACACAGCAGAGCCATTTTGCTTGTGAGCTGAACCGATGCCTTCCTCTCACTGAGCACCGGTTAAATATGAAACATGAAGTGTCTTCTGGCCAATCCGGACAGAGTTGGCATTAACGATGGGCAGGTGTTCAGTATTCACAAGATTGATTGCAAGTGTCTGCATGTGTGTAAGCCACGCCCCTCCCTCCTCTAAACACGCTGAGGTGATGAGGGATAAAGATGCAGGTGTGAGTCGTTTACTTGAGAGAGGTTTTGATGTCTTTCTGTCTTCTACTTTTTTTTTTACCCCAATTATTCTTTCAAATATGAAAAAAATGAACTCCTGGAGAACTATTTTGTACTTGTGCTGTTTTGTTTGTATATGGATGTGTTTAAACTAAACCTGAAATAAATGAACTCCCATTTATAAGGGAGTTTTGTTTTACTTTTAAGGTTTGTGATCTTAACAGAAATAAGTCTGGAAGTAAAGTTTACATAGTAAAGTTTAAAAAGTTAATTTTAACAGTTCACAAGATGTACAGTTGGCTCATATGGCACAATATGTGCTATGTGTGGACGGAGGAGTAACTTGTAGGAGATGGTTTCTGAACAGTGAATTATTGTAGGCCGAGATTGAGTTATTCAATTAAGGGGTTGAAATAGTGAAGTTGGAAATATTATGGCCGTAATAATGGTCCAGGCAGAGGTATCTGATTTAGAAATGAAACCTGGTGACAGTTCAGTAGCATAGAATCACATAACATGACAGGAGAAAACACTTTTTTGTGGCATGACATCAATCGCAGTGGTTTAACTAATTGTGTTCCATCAATATAAAAAAAAAAAATAGCTTTTGGTTTCAAATCTGTCATGGAAACCCAGCTATTGTCTTGTCAATTGTTATTGATATCAAAACAACACACACACACACACACACACACACACACACACACACACACACACACACACACACACACACACACACACACACACACACACACACACACACGTGTATATGTGTGTGAAGATAGATAGATAGATAGATAGATAGACACAGACAACAGGAACCCGACACCATGTCTAATGATGTGTTTGGCAGGCAACATTCTCCTGGGCTTCCACTGCACACGGCCGCAAACGTCTGTTAGTGGAAGTGCATACTTGAGCTCTTGTGCAATGGCGGCAATCTGCTCCACTCGGTCCTGGTGAGCTGCCAAGTCGCTCTCGAAGGCCTCGTGTTTTCGGAGCAACGCTCTGATCTCCGTCAGGGTGGCCGTCTCGTAGTCTTTCTGGGAGAGCATCAGCTCTTTACCTGAGTGCGGCACACATGCGTAAGAGATGGAAAAGTGGTAAAGCAAGAGGGAGACACAAAACAAACATTACATACACACTCTGGCCATTGCTAATGGAAGGAAAAGGTTTGTCTGAGTCCACTTCAGGTTGATTGCATTACAACATACAGACTTATATACAGAAAAACAAACCTCTTTAGGGAGGTAGGGATTAATACCAGCTCAGTGGTCTCGTGGTAGAGTGTCAGCCCTGAGACTGGTAGGTTGTGGGTTCGATCCCTGGCTGGGTCATACCCAAGACTGTAAACGGTACCCATTGCCTCCCTGCTTGGCACTCAGTATTCAGGTTTTGGAATTGGAGGGTTAGATCACCCAGTAATTTCCATCCCTTGGGATATGACAATCACTGGGACTAGAACTTTAATTCACCGAGGCAGTCAGGACGGACAGAGAAAATTGCAAATTCAAACCATTACTGACCGCTGGCCCAGTTCTCGTGATTGGTGGCTTTCTGGCGGAACTTTTCCGCCAGATGATCCAGCCTCTCCAGCCGACGGATCTCGGTGAGGAGCCACTCCTCGAAGCCTTTCTCTGCCTGCTCCAGGCCTTGCCATGCGCTGGCTATGTCCTGGTCAGAGGGAAAAGAAATCAAATGTCTCATCAAGTCAGCGAGTTCAACTGGCAAATACAAAAAAAACAATAACACTGTGCATTTGGCTGACTGACTGACTGACTGACTGTGGGGAGACTTGACTTACAGAGACCATCTTCCCCTCGGAGGGCATGAAGGCGGGCCGGTTGCTGATGCGCAGCTTGGTCTGCAGCGTGTTGAAGTTGATTTCCAGCTGGCACTTCTCCTGCACCTTGGGCGGCTTGTGCTGGCGCCTGTAGTCCCGGAAGTCCTCCAGCTTTCTCTGCATCTCAGCCATGGTCTTCTCCGGGGTTCGGTTCTCCAGCCAGGGCGTGGTGCGGCGGATCCACTCCAGCAGCTGGGAGGATGGCGGGAGACAACAAATGAATAACGGGATTGGAAATGTGATGACTTCAACAGGGCTTTTTCACACTGTAGGTGGCAGTTAACTGGGCCGCACATGCGTGACATACCAATTTTTGAAATGATCAAATGAATTGATTACCTCACTGGCCAGCCTCTCATACTCCTCCATCATTTTCTCATTCTCCTGGTTGACACCGAGCACCTTGCAGATCCTGTTGGCAGCCGTCTCTGCCTGAGACGGGCACAAGAACATTACAATACCATGAGCGAAGCAAAGCAATGCCGTTCCCAGGGTCCATTTAAAACAAAAAAAAAAAAACATCTCTGACCAGCTCGTTTTTTTCCCTTAAGACATTATGGTGATGCATATGTTACTTATATAACAGTACAAGTTAGTAAAGGAATCGCCATATATGATCATTTTTACCTGCTCAGCCCCAGCAAAGGCGTGATAGAAGCAGGACACATAGGTCATGATGGCTCTCTCATCAGGCTTTGGGGTGTTGATGATATCTGTGGTGTTTAAAAAAGAAAAAAGGGAACAAATGAATTTAAGAAGAAAAAAAATCGAAATGATTAAGCTTCAATCTATTTTGTAAAACACTACCTTCTGCGTCCAGCATTTTGGGAATGTCCAGGTGTTTCTCTGCTAAGTCGAAAGCCAGGTTCAGGTTCCCCAGAGGATCATCCTAAATAAAGGCACACAATTTGACTGGGCTGGTAATGCTGGACTTAAAATGCCACCGCACTGACCTCGCCGCTATGACGGACCTCCCTCCAGCTTCACCACCTCCGCTGCATGCACTGGCTTTTAAATGTCTATTTTCGAAAGCCGCTGCACGGAGACCAGCGCCGTTATAAATTCTCTTGCCTCATGCATCTTGCTTGTTTATTAGCAACATCGCAGGTTGTGGTATAAAGTGAAAATCAGTCAAAGGGGAAATTATTCTCAAAAAACTTTAACATTAGTCTCTAAAAACTCCATTAAACAGTATTTCAGTGGTCAGCTACGGCCGACCAACTCTTTACGTCGAGCCCTCTCCTTCTAACAGGACCACCGAGAGTGCAGTGGCGGTGAAAAGGCCGTCCTATCATGCTGCAGCTACTGTCTCTATCTCTGTGCTGATCTCAAACTGCAGTCAGTTGGTGGGAGGGCCTCACGCGGCTGGCTCGCTACATGACAGCAGCAGCTGCTCACACATCCAGCGCTGGACACGACGATGGACGGATGGACGGATGGATGGGAAGGTGAAGTGATGACGGAATGAAGGGATGAATGGCGGATGGATAGAGGGGAACCCTGAGGCCTGTGTGTGTTTGTGTGTGTGTGAGCGCACCCCTGGCCAGAGCTGTCTCGGCCGCCTGTAAAAGTACTGGCTTAACCAACACAATCACCTGGAGCCAGACTCAACAGCTGCCTGGCGCAAAATCCCACCGCCTCTTGGCAGCTGAGCCGAATGAGAAGGAATGGTGTGACTGAACGGGTGGATGAGTAAGCCAAAGAGACAGAGAAAGACAAAACGAAATGTGCTTCCAATCCGGATTTTTTTCTTCTTCTCTCCCATACGGCCACATTGAAATTTAACGACTAAAAGCAACTTACAGTGTTGTACATACTGTCAGGTCTAAATAAATAAATAAATAAATAAATCTCCCATTCTACAAAGACTTATGTGACATTAGTGCAGACAGGAAGCCTCACACACTGCGTGACAGCGTGGACAGCAGAGTTAAAGCCGAGCCTGAGCCGTGTTGGGACCAAACCCGTGTTTCTGCGACTATTCTGGGGTCAATTCCAAGTCACACCTCGATAGACGAGTGCTGAAAAAATGTCACTCTCGTCGGCCTTGGAGATTCTCTCATAAAAAAGAGTCACCATTGACTTCTTAGTTTAAGAATTCTTGAAAATGAAATGATAGTATGATAATAGATTTTTGTCTCACTTTATACAAAAAAAGGTCTTACGTAAAAAAACAAACAAAAAAAAAACAGAACAAACTTGTTAAAAAGATGAACTTCGGAAAAACACCCACTCCCACCAAGGCGCTGTTACTGACTGGTGGGCACTTTACTTTATTCAGAGGGTGAAAAACTGTGTATCACAGGCAAGAGAGCTTGAAGCTCTGCCATTGAGCTGCAGTTGAACACTCTGCACAGCTCACTGAGGCCCTCGTCTGTCTGAACACAAACACGAAAGGCTGAATGATCTAAAGAACATGTGTTGAAGTTAATGGTTCACATGTGGCAGAGGGGAAACTGCACCGACCATATTTTGCTGCTTTTCATCTGGATGTAAAGGAGAGTGAAAGTCACATGAGTGCTTTGCACTTGTTTCGTCACCTTAATAACAAGCTGAACCAGCGGAATTCATCTTCGATGACAGACTGGGATGAATATAAACATGATGAAAAATGACTCCTTCCAAGAACAGCACCTGTCTCTCTGTGTGGGGATCCAGTGGTGTGCCTCACACAGCCAAAATCCACTATCTAATTTCCCAGCATGCCAAAAAAAGGTCCAATCAGGACTGAATGTTATCACTGTCCTGTGCTCTTGGCAGTGACCGATTGCCCACTTAGGAACTATTAGATTTGGGAAAAAAAAACAACCCTGCAGTCAGAGTAGCCGCTGTGCTGTGCATCTGTTGGTGCGACCACAGAAATCTGTGGCAATTTGTGCAACGCACAAAAACAAGTTGTGAATTTGTTCTTGCTGCTCATTAGTCAGGCAGTGCATGCACTTGCCTGCAGTACAGTCACAAATCATAATATGATGCATATTTATCGTGTCAGCTATGGATTCAGTACAAGGGATACCAGCCGCCTCATTAAATTCCAAATGCTGAAGCGTTTAGCCCAAAACATTTGTTGGGTGTTTTTTTTTTTAATGCAGTTTATGCTAAAAGTGAATAACTATGAAGACAAAAAACATTTCACTGGATCTTCATAGCAGCCACTGAATTTCAACAAAGCACTGAACTGCTTCAACCTCAAACCAAACTGAAAGCAGCTCTTTTCAAGAAAATAATTTCCTGTCTTGCGCCTCAGCTACTTTTCCAAAATACTGTTTGTACAATTGTATCACTTTGTGAAGAAGAGTGAGATGTGCTGTTATTGTGGTGCACTCAGTCTGCTTCTCACACCGTGACAGGGAGGGTTAATTCACTGGTTAGCGTTCGGAAGACTGAACCACAGCATCCAGGGTTACAAGCGGCAGCACACGACACCTTGTTGAGCTTAGAGTAGTCGAGGAGGTCGGGTCTGTGTCTATGAATCAGGGCGCAGAAGGCCAGGCCATCCTTCCAGCTTGGGGCAGCCGACGGCGACGAGCAGAGAGAAGCAACAGGTCAGTTCAAAAAGGCGCTAACGTGACTCGCAGGTGCAGCGCAGCGGCTCCTCAGCAGCAGAGAACACGAGACTCCTGAGGCGCTCGGGAGAGCTGAGGACAGGCATAATTCTATTCTACACTATGTTGCGGTGATCTATAATGTCACAGGGAATTATTCTGTTTTCCAGACTGATAACAAAAACAATATTTGGAATATTTGCTGTACATGGCTGGATTATAGAGCACCTACGGAAACAATTGCAACATTCAAACTGCATTAAAAGTAGCTGATCAGTCAAAAACCTACCTGACATGGAAGTTTTGTACATTTACATTCCTGTAGGGGGCAGTCTTTCTCTGACACCACAGAAGCAGACCCTCCTTGGCAGATGTTTCTGACAAAAATGGCGACGTGACATAAATTGAGACAGTAAAACATGGATTATCACAATCTGCGTTTCCGTGACAGTTTTTTGCTAAATAAAGGCGACATTTCTAAAATTTCCACAAAGCAATTTGCAGATGTTTCCATTGAATGGTGCGAAGCGCATAAGGCAAAATTCTCGTAAAATCTCGTCCTGTGAGACCCCACTTTGAGGAGGATGGAGGTACAAAACATTTCGCAATAAATCAACATTTTGATTTGGTTTGATTTGGAAATTCTAGAGGCAATGGCTTCAAAACTGAGCTGTTTTTCTTTTGGTTTTGTTGGTTTCTGTGTTTGACAGTAACGTCCGTTGAAAGTGAATCCGATTTGCGATGGAACTTCTGAACTCACCCTCGACAGAAATGTCCTGGATGGCAAAGCGGAGGATGATGGTCCAGATCATTCCGAGAGTCATTTTTACATTGCCGTCAACGATCTCTGAAAAAGAACCATGCCATCAGCACCAAAAATATCAGATCATGACAGCGGACTTTGTGAAATATTGACGAACGGTTGTCGGGATTGAAGGTCCTATTTTGTTCATTTTAGCGAAATGATCTAATTCAGTGCGTCAAACTGCTCCCCTGGGATCCAGAACTTCAAACAAACAAACAAACAATAAAAACACAGATCTGTAAATAGGTCTCCTCAAGGACCTTGACACAGGGGAGCATTTTGTACCTTCTGCTCCAATGGAAACCAGCTTCACTCCTTTGCTGGTGATGAAGTCCAAAGCTTTATTGACATTTGCAATCTTATGAAAGCGCATCTTCCCTCTGTCTGGCTTGGGTAATCTCTCTCCTGCAACGCAAGCGTTTTTCACTCAAAGCAAATGCTGCTTGCGAAGAAAAAGTGACAATAATATTAACCAAAAAAAACAAACAAAAAAACACATAGCTGTTAGTAGCCTCACCTGAGATGACCTCCAGGAGCAGCATGAGTTTCAATCCATTCCTGAAGTCCTCCTCGATATTTTCAATCTGGGTGCCAGCTTTCCTCAGATGAGAGTTACACCAGGCTGTAAAGGTCTAACAGGAATTTGACACGCACGTCAATTGGAGTAGGAGTTGGTATAAATGTCACTGAGCAAACCAAAAATGACATATAAATTGGTACTTAAGGTGAGGTTGTGCTCATCTGACTGCATTTGCCGGAATGACAGAACCTTCTTAAAGCAACATTTTTTTCTCTTTCTTGGCCCTTTTCAACTTCATGTTTATGTTTATTACTCATTGACTTGTAACATGGGGAATTGCATCCCTTGGATTAATGCAGCCTAACCAAGCTAGGGCCATGACAAGGCAAGCTAGTGCCTGGCAGGCACTACTGTAGGCAAATCTACTGTATATTGTCCTATTCGCGTCAGACAGATTACTATGTCAGAGGTATGAGTCGATGTTTACAAGTTGATGAATTGAATTGGAAAAATAATTCTGCACCATTTTGAGGTTGAAAAAGTAAGCAGTGTTACTTTAACGTCACAGATTACAATTCATACATTTGCATGTTCCTCTGTGCAAACAAAGCGAGGCTGCTAACAGCTTGACAGGTCCCTCAACAGACCCCTAAATCAGATCAGCGTTTTCCTCTTTAACCGGTGCTACATTTCAGGATTAACCCACAGCGACCCCTGAGTGTCTCATTTCAGCTTTTCTCTCCCAGCGAAGGGCCATCAGAACAAAGTGTGACGCTCTCAAATACTGTAAATCAAATTAAGACGGGATCATTGTCCTCCTCATCCTATTTTTAAAAAGTCTCTTCATAGTCGGCCGCGCAGTTCAGCCAGCCGGCGGATGAAACGCGGGGGGGAGCCGAACGCAGAGCACATTCCGACCGATACAAGGAGTTAAATTTAGAGCGCTCTGCTGTGCCTCACGATAAGTGTCGGGCAGGAAAAACACGTCATGGTGTCTTGCCGCATCAACATGGGCGAAAATGTCACATGGACACCGGGCCAGTTCTCGCCCCTCGTGTCACTCTTTGTCACCGTTTTGCCACTTATGAAATGCTCCATCGCAGCCGCTTATCAAGGTGCGTGCATGCAGCTCTCATAGGTCACACTCGTTTCAGGGATGAGGTATGAATGAAAAGACAGAGGCAGATAATGAATGGGAGCAGAAGGAAGATAAATTGAAGCCTAAAAAAATCATTCTGTAAAAAAGTGAAATATGAAAAAAAAATAAGCCATCTGTATTCATTAAAAATAAAATACATTTTTGTTTTATTTCTAATGAATGACCTTCTGCTTGACGAGGACAACATGAATAGGACAACATCAGCTCATTCTGTCTTTTATTAGTCTTACTAATTATATATTTGATTTAATCAAGAGTTGATCAAGAGAAATTGCGGAACACATTTACAAATGCGGGAATGGTAATTCACCCACAGCCACCAGTGCAAAGAGGATCTGATCACGGCTTAAAGCAACATTGAACAAAGGATTTTTATCAGGACGCTTTATGTTTTTAAGAACTTTTGAGCTTCACAAGCGTCACAAGTTTAGTTCTTGTGCTATGTTTTAACAGCAGGAGAGATGTTGCAAAAAGTGTGTGAACTAAATCAACGTTAAAACATCAAAATTGCCTGTATTTTCACATTTCAAAGGAGTTAAAAATGTCATTTAATGGCACCGCATTCCATTTTTTAGCCAGCAGGAAAGACAAAGAGCTATTTTATGCTTTATTTGAAAATACTATGTTATCTGAATAAATTTAGTAGAAGGTACTTTCAACCTGTGAGATTACATTTTGCAGGTCAATGCATAGGAAAGGTGTTATACTTGTTGTAAGGGTGACTAATGTGATGTACGCTTTTTCATACATCCCATTTGGGACAGTCTGTGGGAGGCCAGTCAGCCAATCAGGCTTTAGCTGTGGGTGCCAGAGCAGAAGCAGAATATCGGGCTTTAGCGTAAAGGCCAACACATTCCATGCTGAATGGGTCCACGGGGCGTATGTGACATTGAACTGCTGCACTCCTTATTAAAAGACGTGGCCCTCTGGTCCTCCAAATTTGACTCGGCCACAGTTGTGGAACCCTGCTGCCCACTTTCCGAAACCCCTCCCGCTGCCTGGCTCTTACCAGTGACGAATAAAACTAAAAATATTCATCGAACTGAGCCACTGAGCTGCCTGACGGCAAAACAGCTTCAGCGGATGGTTGGAAAATAAATGGGAAGCGTGAGCATATTCAAAAGCTGGGGCTCTGTGAATGGATCTGTCACGTATTTGTCATTATATTTAACTTTCAGGATCATACCTATTACTTATACATCACACATTTGCACTTGATGTAATGCAGCGGCCAAGGAGAGAGCGCACACGATCAGTCTCGAAAACATTCAATGGGCACTGAAGGCCATGTCGGTCTCCTTGATAAATATGTCTGACTCAGGTAATATATGAAAAAGATGGTTCACATAAATACGACCACGTTAAAAGCCATTTACAGGAAGCAGTGCTGCAAAGTGAAATGGAAATAACCCTCTGCGCGCACCACAGTTTGATCATGACTGAGAAGGACAAACTAAAATGGGCCTTGAATGTTGTGGAAAATACACACTGTACATGCAAAGGCAAAGGTATAAGGTGCATACGCCGGTCAGGCCCGCAGAGGATTCATCACCTCCCAGCGGGCCAGAGAGAAACATGAAACCAGTGTTACTGAATGCAAACATCACTCACCAATTGTGAGCAGCTGCCCCGAGAACCCAGTGACTCTCTGCAGAGAGCTATGAGAGGGAAAGTTAGCGCTTATCAACTCCAAATTGTGATCTATGACAAAAATAACTTTTTTAGACATAATATTGATGACTCCATGGTTCTGTCATGCCTGTAGGGGATGATAGGGGGTTTTGATGGAGGTCCCCCAGGACCTCCAGTTGCGTGAAAAGCTGCAGGTTTAAAGGTCATGGAGCATTTTCTGTTTGTTGTTTGTGTAACCCTGCATAATTGATTAGCCAAACAACTTTATAGCTCTCGAGACAAGAACATTTCCTTCAGGGTTCACAGACGCATTAAGCAAAAATGCTTAGGTTTAGCATCCAACTAAAACTGATGCTTTGTTGGACTTTTGACAAGTTAACAGGGTGGGTACACTACAGTGTCAGACTTGTTCCAATTTCTGAGGAGCTGACAGACACAATGGGGATACAGCGGAATGGTATTGGTGTATTATGAAGTGAATTTCAAGTAATGTGAGAGCTTCATAGGCAGAGGCCGACTTTGGCAAGACATTTAACCAAGTGACAGCGAGAGGGCCGGGGCTATATCGAGGCTGTGTGCTGGTAGACAATATTTTCTGCATGGTCTCTATAAACAAAAGAATTCCGCACCAAGGACAGTGGATTAACCCTACTATAATGCCTTTTGGTGGCGGGGTTAAAATTAGCAGCAGCGTCCATTCTAATCCCAAGAGCGTCATCATGTGTTGGGAGCATCTGTTGACAGCTCGCATTCCGCGCGTATCAGTGAAGAGGCAGCGGTCTGGAGAGTTGCTGGAGGCCAGAGCTATTGTTAGCCGGGTACCCTGTGCTGCATCCATCTGTCAGAGCTGCTACCCTCCCCGGCCTCTGCCTGCCTGGATCCAGGCTGCATCAAGTTGGATGTAATTGCACAAGTGTCTACACAAGCTCACTTTCAGAGCAAAGATCAGGACAAACTACTTCTGATGATTTGGTGGGAAAAGACGTTACCTGCCCAAATGTAGTCAAAGTGCCATGGTAACGTTTAGTATAGCTAGATAATAAAAGGCAAACTAACTGCGCTGCTTTTATGTTTTTTGTTTGCTTTTTGTTTTTATTATTTTATTCGAAGAGGACAATGCACATTCATTTACATTCCTGTCAATGTGCTGATGTTAGCTAGAGACTCATTTTCAATCGCAGTCTTCCTGCCTGATGTTAGGAACCATAAAAATTAATAAAAATAAAAAAAAAACGCACAAAAAGGACACAAGGGTCATATTATATAAAAACAGGGATGCGGGAGAGATAAAATGTGATAATATTTCTTAAACTGATTCGATATCCATGTTAATCCCTGAGCATTAGGCGCCAAAACGAAGGTTGTCGTAGGGCGTGACCCTTCAGGCCAACAAGCATTAACTAACACGTTAAAAAAAAAAGGAAAAAAAAGAAAGAAAAAACAATCACTTGTTCACTTGAAAAATGTATCATGCCGTCAAAACGGCACTCATTTTACGCATTCAGGTAGCTGCCCAGCCCCGTAATTTTCAAAGTTCTAACCGGATGTTTCCCTTGTGAGTACACTAGATGTGATGCGACACCAGCCTTGGGCGAAAGCCCTAAAACTACCCATGTAATACCGCTTTATATACGTTTATCACCATTGCGCGACTTAAAAAAAAAAAAACCTCTTAGACAAATATTCTGTGTACAACTCCCTATATTTCTAAGCCCTAAAACACCCTTGACGTTATTATGCCCCCCCACTTTGTTTCCTGACTTACTTTCCGCTGCTGTTGCTCCCAGGCGGGATCCAGCAACATGTCCCGGTCCCATTCATCCTCCTGCAGCATGTACTCCTCTTCGTAGCCGTTACCATAGTGCACCGTCGTGGTCTCCACCTGGGTCATTGTCATCATCTTGCCGCTCTGTTGTGTTGCCCTGAACGTCGGACGGACAGGTGGATCGAATGATCGGATGTGTTGTTCTAAAGGATCGTTTCCTGACTTTCTACTCTCCTCCTGCTCGACTCTCTTCTTCTTCTTCTCCTCCTCCTTTCTCACACTTTGCCCCTTGTCCTGCCGACGTGACAGACAGACGTCTGGCCCTGGTTGCCCCAGATGATCAAGCGACAGTATCATTAGTACTGGGGAGTCACGTGACGACCCTCATACCATCCCCCCCCCCCCCCCCCCCCCCCCCCCACACACACACACACACAACGTCCCACCCCTCACATACACACACACGCACAAAAACTGCTCACACAAACTCTTCTTCAACTTCAATAAAATAGTTTTTATTTGTTGGGGGGGAAAAAAATAAGATAATCTTCCATTCAAGACAATACAAAACACACAAAAAATAAATCAGACCTATAAATTAAAAAACAAACAAAAGTTTCCTCCTTGGCAAATCCACGTCGTCCAGAACTGAATCATTCATTCCATTAAAGAACAGTGGGTATTATTGTAACCTCTCGTGGCTCACTGTAGTGTATCAGTCCTCTCTTCCAAATGCTCTGGCTTTGTTGTTCCTTTTTTGCTCTGGCAGCTGTTGGTCATTTCAGGCCTTATAAACCGCAGAGACAACCAGGATAAACAAGACGAACATGAGATCTGACGCTGGATTCTCTGCCAAGCAGGAACGCCAATGTCCAGGTGAGTGTACTGGACTCAGGATGTGCTTTCAGTAAAATTAATTAGTGTGAAGACGTTACACTGATGTGGACAAGTGTCACTTCTGATTGGAGAGGCGACTTGAAAACGTTACTGGGGCACAAACTTTGTTTTTAGAATCCCTTGCGGGAATTTTTAGAGCCACATAAAGAGAGAGTTATAATTGTGCAAACCTGCCCTTTGCTAAAAAACAAATTCAATATGAAATGTAAAGGCACTAAAAGCATCAACTGGTTCACAACATTTTAAAATCCATGAATATTCTCCAATAACACAGGATTTACAAAAAATATAAAAAATAAAAGGGACCGGGAAAGTATGATATGTACCTTCAGGGTTAAAACTGTCCTCTAAAATTCTCACAGCACCACTGAGTGCAGAGAAGGAGACAAGGGTGTGAAGAAGGCACAGGTGTTCCTCAAAACCAACCATCCAACAACCAGACCATACTGTCCAGGCTTTTGTTGTTCAAAAGGCTCAACAATCCAAACCATTAATTTGCTAAGGAGACATCAGTAACGAGTGAAAAATAACAAATAAAATAGAATAAAAATGGTGTGCTTGTGGTGAAGAGGTGACCCGCAGCAGTGTCATTTGTTCTTTGGTGGCTCACAAGGAAGAAGGGTTCTAGCGGGGAGGGATTATATTGAAGCCATCATTCAGTTTCATTGAGGCCACAAGGTCGCCGCCACTCCTGGCCTCGTTCATGGATCCATTTATTTGATACTGAAAACAGAAAGACAAACACAGGGTTTTGACAGGTCCTGACACATGGACAAGATAAAAAAAAAAGGAAAATCTATGTTCTTTCTTCCTCAGCTAGTCACTCTAGCCCAGTGGTTCTCAAACTCAAAGGAAGAAAATTTTTCATGCCCCCATGCCCCAAATTTGACGTGGCTGTGTCTTGAAGGATCCCGATGAACCTGCAAGTGGCCCCATGTCTCTAGGACAAAGTTGACTTTTGACCCCATAGACTTGCATGGCATTAGGGTTAGCGATAATGCTGGAATTAGGGTTAGGGTTAGGGTTACTGCTGGAATTAGGGTTAGGGTTTCGGGGTTCCTCATGGGCTAGAAGCCCCAAATTTGACGTGGCTGTGTCTTGAGGGATCCCGATGAACCTGCAAGTGGCCCCATGTCTCTAGGAAAAAGTTGACTTTTGACCCCATAGACTTGCATGGCATTAGGACAGTGGTTCTCAAACTTTCTCTGTCAGTTGCGTGCGCCAAGTCATAATATAGCGCCAGTCGCGGCGTAGATCATGTACTGATGCAAAGGTGTTTGATTACGTTCTATCAGCGCTCGAAAACTGTTCATTGTCCTCTGACTCTACAATTTTTCTAGATAATTCAATGATGCAAGGCTACCAGAGTGAATAAAAAGAAAAATATCAGAATGGGTATTAAATTGGACCTTTAAATAAATATAAATAACAAACTTCTAAAGTTTAAAAATGGGTTCATGAGGAAGTCATTGCAGGACGTGCTCACCCCACTTGTTGCCAACCAGCAC
The DNA here is from genome assembly GCF_046127955.1 of Nelusetta ayraudi. NCBI lineage: Eukaryota > Metazoa > Chordata > Actinopteri > Tetraodontiformes > Monacanthidae > Nelusetta > Nelusetta ayraudi. Next base: position 2,816,457 of record NW_027466106.1, read on the forward strand.
TGGACATGCTGCGTGTCGGGTGCTGTAGTCTCCTTCCCCGCTGGGAAACAGGTTGTACCAGAACACTGCTGAGCCCTGAAAGACACGTGCGGAGTAAGCAGCAGTCATACTAGTGTTGTAGCACTCGGGATTGGTCTTGGTCTCCAGACCACTTTTTAAAGGTCTCATTGTCGTCTCGGACTCGGACGCATGTTTACTCAGTCTTGTCTCAGTCTGAACGGACTCTGTGTTTTTGATCAAGACCGGTCGAGACTCAGCCAGCACTACAATCACACAATAATCACGGAAAAGAATCCAGCTGCTGCCTTTTTAGAAAATGATTGAAAGAGACCTTGCTGAGAAGAGATGTTGCTGTTTGATTTAGAAAGCAAACTTGAATTTAAAAAAGATACTGGTCTTTTTTTTCTGTTTTGTTGTTATTTTTCTTGATATATATATCTTGGTCTAAATACTCTCTAGTCTTGATAATGTCTTGGTCTCGGTTGGTGCGGTCTTGACTACCACACTAAGTCATACATCTGTATCTTTTCTTTTTTTAAGAAAAAAAAAACTGCACACTGCCAGTCTCCCGAGTGAAAAATCACAAGTGGACTTGGTGGTGGACATAGATATTTACCTTTTTGGGCCAAATTGCTGCACCGACATCTGGGAACACTGTGGCTCCACCTGCTGCTACGTCACTCATCTACGACAGGGACAAGAAGGGAGACAGTCTGTGTTAGTCACGTCAAATCATGATGTTGTCCTACAGGATGTATGAAATGAGGGACTAATTCCAGAGGTGTGTGGGTTTTTTTTTAATAGCGTTCTGTATCGGCAAGATTTCATATCTAACTTATCGCAACGGCATCTCATATGTGGAATGATATATTACTTGAGACATTAACCACAAAGAACGGCTGAGAGGAAGTGAGGGGGAAATTTTAGCTGCAGCACACAGCACTCAGTCAGGAGCTGAGACTTGAAAGAGTCAAGATGATGAATCAGACAGACAAGGACAAATGACAAGTAAAGGAGGAGCCATTAGCTGACTAGACTGATACAAATGACCGCGAAACCGTTCAATCACGTCTCCGCAACTGAGCCGCAGACAAAGTAAAGCCTCCTTTGACCTTGAGCAATACACTTTCAACAAGTTTCAGTCAACATAGGTTCAAAACACGAAATTATCCTCCAGTTTGGCTCAGCAAGCCAAATCTATTCGCTGCTCTGAATTGTGGCATGAATTTACAATTTTTTAAGACGAGAAATTCACTTCAACAAATAATATGTAGTCATTTTAAAGGGGGATTTGATGATGAAAAGTGTACTCACGTAGAAGAGCCATGTGGCTATGCGGTTCCCCGTGCCCAGCTCTTTAAAGGCATCTGGCTCATCTTTCTGTTTCAAAATAAGAGTAAAAATCAGGTTCTTCTGCCAAATATTAAAAGCGTGCAATTACAGCAATTAACTTAAAGATTCTTACTCTTCCAAAGTCAAAGTGGGGCTCGTACTGACCACCGACACCATAATTTGCAACCTGCAAAAAACAGGTATAGTTTTCAGTTTTGTTTTTTTAGACATCCACAAAACAAACTGAAAATTTCAGAGGGTTAAACGTGCAAAAAGCCACCTTGAGCCAAACCAGCACCTCACCTGCAGCTCTTCTGCAGTGTCCATCTCCAACCCAGTGAGATCTTCAATCCTCTGGTTGATCTTGTCAATGTCAGGATGGTCGTAGCCTGTGAGCCAAGCGCTGCACACAGGGAGCAGAGCACAGCAGTTCAGGGAGAAAAGAAAAGAACGCCACAAGGTAACAGCATGCCAACCATTGATTTCCCCCACTAGATGGCAGCCTTTCTCCATTTGCAGGCAAGCGCCATGCTGCTTACGTTGCCATGACAAGCGAAAAGCAAGAGTCGAGCTGTTGGAGAGGACAGGAAGGGGAAGTGAAGGTATGAACAGAATGGAAATTAGGAAACTGGCCCAAAGTACTGGAATCTCCAATCAGCTTAGGGGGCAGGCTCTCTCGCTGCATGGTTGAAGGCTGCCCCCGCCCTTCTCATACCGTACTGTAGGTGGGGCTAACTGACAAAACTCTTATTCACCCCCCCCCCCCCGCCCCCCCCGAAATGTCGAAAACAGCACAAAGTTGCAGCTCTGCAGAAAGCATTAAAAACGTTTGCACATTCCAAAGACTTACTTTCAGAACAAAAAAGAAAATCTAGAGGGATTGACTTTTATCTAAAAGTTATAATATGCAGTGTTTCCGTTTCAATACTCCACTGTGGAATTTAGCGAGTTTAAGAAGAATCACAGCCCTGCTCTCTCAGGGATAATTCCAGTGAGTAAGCATGACTGTGCTGAAATGAACAGCTATATTTCTTTAAGGAGGACTTTTGGAAGAATGATAAAATATAAACACAGTGTGAGCTTTGCCGACAGTTCATCGGTGCTCCTTTTGAGTCATTTTCTGAGGCCTGAAATTTTAAAAAGGCCTGCGGGCAACACATAGGCACGCAAAGACATCAAAGGGGCACCACACCCTCGTGAATTACCCAGAATAGTAAAACCAAAGAAGCGCGGGGGTTTCAGTGGTCAGCCGGGGGGCTGGTGTGTTCAGGGAGGGGTCTAAGTTTAGCTCAGGTGACATAATGCACATTTTAAATTTGCTGCAGATAGTTTAACCAGGCGGTCTGTAGCATTTTTATCTGCGTGCGGCTGCCCGTGCATCCAGGCTCTGCCCTGCTTTATCTCTTCCCTCCTCTGCGATGCTGATATGGAGTCTGGGGAAACTGCAGCAGCTGCAATGAGCTCATCCACGAGAATGTGGCACAGATTCATTCCTGGAAACCACAATGCGGAGCGGAGCAGAGAATCAACGCTCTGGATCTGGAATAACCAGGGAAGGACAGTGGATAGGAGAGGACAGGTTGCTACTGTGGCGGTGCGCGGGGTGGACCGGTGGAGCGAGGTGGAGTTCAGCTCCAGCTTGGTTTAAACTCAAATTAAACGTCATTCTGACGGCAGACATTCCAGTTAATTCTCCGTTTAAACCAAGCTCAACCCGCTGTTTGGGGTTGGTTTCCCCAGGCGAAGCTCACCATCTTTCACTCTCCCTACGGGGTTAACTTGGTGCAGGGCTGAATGAACACTTCAGCGACAGCACAGAGGCAAAGGTGAGGAGGTGGGTGGATTAAAGTCAGGCGGGGGTGGGGGGAAGGCACTGTAGTCACCTGTGACCCCTTACCTCTTGGAGACTCTGTATTGGGCCGTGGTAAGTTTCCCGGTTTGAGGGTCATGCACCGTGGCTCGTCTTAACTACAGTAGTTTCCCCGGCAGGAGGACACGGAAGGTACAGAAAACAAAGGAAAGAAAAAAGGAGGACGGAACATGAAGCACAAGAGGGAGACGAGTGGAAAAGCAGGAGAAGGAAAACAGGGGGAGAAAAGAGAGGCAGAACCAGTCACTAGGTGTCAACGTTTTTGGCCAAAAGGACCCATTTGACTCCAACATGGTAATGCTAGAAAACCCTGGTTCTATTTTTTATTATTATTTTTTAATTAGCAAATAGCAGTGAAGCAGCGCCACTGTTAAAATCCTTTTGCACGTCAAAAGCAACTGCGTTAATATCAGCTTGTCAAAAAAAAAAGGAACACGTTTCCCGGATCCTCCGTTGTCTTGTGTTACATTTCTGACTCAGACTCCTGAGCGGAAGCATCCAAGAGCAACAGAGTGACTGCTCCCTCCCTCTCTCCCTTTCTCCCCCTCTATCTCTATCTCTCTGGCAATCCCTAATGTTTGGCACTCTTAAGGGTTGTGTGTTTTAACCCTTGATCAACCTCAGCTGGGTGCTGGGCTTCAGCTCAGGTGCTTTAAAAGTAGCTGCGTTTCCATGACAGTTTCTCACAAAATAAAAGCCATACTTCTAAAATTTCCACAAAGTACAATTGTGATTTGTAGGGGTTTCCATTGAACGGTGTGAAGTACACAAGCCGTATTTCTCGTAAAAAACCTTTCAGAGAGGTTTCTTGAGGTTTACGTGTTTCCATTACCAGTTTTTTATTGCGATATTTAGGTTTTGCACAATTCTAAAGGTCATGGAAACGCAGCTTGAGATACTATACCAAAAAAAAAAAACTGCACTTCTCCTTTTTACTGCTCACTGCTCTGCAGTTCCAGGGTCTGGTGACATTTTGTAAATGCACATTTTTCAAATCTGGTAGTCACGCTCTACAATGTTAAAAAGTAAAGTAACAAACCCAACCAGTCTGCACACTACCCCTGTGACGTCATGTAAGTGTCCAGAGGCCACAGCGGTCCTGTTTGTCTGTAAACACTGAGGTTTCAGCCACAATCCAGTCTGGCCACTTTGAATAGACTTAAAAAGCAGGCAGTCTGTGTCTCGGCCACCTCGGAGACACAAGGATGCAGAGCTGCTTGTGTACGGGGCACGACAGATAGGAGGACACAGGAGTGCCCAGCGTGTCCTGACCTCACTGTTCTTGTGCATGCGGCTGCGGTGGACATATCGGTTAAAACACGGCATCTGTAGCTGCGTTTCCATTCCCCCTAGAATTGCGCAAAACCTAAATACTGCAAATGTAATTCTCGTGAAATCTTGCAGGATGAGATCTTACGAGAGCTACGGCTTATGCGCTTCACACCATTCAATGGAAACACCTGCAAATCGCAGGTGTACTCGAAACTTTAGAATTGCTTCTTTTATTTTGTAGAAAACTGTAAGGGAAACGCAGCGACTGTCGCTGTTTCAAGTGGGAAAAAAAATTGGACTTTGTGACACTTGGATGGATGAGTTAAAAATGTCACCCCGAACCTGAATCCACCAAGTGGTGAGCAGCAGTAACACAAAACACTGCAGGTGCGGTGAAATCGAGTTTACGCGGCGGGGCGGGAAGAGAAAAGCGCTGGGTTGGCGAGCGAGGACGAGGAAGAGGTGTGGAGCGGTGGGACGGGGGGACGGGGGGGGCGGCGAGGACACACAATCTCAGTCCCTCCCTCTGCTGTGGACACCCCCCACTATCCCCGCCCATCCCGGACTCGTCTTACCTCTTGCTGATTCGGTATGAAGCCGTCTCCAGCACTCCTGTGATGGGGTTGGAGATGGTGGCCCTGCGCAGCTGTGAAGCCAGGGACATGATTTACCCACACCCTCACACTCGCGCACGTGCCTGTGTGCTCGCCGAATGGCTCTGACAAACCCCCACCCCCCACCCCCAAACCAACACCGACCCACCCAGACACTCGCTGTATCTTATCGACTCAACCGACCAACTCGCACTCCTCTCTCACGACAGACACGGACTTGAACTGCACTCACTCGTGGCTTCGCCAGTTTCTTGACCATTTCGATTTCGTCGTGCGAGAGGACGTCGAGGTAGCGCACGATGTAGGGCCGGTCCCACTCGTCCTGTTGCTTGATGGGCGACAGCACATACTTGGGGTTGTGGTTGTTGTCGTAGTAGCGGCAGAACAGCCGACTGGCTCTGCGGGGGGTCTGGGAGAAAGAGAGGAGAGCCGGGCGTCCAGGTCACCAGGTTGAATTCTCACACACACACACACACACACACACACACACACACAAACACACACACTGTGTGAGTAACAACCATCTCCTGCGTGGCCGGGGCCTGCCTCACCATTTTGATGCCCTCCCCGCGGCAGAGCATCTCGTACTTCTTCCTCTCTGGGATCAGCTGGATGGTTTCCCTCTCCTTCCTCGGCTTCTTCTTCTTCGCCTCCTTGGCCGCATCTTCTTCCTCCTGCTTGGTCTCTTTGGGTGGCTCGTCCTGTTCCGCCTTCTTCTGCTTCTCCAGTTGGAACTCAAAGTACTTCAGGTTGCCCTTGGCGCGCTGGTGCTCCGGGTCTGTGTAGATGGCCGACATACAGAGACAAGTGAGACGGTTACAAATGTCTGCAGCAAAACCAAACAACGCAACACGTACACATTCTTATTGTTCATTCTGGCACTGAATGAACAATTATTCACGATGCCAATATGTATGCAAGGTGACTATTGCATCAGAGGCCCGACGCGGCCGATACTGTGAGAAGTCTTACCCAGCTCCAGCAGCTTCTTGGTGTACTCCAGCGCCCGCTTTAACTCCCCCTGCTGGTAGATGGCGTAGCTGAGGTAATCCAGCACAGTCACCCTATCTAAAGTGGACTCCTCTCCCCCGTCAAGCTGCTTCAGGGCCTGCTCCATCCACAGCTCGGTGTGGTAGTAGTCTGCCTCGGAGTAGGCGATTTTGGCCAGCTCATAACAGTCCTCCACCGTCATGGGACTCTTGTGTTTCACTCCTGGAATGCAGAGGGAAATGCTGCCATTAGAAATGTACGCGCAAGGGCGTCTTTCAAACTTGAAATCAGATGTGGTCGATATGATTCCAATGCACCTTGAAAGAAAGACCGACTGACTGAGTGTGAGTCATCACCTGGCAGGTTTCCTGTTGAGATTGTGTTGGAATCGAGTTTGTACGTGTCTTGCAAGCGGAGAAGAGCTTTAGCAGCTCCGGTCTGATCCTCGTCTGTGGGGAAGTGCTGCCTCTGAATGGTCAGGTTAGAAATGAAACCTGAGGGGCGGGGACACACGGGTATACGGTAAGACGGCCGCAAATATGAAACTTTTTTTTTTTGTCGGTGAGATCTCAACTAAACAGCAATTAGTGCAGTAACCCGCCCTGTGGCGTCATACCATCGGTGGTATCACTGAGCACGAGGCTCTCCAGGTCTCCCCACTCTGTGTTCAGCCTCTTCATCAGTTTGAATGCATTGACAGGGTGCCCCAGGAAGCCCTCGGGGTCCTGCGTGGCTGTAGCCGACAATGAATCCAGCTTGTCAGCCCACCTGAAGGACAGAGAGATGGAGACTGTCGAGATGGGCACTGGAGGCTCAAAACAAGGCTCCGTATTGTCCTCATTTTCAGAACATTATTATCGATGACAGTGGAGCAACTCTGAGCGGTATGCTGTTCAAAACGCTCAACAGATCCCCAGAAATGTCTTCGACAGGCTTGACTGATTGCATCAATGTTGATGCAATCAACATTGATGCATTAATTAAATTAAAAAATGAAGTGTGAATGTGTGACCCACTGTTTCAAACGCTCCAGTTTGTTCTCCTCCGCTCTGATGTAGTCCTTGAGCGAAGTAACAAGGTCCTTCTCTGTGTACAACAGGTCTGTCATGTGACCTGAGAGGAAAAGAAGAACCAACAATGGCAAGCGAACAATGGTGAGCGACAACATCACAATCACAGGTTCAACCTGAGCTTTTTAAAGGGACAGTGTCAGAATAATTCAAGACAGGTCATATCAAAAGAGGTGACTGACTGATATAACAGGGGGCATGTGTTACCTATAGAGGTGAAGAAGTCACTGTGGGCTGAGAGGGACGGCAGGCAGCTCAGCAACAATAAACACCAACACGGCAGCTCCATCCTTGAGAAAAGAGCAGGAATCCAATCATTGATCATTCATGTCAAAAATCGCAACGCTTGTGATGTATCCGGATCATAGATGTGTTATAAGAACTGGATCCCGGGCTGGCAATATGGCAGAGTGCCGATTTTCCCCAGTGGCCACTTGTGGTACTGCAACCATTTCTTTTTTTTTTTTTCTTTTTTTTTTTTCTCCATAGACCGCAATACAAAAATAAAGGCCTTTAAAACGGCTGACAGGACGACTGTGACCTGAAACGCATTTCATGGCAAATCTTTTTATTGTAGATTTTTCAGTTATCGTCTTTTAGCCGTTAAAAAAAATGACAACGGCCAGAAAATCACCAGAAAGGAGTTTATTCCCAGCGTGACGTCACAAAGTCGGACGTGCTGCTGTGTCTCAGCTCGTTCTGATTGGCTGCGTCCTGACGCGTCTGTAAGTGACTCACATCACAGTTCTACGTTCCTCAGTCAGCCCCTTCTGGTGCTCTTACAGCTGAATACAGAAGGCGGCTGTTCGCACCATTCAAACCTGGATAATCCAACGACCAAACTGTTCAATGTTTGCAGTCAGCAGATTTTCCAAAGCAGGGCAATATTTTTGGAAGCGTGTTGCGTGGGAGAGCTGAGAACTGAACTGCAGTATGCATCAATTACATATATGCATGTAATAGTTAAATATCCAATATTTAAAGTTACTTTATTTTTCTCATCTGCCCACTGAAAAAAAAGTGCTCAAAAGAAAAGGAAAAAAGTCTAACCAGAGCCGTTGAAAAATTCCTTCATTGCTTTTAAAGCCTCACAACCACAGGACACGAGCAAAAATAAATTTGCGGTGCAGTGATGTGTGGCATGTTTGCGATGCCTTCCGTTGAACACTGAAGTTGGCGAAAGCCAACCTCCTGCAGGGCTCTGGTTCGTCAAGTCACAGTGCTGCACTCAGTCCACCCAAATAAACAGAAGCAAGAGATCACAGACAGACAGTCAGGGACAAAGGCTCTCTGAGAGGAATGCAGAGACACATTTCAGTGTTTAAAAAAAAAAAAAAAAAAAAGGTTTGTTTGCGGACTGCATCCCAGCAATGCAAGTTAAAATATGAGGACGTGAAACTGCAAGTAGAAGAGCAGCCAAAAAACTGCACTGTAATAACTCATGACTTGACCCGGATCTAAAATGTGAAACCACTAACCAGAGACAAAGCAAAAGTGAATCATTATCCCTAAAAACGTGCAAAACATTTACAAGATCTCAGCAGAATCCTGGGACCAAAGACTGAAATAATTTAAACCAAATATTAAAGTCAATGATTTTTGGTTAGACTAAATAACAGGGCATTTAGGAAGCATGACCTCTTTCCACAAAAAAATCTTCAGTTGGACTGTTGGATTTGTATTAAAATTAAAATGATGAAAAGCAGCAACATTTTCTGCATTTTTCCGCGTTAATACTCCCCCACGTTGCACCCACGTACGTATCTTGCAACGCAAGGGGTGTGTGTCCATGCAAAGTTGTTCAACCTTTCTGTGCTCGCTGATAACAGGCTGAGACAGGCTCCCATTCTGCCGCAAGGACACTCCTTCAGCAAGAATTAAAGGCTAAAATATCTGACATTTCAATTTAGGTCAGTGGCGCCGAAAGAAAAATGGAAGGAGGGAAATTAAAATTGCTCGACATGTCAGTTTAGAAGGTAACCAGTAAAAGTTACAGCTTTGTCCCCGGTGTCTGATGCGACACAACATCAGCCAGAGTGATGGTGGGCACACTAAAGTTAACCTGAGATGTTCAGCCCCTTTAAATTTTTACTGACTTTTTCTAAAGCTACATCTGATCTTTGAGGTGTTGTGATCGACCGCGTTTCATCAGTCAGCCTTGAGTCTATCAGTTAAGCCAGCCTATTTGGGGGTAATGCCCAAAAAGCAACCAATCAATGCAGTAGGATTTTAAAAAACAAACAACAACAACAACAACAACAACAACAACAACAACAACAAAAACAAAAACAAATTTTAGTCATCAGCACTGCACTCTCATTAGGACACTTAACCGACGGATCCATTCGAGACTCCTCAGAAACACTCAATTAACACATTTTTTTATTATTATTATTTTTATATATATATAATAAAGCCACCACCGAGCTACTATCTCACGCTGAATCACATTTTCGCATCGAATGTCTACGGCTAAATTGGCCTGATCGCAACTATCTGCTCCATTTTTATCCCAGGCGAAGCCGTCGAGCCGGACGTAGCAGGATGTGGATGGAAGACGACTGCCACGTCTTCGCCCCTCCCCGCCGATGTGTGGGGGGAACTCGTAGGGACGCTCAGCAAGCAGCACTCCCAGAAGGAGCCCCACCGACTTCATTAGGAAGAAGCAATTAAAGGAGGGGGAACTCGAGGGGGTCGACTGACGGCCTAGCGTGGGATTCTGTTTATTATCGCCAATAAGCGAGCTGAACTGTCATTTCACGGGTCAACTAGTTTAGAACATTAGCCAACAAACAACGAATTAAAGTACAGAGGAACTACTTTAAGTGAATATGAGCTTTCATCTCCACAATACGAATACTAATACGAATACAGTCGGTTGGATAGATAGACGTTTGCACGCAGTGTAAAACAAAAAGATAACTCGAAAACACCTCTTCGAAGCATTTGCAGTGCGCGTCTATAATGACGGTCGGTAACGTAGCAGCATCCCACGCTGCAGTGCGCTGGAATGTCGTCAACAGAGAGAGACAGTTTCATGGCTAAAACTTATTTTTCTCGCCCGCATATTCGTGTCCCCGACACTTAACTTTCTACAGCGGCACTCGATGTCAATAGGTTTTCGTTTTACTTTCTCCTTTCCTGCTGCCAAAAGCGCTTAAATACATAAGCTCTGTCCAGGTTAGCTAGCTGCTTTAGCTAGTCGGGCTAGCTCACTGTAACCCACTTAAGAAGTTTTGCATTGAAGGGGAAAAGTGATGGACCCGTTTGCCATGAAATGCTTAGGGTCCCATGACACGCTGTTAAAATGGGTGTTATAAATGTATATTTTTAACTATGCTACATTTGGTCCACTTCTTTCCGCCACGAGAGTCAACGTTACCTTATCGAGAGCATCCTGCTGCAGAATGTTTGCTCGGTATTTAGTTCCCTCCGCTGCTTCGGCTCGGCGCGTCTCCGCTGCACACACACAAAAAAGGAATCGTCTCTCCGGTTCTCCCGCCGGCTTGCAAATGACTTTATGCACTCCTGTCGAACCCGGTGGTTGTGGGCTGGACCTCCTTCTTCTCGCTTTGCTACGTGCAGATCCGCACATGCATATGGCTCTCTCCCGGCTGGAGGGGCTGTCGTTTTGTGAATTGCAGTGTGGGGGGAGTCAGGTTGCCGCGGGACCCGTGGTTGAGAGAGGCGGCATTGATCACCACTTTGGGCTTGTGGAGTGTGTGAATTTAGTGTCTGTAAGGCTAACGTCACCTCCCTGCCACGTTTGAGGTTGCGCGCAAAAGCCCCCGTGCTTTCCTGTCATCACATTAGTAGATTGGACAGTGTCTTCTATGTGTAAAAACTGCTTTTTGTTCACATTCTACGACGAAGTTTTTTTTATCAAGTCTCTTTGTGTCTTTAAGTTAGTTGGCTCAATTCAAACTAACGTGTCTGTGTTGAATGTGCTTTGACTTTGTTTACCTCAGGGGTTCCACCTCTTATTACACAGCATTCCAGATGTTTCCCCCTTTTCCTCCTACAAAAAGCTTGAGTGAGAAGGGAATTCCTGTGTGCTATCCAGTAGAGAAGGGCGGAGTCACGTATGTGTGAATGTCAGAGGCAGCATATTATTCATTTGATGGCTCTTTTTTTTTTTTTTTTTTGCATGTCAGATGCGACATGTTTTTAACACACGCCTTTTCTGAATGGCAGGCAAAGTGTAAAACCATCCCTACATATTAGATAATTGCAATGGAATTCCTATAAGAGGCAGAGTCAAGGAATTGGTTTAATCAAAGAAAACATTTTAATGTAAGAATTTAAATGCAATATCGCCCTATGTCCTTTGACATCTATTACCAAGTGCAGTGATTATATGCAGTCGTAACATTGCACAAGACAGTGTGTAAACTAAGAATTATATTGAAACACAAGGAAAGGAAAAAATTGTTTTTTTCAGCTGTTTGTTTGGTCTCAGCAACAGCATTCCACATTAATTCTACCCAATGTGACAGCAGAAGCAAGTTTTGCACTTTGCCTTGGTGTGATACGTAAACAGCAACAGGTGCCGTGTCTCTTTCATGTCATCTGTGGATATCTTCCAGGGAGGTGAGCCTGCTCCCAAACAGCTGCTCCTCATAGGTCAGCAGCTGACTCAGGAAGTTGATGTTGGGCGCCGAGCACGCCCTTCTCTCCTTCAGCCAGCGCAGGGCATTAAGCAGCGACCAGCGCCGGTGCTCCATGAGGAAGGCCAGCGTCACCGCCGAGCTGCGACTCTTCCCCAGGCTGCAGTGGACCAGGACTCGGCCCCCGGGCTCGGCCTTCAGCGCCGCGCTGATGAACTTGGACGCCAGCGGCAGCGCCTCCACCAGGTCCTGCTGGGAGTTGTCGCTCAGGTGCAGCCTCAGATAGCACAGCGTGTTGGGGAAGGCGTCGGGGCAGTTGGTAGTGGCGTTGACCACGTGTGTGATGTGAAGGTTCTTTATGATGCGGTAGTCAGCCGCCTGAGACGCCGAGCCCTGGTAGAGGGCTCCTTCCAGGATCTCTGATGGGTAGATGGTCAGGGTGCGGTGCTCGTGTTCCAGCAGCACCATGCGTGGAGTGCAGAGGAAAGGGTAGAGGGCACTGAACGCTGAGAATCCCCCAAGCAGGATGACTGGATCCATTCCAAGGGCGCTGAGCTGGAAAAAACAACGCTGGAGGTCCAGAGAGTCTGCCTTGGCCTTCACACTGCCCACTGAATGAATGCCAAATAACACACACACGATGTTGACATTATTTTGATTGGCACAAGATACAGCTGAGACTAATAAGAAGGTGGTCGCTTTGGAAAATCTGATGGAATTTAATGGTTTTATTGTTTTTTTTTCTGTAGAGGTGTTCAGTCAATCAATCAATCAACTTTTATTTGTACAGCGCTATATCACATCCAAAGGCGTCTCAAAGTGCTTTGCACATTTAGGAGAAAAGTAAAAGCAAGACTCCAGAAGGTGAGAGAGAGTGCACCATCCTGAGTGCAGGAGACGTGGGTCTAGAAAATGGATGGATGGGTGTTTCCTTCTGGTCAGCCTGCATGCTACCAGGAGCTGGATAGCAGCTCAGCCCTGAATGCTTCCTCCTGCAGTGTGTAGCTTCTCCCTCCCACTGTGCACAACCGTCAACGACTGTGACAGGTGTGTTTTGGCTGCGGAGAGCTCCACTATCTGCCAACCCACCCTGCAATCAGGCCTGCCTTTTTACAGTCCCACACACTTTTACAGTCACTGGCAGCCAGACGTGCTGACCTGGGCTGCTGCCCTGCTGTGCGTAGAGCAGTATGACAGAGTAATTCCGCAGCTGGGTCGAGCTGATCAGACAGGCGAGCTCAGGGTGGATGACGGTGACAGCGGCCCTCGCTGTGACCACGTGGTTCTCCTTGTACCTAATGCGCACATATTTTAGAGAGCACATGTACAGGCATCTCAACTACAGCAGTCACTTTCATAAATGTTTTGCTGTGTATACTTTTTTAGCATTCGGCTCTGCAGAAAAATTATAGAATTGCCAAGTTTGATCTTGCACACAAACCTCTCTGCACTGCGACAGTCCAGGATGAGGATGTAGTGCGGATCGAACAGGGCAGGCTGACCGTCCTCTGCGTTCAGCAGGTTGTACACCTGCTGCGGGGTGACGTAGCCGCGCTCCACACGAGCTGCTTCCGGAAGAGATGGAACCAGCAGCTCGTACGCTGCAAGCAGGTAGCAAAGGATGCGAGAGTTGTAGTTGCTTTTTGTTTTTTTTTGCAAGCGTACGTTTTTCACAAAGATAGTGAACAAACAGAAACAGCGAGGACAGAAAAGGAAAAGCAGTTCACCTGTGTTTGGGGCAGGTGTGACAGAGAACTGGTCAGCGTCCCTGTCACAGACGCTGCCCACAGTTTGGGATGCGGTGAGAGCGTTTCCGGATGGCGCTCTATAGCTGTTATTGATTCTGACACAAAAACAGACTTTTGAAAATCCTTTTCAAAAAAGAAAAGAAAAAAAATTAGCTTTTTACCTGGAGACTACTACGCCCATCTCTGTAAAAGTCATCTGACAGTTGCATCAGTCGTCCCAAGAACCACTTCGCTAAAAGATCATTCTATGGTAAGAGAGATGTTAAAAAAAAAAAACATGTTGAAAATTTGTTTTTGGAAAAGAAGAAAAAAAGTTAATGATGATTTTGTGGCTCTGTGTTCTGCTTCAGCTTTCCATCTTCTCAATGCTGGTGGTCTTGGAAACTGTCATGCTGAAGTGGTGTCAGAAGTCATGTGGTTGCTGGATGTGACAGGTGACAGAGGGAAAGGACGTCCTTCTTCATCTAAATGGCTTCTACATGGAAACTTTGCCAGTTTAACGCAAGGCCACACTCAGAGACAAACAAGCATCCGCAGTCTAAAGAGGTGAGCCTGATGTCGGTGTCTTTGGACTGTGAGAGGAAGTTGACTTTGGCAAGACATTCAAATACAGTACAGACATGAATCAAAGTCGCAACCTTCCTGCTGTGAAGTGACAGCACAAACGCCTGTCCTCCCGTGTCACCTTCTATTATATCCTCCCATAAATTTATCCCCCAAAAAACGGAAACTTCCACCTGCCCTAGATTAATGAAAATGCTAAAGTTTTAATATCTAGGATTATGTGTAATTAAAATTCAAAATGTCTTACATGTCGTTGATTTCCTTTTCCAGCACGCCTTTGCCTGTGCTCACAGTGCCAAAACTACTATGGAGTGCTTTGTTGACTGTATTACTGTGCGTCATTGGCCAGGCAACTGACCTGACCTGACCTGAACCCATTTAGTGGGCATTGTAAAAAAGAACAACCAGAGCCAAGAATCAGAGCAGCCTGGGCCTCCCTAAAATTCCAGCAGAGCCACAGGCGGAACAAGGGTATCAGTGAACATACTTTCAGACTATTTTTATCCATATTAAACATGTTATATTTTGACATACTGGAGGTATGATTCTCGCGTTCTCGTGTTGTGTGTACAGAGACAAAACATGAAAATGCAAAATATATGTTTTAATTAAATTACATAAAGATCCCATTAGAATCAGATAAATATAGCCAGCATCCAAGTCAATAGTGTGACTGCCCCCTACTGTTGTCTTGGGAATATTGGCATTCTCTCCTCCGGAAGTGATGTAGATTTTTATACAGCGATTAGACACCTTTAGGTACCATGACATTCTTACTGTCCTCTCAGGACTCGCAACTTGCAGGTTTGCTTGCAGTTCCCCCCCACCCCCCTGTGCTTTCTGAGGCCAAAGGGGGTTAAAACATATTGCAACCTACACTAAACAGCTAGTCAGAACCCCATGATGTCCCTGGAGCCCAGAGAGCTGGTGAAAAAGTGCAGTGAGTGTCACCAGCAGGTGTCTGCTGCTGCAAAAAATAGCTGGGAGCAATGCTCTATGCCCACTAGAGGGCAATGGAAGTCAGATGTTTTGTCAGAGACGTAAACATTTAAAAAAAAAAAAAAAAAAAAACATATAACATTGTAGGCTTCCCTGTTGTTATCCCACTTTCTCCCACCCCACACACACCGCCCTCTAATTCCCCCCCCCCAAAGTAACAAACGTGAATGCCCCTTTAAATGAGGAACAAACATGTGGATCAAAGTCCACATGGATGCAAGTGAGGAGGCAGCAGAGTGCAGAACTGAGCAGTTCAGAGCTCAGTACAGCAGCGGCACACACTTGCTCAAGACAGTGGGATCCAAATCAAACTTTATTTTAAAAATAAAAAAAAATCAGCACCATTATTCCAAATTGTGGTCATGTAAAGGTCAATGAGGAGGATGGCTGACTTTGGACATGAAGTGATCTAAGGATTTTCAGATGGTGAGTGGTCTCCATTCTCTCATTCTCTCATTCTCTCATTCTCATTTTCATATTCCTTCTATTGTTGTCCGTCTTTACAATTGTGCATGTGTTAAACAGATTTGATCAGATTCGGATTTAAAACAGACTCACTGTCAAGCACATGAGATCTATTATGAACTTGTTTTGAAATGACACATGTTATTAACTTTTGGGAGCTCGTTGCGGAGTAAAAAAAAAAAAAGTTAATTAAAAACAAACACAGCTGCGTTTTCACATGTGAGTCTTAATTAGAAGTGGAAGGGTTTGCAACTGTACTCATCTGTACTTTTGACCTCATTTTTCCAATTATTAGATTTTTTGTGTTTTTTGTAGTTTTTTAATTTTTTTTAGTGCCACTCACATTAATTCATTTGATTTGCATTGATGTCACAATTCCGCTCTTCCTAATGTTGTTGGTATAGAAATTGAGTCGACCTGGTGGGTTATTTTTGGAATGGTTGGCCCAGTAAAATATGGGCGGGTTCAAATCTAATGAAAAATTGAAAAGAAAGAAATTTTGCTTAATTTTGCAGAATATCCATTTAGAACACGTTACCTCTAAAAAAAGAAAAAAAAAAGAAAAAGAAAATCTGTGTCTGGTTGCAGCAAGACTCCAGAATGATGCTGTGAGTGTGTACGTACTATAAGCTTGTGATAAAAATTATTGCCATGTTGATCTAATCCGTAAGAACAAACCATTGAATCACTGAATGGCACTCAAACATTTTCTCACCTATTGGTTGGTCAAAACATGCCCCCTGCATGACACTGCATACATGGAAGGTTTTTTTTGGATGATTTCCCGCATTTTTGTCTCGCCAGGACCCCTCGATCATTGACCTCCGCACGCTATGGCACCATGTCCTTTAGGTCAGTGGTTCTCAACCGGTGGAGTCGCAGGACCCACTTTTTTTTTCTTTTCATGACGTCGCCACCCAAATTTGTTCCGCAACACTCAAATTTATTCCACAAAAACATAAAAACTCTAGCCCGCTTTCTATCATGTCTAGTCAATAAATTATTGAAAAAAATATAAAAATAAATGGCCATAATCTACTCACTAAATAAATAATATATATACATGCATATATATTATACCTTTTTTATAACACCTTTTTATAGAGAAAAAACTGCCCACAAAGCTGCAATGCATTCAAAACAGCTCCGCAACCAACCAAGCTGGACAGTTTTTTTAAAAACAGAAAGTGTTCAGTTCTGTAGTATTTCTGTTAAATCTTTGCGGCTCCACCAACAGCTTTTTTTTTTTTTTTTTTAAAGCTGTTTCGCAACATTGCATTACCTCATGTGGTATTTTCAGTGACATCATTTGAATTTTCACTTCGGTCTGTGAAGTGAAAAAAAGTTTTCTAAACTTTTGAAATTCTAAGCATCTGCACAAGCTCAACTGGAACAAAAGCAGCGACATCATGTCAGATGCAACCTGTTTGTTGGTGCAAACAAATATTTTGATTGTCGTGTTGTTCTTGCCTGCAGTCCAGGATGGTGGAGGAGGGGATGGGACGCCCTGCTGGCCAGGGGTCTTCCGTCCAATCAGGCGCTGCAGCAGTTGCTTCCCATTCTTTGCCTGGGCGTAGCCGTGATATACGGCCAGGGCGACAAACTTTGCAGCTTTGTGGCCGGCATCTTCATCCCACAGTACCACTTCCCCTTCTCGGTGGCTCTTGCGTTTGGCCAGGTGGGTGCGTGTGACTGTAAAGAATCCAAATAAATGACGTGCTGCAGCTTGTCCCGTTTAGTCCACACACAGTGTCGTGTTTGACCGAGCTTTCAATGAGATGTGACTTTTATGGCGCCTCTGCTAACACACCTGTTGGAAGTCAGCAAAGAGCCAGAAAGTTAGCCCATGCCTTGTTTGTGTGTGTGTGTGTGTGTGTGTGTGTGTGTGTGTGTGTGTGTGTGAGGGACAGAAGATGTAGTGTGCGTGATAGATGTTTAACCAAACGGCTGCTGCCCTTAGGACCAACATGCCATGAATGTGACCTCACGCAGGGGTCAAACTAAGCAAATTAACAAGTTGTGCTGTGGGACGTGAGAAAGCTCACTTTTCTTGCAGTCTTACCTCAATAGAAATGAAAAACTGCAAAAACATTTGCTTGCAAGGCAGGAATTTTGCATTTTACACAAAACACATTTTAAAACAATTGTGTTTCCGTGGCCTTTTCCCAGGTCCTGGTTTCCATCCTGCTCCTCCACCTGCTCCACGCGGTCGGCCTGTTGCCTCTGAGGCCGTACTGCAGGCGGCAGGGCGAGAGGCTGCTGGTCCCTGCCCTCGGCCTCGGCGGCCACAGCGTGCTGACCACGTGGGCCAAGGCCAGCGGGTCGTCTGCGGGCCTCTACCACCTGCTTCTGCCTCTGCTGCCCGTCCTGACCATCGTCCTGGGCCTCCGCCTGAAGGTGGCCTCCACGCCGTCCGTCCACGTCGCCGTCCTCGTCTCCGTCCTGAGCGGCACATGTGTCAGCATCACAGGTGCATGATGGGATGGTTATATTCAGAGCTGATACTGAAGAATTAAGATATTTCAGTATATGCTATAAGAATTAATGCAATTTAAAAAGTTATCAAGGTCAACAAATAGTTAAAATATAAAATAATGGCTCCATGCCTCACATTCAACCTTTTGTTTGTTTGTTTGTTTGTTTGGCTGCAGTTTCCCAGGGCCTGGAGGGCACCGAGCCCCTGGAGTACCTGTACGCACCTCTGGCTCTTCTGCTCCTCGCTCTTTCCTTGACCTGGCTGGCTAAAGTGTGGGAGGCAGAGCGCCAACAGCAGCCTGCCGACGCCCGGGCCTCCATCTGGGACATCTACTACGTCCAGCTGGTCAACCAGAGCTGGATCCTGGGCCTTCTGTGGCTGCTGCACCCACACAGCCCCTGGTTGGTGTTTGGACGCAGCAGCTGGCACAGCCTGCTCTTCCACGGGTACCTCCTGGCTGTGCTGCTGCTGGGGGCGGCGCTCCACTTCCTGCTGGGCGCCACGGCTCTCAGCCTCTCGCCACTCGCTGGTGCGCTGCTGCACTCGGCCAGGCAGCTGGTGCAACCCTTCTTCCAAATGTTGTAGACCCACTCGAAGGGTCATATAAGTATATTTACATACATTACATACATACATAGCTATATTTTTTACATGAAAACAGTAACGCTGTGCTAATATATATGTATGTATATAAATACACACACATAAATAAATATATAATGTGTGTGTGTATATGGGGCACTAGAGTACAGAGCAGGAGTAACAACAACCTCAGAATGCAACCAGAACAGAGGTCGCCCAGGTTTAGAGCACAAGGTACTTTTTAACAGCAATGAGCAGCAGACCGTGGCTCCCACAGCCCCCCCCACCCCCGGCACCAATTTCAAAACTGGCTGTTTGAATTGAACAATGGTCTTGATGGAGGTCACGCGCTCATGAGCATAAGTGTATTTAGTAGTTTTAATAATTTTGTTTTAATAGTTTCTGAGTCCCTGAATGACTCTGCAAGCAAACTCATCGCTTGTCAGATGAGAAGGGACAATGAATGAAACAAAACAAAAGAACATTAGATGTAAATGGAGGCACAAGCTTCAATGTGATTGTTTGGAGAGCTGAGCTACCTCAAAGATGGCGTACGAAAAGAGAATCCATGTTTAATGAATAAAGTGAACTGATGAAACATGAGTAGCAAAAACATTTATTTATTTATTTATCCCAACAACAAATATAAGTGCTGTCATTGACACCAATGCTGCAAAAATCACTTCCTGATACCGTGTCAACTTTAACAAAATGTTGAGTTAAGTCTGAGTTTTTTTATTTTAAATGTTATGACAACATTTAAAGGTTTTGAGACACCACAGCATGATGGGGGCCAACAGAAAGAAAATGATGTTATGATCAGTGCCTGACCCCAGTTCGCCATACATGATCGACTGCTTTCTTGTTATAAAACTATTTTAACTGAAGCATCTAGTTTGCATCAGAAACAGGGTATTAAAATGCCACCGTGTTGGTCCAGAGCCCCTGTGTGACATACAGACTCTGTGAATCTCTGAACACTGACTCTACTTCCCGTCCTTTATGAGGGATCAGAGTTGGGAGGCAGATGTAATCCCAGACTCTGCAGCAGGTTGGCAGCAGGTCCAGAGAGTCCCTCCTGGGAGCTGAGGGACTCCAGCAGGTTTGACACCAGATTGAGGTCAATGTCGAGGGATGGCAGCTCTTCCAGCGACTCCTCCGACTGGCCGCTTGTGGCTGCGGGGCCGTTTGTGGCGGCGGCGTCGTCCTCCAAGTCCGGCTTGTTGTGACTCTGTGCAGAAGACGAAACACAAAAAACAAAACAATTTATGACCTTGTATTGGCCTGTGAGCTCAACTATTTTCAAGACAGCAAACAGCAGCAGCTGATTCCTTCAATTTTTTTGCTGAAACATTTATCTCAAATATTGCTAATGCAGCACAACTTTTTTTGTCAAGCAACATCATTTCATATGCAGCGTTTCGCTGCAACGTTACCTCCAACTTGAAGCTCTGCCCGATATTGGTGCCCATCAGCTCCTGATCCATTTGCTCCATGTAACCTCTCAGACCCTTGAGAGATTCTGTCTCTGTCATCTCTGCTTGACCGGGCAACTCTTCCTCGTCAGCGTTGTCAACAGCTTCATCATCATTGTCGTCGTCGTCGTCGTCGTCGTCGTCGTCGTCATCATCATCATCATCTAGATCGTCTGAATCCAACTCCTCATCTTTTTTCCCTGTTAATATAAGATGACAAAAGAAATGAGACAGGGATGACTTAGTGATGACTTTTTTTATACTGTGTAAAAACTCCCTTCATACCAAACAGTTTGTCCAGTGCCTTGGCCATGGCGTCTGGATCAAGTGTAAAAGGCTGAGTTGAGCTGCTCCTGGAGGTTAAAGTAAAAATTGTGTTACCCTGCATTTGCCCATAACCTAGCCTGGACTCTTGATCATCATGGCTGCTGAAATCACAGCAGTCGGCCTCACCACGGGAACTCAGCGCCCTCGTGTGACGACACGGCGTTGAGGAAGTCCTTCATCCCCTTGCTGACAGCCACGAGGCTGTAGCCCGCCGCCTCCTCTTCGCCCGGACCGTCCTCGTCTCCCCTCCCCCTCTCCTCCTTGCCGTTCACACCATGTGCCTGTTTGGTAGCGCCGGAGGTTCGGCTGCCGATATCGGCTCCGCCGCCGCTACGCTCCTGCAACAAGCGCTCCAAGTCCTGACTGGTGATGTCCAGCCAGCCGTCGCCTAAAGATGGAAATGAAAAGGCAAAATGATTAGATAATTAAAAGGAACATCAGGCAAAAATCAGTCATAATGCGACAAGCTTGTGCATTTCTTGCAAATCAATGCAAACGCTGTTATACTCACTGTCCTCTAGGGGGAGCTGTGACTCCTGCTTCTTCAGCTCCTCCAGGTTGACTGGACTGCAGCTGTGCAGCAACTTGAGAACCTCCTCGCCTGGAGACAAGGCACTGAGACAAAGCAGACGATGAGAACATTTCGACGGCGGCGCTCGGATCTCCCGGACTGACACGGTGCTTCAAATTTACATCCAGCGATGAGCCTCACCTGGATTTCGACACAACAGACTGTTTGAAAAAGTTTTCCGCAGATTTTGTCAGCTCACTGTAACGAGCCGATCCCTCCAGTTCTCCCTGTGTTGGAGCGCAATTGCCATCAAAAGAAATACAATTTCTAGCAGAAGAGAATTGCTGAGTGTGAAGCATTTCTGACATTTGTCCCAACCTCATTACTGGAACTCACCCGGAAGTAGTCGTTCTTTTTGAGGCTTGCCATGAAACCTTTCCACTCTGGGTTACAGCTGACAGAGTCACCCGTCTCTGACGATGGCAGCTTGCACTTTGAGCACAAGATCTCAAAGCCATGTGCCTAAAAGTGAACCACGAAGAGAGTTAAATACACTGTAAACATCTCGCTGTATATCATCCAACCGAATACAAAACGAAAGATGACGCGTGATGGCTGACCAGTTTCATGCCGAGTTCGTGGGCTTTGTACTGGGGATGAGCAGGAGGGGGGAGGCTGAAGCCACTTCTCCTGTCGGGGGTGAACTGTTGCTGCTGCAGCTGAGCGTACAGGCATCGCGTGAATGTCACCTTCATGCAAATAGAAAAGGAACACGAAAAAAGCAAAAAGCCTTCAATAAAACTAATGAAACATTTAATAATATATATATATATTTTTTTTTTAATTCGACCTCTTCTTCTCATTGAGAACAGAATAATCCTTTGTGTGTTTACCAAGGTCAGGACTCTGGTGTCAGGGGGAAAGGTCTTAAATCTTCGACAAGCTTGCAGGTCTATAGGATCGCGCAGGTAGAATGCTGACACAGCAGGAGCAACCAGGTCTGGTCGTTGAGCCAGCACCGTGGCAATACCGGCTGGTATGAAGCAGTGGGCTCGGTGGAGGTCAGCTTTTATTTTTTCCGGGTATCTACATATATATACAGTATGCATTGTTAGTCAAGGTAGACCTGTTGATGACACTGCAACATAATCACAACCTGCATTAAGATGATTAAAGATGAAGATGAAAAAAAAAAACTTTCTTACCCCACAAATCTCTTCCTCAGGACAGAGCAAATCTTGGGGTTTGCCCGGCATTCATACGGATGGGAGGAGAGCAGTGCAAGAGCTTGTGCAAGACTTGGTACCACATCTCTGGAGAAGCCCACTGAGCTGGATTTGGAAGGACGGGGCAAAATATGCAATTCTCCCTTGTAGAAGAATACCTGAAGAGAAAATTAGGGAAGAAGCAAAGAAAAACATTAAGGATGGAAGCGGTAGACGTGATAGCAACTAGATGATTCTAAACTTTATATGGAGGTGAACTCACTCGGTTTTCACTGGAGTCTGGATTTAACCACTTTGGAAGATAATCTGCTGCTTCAATCAATAAAAACTCCCCATCGTTGTCCTCAACTCTTTAAACACAAACACAAAATTGAAGTCTAAGACATAAAAAAAACAAAAACAAACAGACAACCAATAGAGGTTTATGTGTTGTTTAAAGAAAGCAAGTTTTGTCTCACCGAGCTGCCACATCTGGGAATTTCTCTGTGATTTGTTGTATCAGGTAAACAATGAACCACTCATCTTCCACGTTGTCCCCGAACTGAGTGCTTCCTCCAATGTGAGCAGGAACATCTCCTGTCATTAACAGGAAATAAAAGAGGTCACCATATGATCCAATGTTAATGTACTGACAATTAATGACTTGGCAAAGTTGTACCTTTCTCAGGATGATATTTAAGGTTGAATGGCTGATGCTGCCAGATGTATTGTATCAAGAGGGGGGCAACTTTTGCCAATATCTCCTCTACTAAATTTCTAAGACGTTCTTCAGTCTGTTTTGAACTTAAAGAGTCTGCCTGGACCAAGAACAACTTGTACTCAATCGCGTCTTCCAAAATCACTTTCCTCTGAAAGATGTCCATAGCTTTCAAATTACCTACAAAAGCAGAAAGAT
Source organism: Nelusetta ayraudi (assembly GCF_046127955.1). Lineage (NCBI taxonomy): Eukaryota > Metazoa > Chordata > Actinopteri > Tetraodontiformes > Monacanthidae > Nelusetta > Nelusetta ayraudi. Next base: position 2,839,480 of record NW_027466106.1, read on the forward strand.
AAAAAGACAAAATGTTTGAAGAGCTGTGGTATCGGTAATAAACAATTGTTGTTTTCGGCATACAATGGTCAAATTTAAGTAATGTACAAGAGTTAGTCCTCAAATGTATTTTTAAAGGGGTTTGGAGAATTAATAACAGAACTTATTTCCAACTTTGTTTCAAAAACGTCAAAAAATACATATTTTACAGAACATTTTCAAAGCCTAAAGAGACAAATCCTGTGGGTTTTTAAAATGTATACGTTATTGACCAACACAACCAGGACAGTTCCCTACGTAAAATACCTCACTTCATCGTTTGCTTCTCCACCGCCGCCTGTGTTTGGGTCCGACTGTTAAATCTCCTCGACTACTTCAATTGTTGTGATTAAAGGTTCCTACTTTTAATTTACAACAATACTGGTGGTACGTATTGTCAATACCTTAGCTGAAAAATGAAAATGCAATTGTTTATGTTTGATTTAGGAAAAACAGAATCATCAATGTGATTTAGCGACTTTAGAATTTATCACATCAGAAATTAAGACTCGACTGACAAACGGAGCTCTTTTGTGCACGGTATCCGGTGTGTCGAGCTCGCGTTCAATGCACGACGGGAAATGTAGTGAAACTGACCAGCAACTTCCGGCGATCTCATGCTGATCCGAAATCTATTTCCCATGAGGCCCTGGGGTTACGATGCGTATCCATGACAGCCGTATTATTGTTGGTGCTGCTACTAGCATTAGCAAAGAAAAAAAAATATTGGGGGGGGCCAGAATCGTTGTTAGTTCTGCTAACGTCCTTATTATCCATGCATTATTATATGGCACACTTTATCGGACCACACAAGACGTGCATTTATTGTAGCAACGTTGTTATAATTGAAGTTTTTGGTCCACAGTAGCGTTGGACGAGGCTCTCTGTTCCTTTTTTTTAATCTACCCGTCATAGTGACTGTCAGCGTTCCGTCAATGCAACGTCAACAACTAGCTAGCGTATTCCCAGGCGTAGACTTCACCTAAAATTAACGCAAATCCCGACAAGAAACACCCGCGGCCTTTTTTGCGGCCATAAATCCTCATCATTTGATTTTGCGGTGAGGAGGGTAGGGTAGGTTGAACAGAGGCAATGTCAGACGTCCATCGAGCCCAGGACGGGAAGGCGAAAATGAGAGACGAGAGCCTGAGTGTATGAAAGGGAGACAAGGGAGGATGATATCACGCTACAATCGAAGACCTGTGTCGCACAAGCTTGAGATGTGAGTAACGACCAGGTGTGACTAGCCTTTAAATTGCTCCTGCACCAAAGTCAACGAGCTTTCTGCAGTCGTCTGATACTTGTAAGCTCTGCGTTTTTGGGCAACAGCAAACCTACATCGCTGTTGATGCTTTGATTTTTGAATATCTGTTTTTTCAATAAAAAAAATAAATGCATGATGGTTTTTTTTGTAGTCTTGAAGTAGCCTGTCTATGTTTCCATAGTATCACAGTATCAAGTTGAGCTGCGTGCTCTTCTTCCAGAAATATTATTCGAACATCACCTTTTTGGTTTATTCCCTTTATTTAACACAGCCGGGGATTATCTCGAAGTAGCCTTGACCATCACCCTCTCCCAGAGGAGGCTGATGATGATCAGACCCATCAGTGTTACCTTCATGATCTTCGCGAGGCTGTCTCTGCTCACAATAGGTAACTGGGTTTGAATTTTGCATAACACAGTTAAACCTTGGTTGTTTAACCAGGTGAGAAACACACGGGTGAAAACATAGAAGGTGATGAGCAGACTCTTTCACTGAGGCAACACATATTTTTTTGACCTGTATGTTTTTGTAATCTTACACCCTCTTGAGTCGGCTCAGGGGCTCTGACAATGTGAAACGCAACACCCAGAAGCAGGATATTACATATCACATTGCCTTCTTCTGCTCGGCAAGTAAAAGAGTAAATAAGAGAAGAGGTCGTTTGAATATTCAATTAGTTTGACGTTTGCCACGTGGCTTCAGTTCCTTTAACCTGACACACCAGATTGAATGTCAGGAAAAGAGACCACTAAACATTTTGGAGAGGACCACTCTTCAGTGAGTGACCCTGGCTTATAACTAATGTTAGCTGTCCAGCTGCATGGCAAGTTCATCCTGTATTTTAACTTACAGTGTGAATATCAAGTGACAAAAAGCAGGAAGGTGGCAGAAGCAGTGCACGTCTGGTCTCAAAGTGAAGGTTAAACTGGCTAATACTGCTTCCCTTGTGTGCAGCTCAGACACATCTGCAGCCTCAGGCCACTCTGACTGCCCCACGGTCATCTCAGTCGACTCCAACCAATCCTGGTCAGGCATCCACAGCTCTACAGGAACCGGCATTTCAACGGAGAGGAGCTCCGTGTTCTCCTGGGGCTACGATGTAAGTCACAGGTCCACAACGCCATTGTGAGAAACATCTGTAGGGAAAATTATCTCTCACAAAATAGACCACCTAATAGGACAATTTTGTTTGTCTTCTTGGTTATGCATAGCCTACATCTGCTCCATGTTTTGCTTTCAGCTTGCGCTCCTACATAACTGTTTGGGGATTCCGTTGTCATAACGCTGCAGAAGAGAAATGACAAAACAAAAAAAAAAATCAAAGCTGGGCAAACATACTTTTCTTTTCTGCTTCACAGCGTTTTTTGTTATTGCATGTAAACTATCCAGCTTATCCACAAACACTCCCATACTCCCAAAGAGGCTGCATAATCTTACTATGCATGGAGGGTTTTTCTCCGAGATAAAATAAAAGGCATGAGTCACAGAGAGCGGCGAAGCAGATGAATGAGAGGAGCTCACTGCCGCTCTCCCGCTGTTTTCTCGTCTCGCAGGAGTTCGACAAAGCGGCGTCCCGGCAAGTGCAGCAAATGTTTGAGGAGATCGACAAAGAGCTGTACGAAGGGAGAGGCAGCGGGGGAGGCATCCTCCAGGGCCTGCAGGATGAGTGCCAGCAGTGGGCCACGCGTTTCCCACATCTTCGGTGCGTTGTTCACAGTTTCTCCCCCCCACCCCCAACCGACCTCCTGAGCTTTATTACAAAGCCACAACGTGGAGGGGAATCTGAAAAGATGATCGCTGAATGAAAGCAGTGACTTTGGTCGTTCGCCGTGTGCAATTCAGGATCGTGGGGTCTCAGCTGGTGTGTCCGAGCGACGAGGGCTTCCGGTGGTTTGCCACCGGGGGGAAGAGCAGCTCTGCCATCAGTCAATCGACAGGCACAGGAGGCAGCGTGAAGGTCCCGGACAAAGACAGGGGCAGCTCAGAGTAAGCAGCGCACAGCCTGACTGAGGCTGGTTTGCTTGTTACCGGGGTGAAACTTAACATCTCTGCACGTGATTATTAAAGTCCTTCAACTCCATGTGCCGTTGTGTTGTGGAGAAGGTTGAACGTGCAGGGCAGGAGGGCGGAGCTGAGCCAGCCGTCCTCGGCAGAACTGGACGGGCGCCCCGGAAGCTGCAGTGGCACCGGTCAGGTGAAGCCCACCGTGATTGAAGCGGAGGGTCTGATGGAGGAATATCTGGCTTTCGACAGCAGAGACTTGTGAGTCATTTCTGCAGAGCTTCCCGAGAAATCCGTCTGCTCGGTGCCCTGATTGGATTTGTTCGACTGATTCCATTCCTGTTTCCGTCAGGGACGACGAGTGTGAGCAGGACTGTTCCGAGTCTGCTCGCAGGCACCGCTGTTTCCCGCCCGTCTCGCCGTACCGCTGCCGCCGTCAGGCCGTCCTCGACCTGCTGTTTGACGACGTGTGGCAGCAGCTGGTCGGCTGGATGAAGGAGCTGGTTCAGCGCCATTGGGAGTGCTGCACCTCCAGTAAGACTTTGTCTCATCACCACGTCCATATTTAGAGTTTGAGTTTTGCTTTGATGGCCGCTTGGGAAATTTGTTTCAAGGCATCGAATACATGCATAGCGTGTAAGAACACATACAGAGAACAAAGACGTCAGAGACAACACCAAGGTAGGGATTAGTACAAACCAAGCAGCAGTTACATCACACATTCCCTAGGCCAACATCAAACATCTTGTAAGGCAAATGGCATTGCAATAAACTTTATACTTATCAGAAGGCCTTTGTTAATCAAACAGTGGGGAAATTGGCATAATTACAGTAACTGTATAGTGCAAAAAATGTGAAAATTATATTAATTGAATGAAAAAAAAATCAATTTCATTTGTGTAGTTTTATGTTTGTTTAATTTGATCTGATAGTTTGTGGCCTGATCATATCTTTGCTTTTAATTATTTACAATTATTACAATATTGCATTTGCGAGTCAGAGTAGTTTTCTATGATGATATCTAAACCATACACTTACCGTGGTGATGCACACCCAGCCGTGGGAAAACAGCAGCCTTGCATCCCTAATCTTCATCCACCTCCTCGCATATGTTCCCTCTCACGCTCTGCGTCGTTGGATTTTTCCATGTGGTCACCAGTCGATGAGAAGATCTCGGGCAGCTTGAGCCCCCTGCTGCCGGAATCCCACAATCCCTTCATGCTGCTCTCCATGCTGCCTTCCATGCTGCCAAGAGTGGGACAGAGCCGCGTGCCGCCGATCCCTGCCGGCCTGCAGCATCAGGTCAGTGGAGCGGAGGTGCGGTGTTCTATATTTGTACCAGCGCGGCGGCGGGAGAGTGGACGTAGATTTGTTAGGCGAGAGTTTTAAAACGAGTGATATTTCGGTTACGTGCGATATTTCCCCGCCGCTGATGTCAGAGAGAGGAAGTTGCGTCAACAAATGTTGGAGACAAAAGATGGAGCCGAACAAAAGTTCCAAGCAAAAATCAATGATTTCCCGCATGCAGTCAGACAGATCAGTGGGGTTTTCACTAAAACTGTCACACTGAACGCTAAGTTTGTGAACGCTCTGATTCAGGTCAACTTGGAATCTGTTTGGTTTAATAGCTGAACTGGGAAAAAAATTTATTTGTAAATGTGAAACTAAAGGCTCACTCATGTACAGTAGTCATCGATATAGAATCAGACAACTAGGCCGACTCAAAGGTTCCTCCTCCACAGTTCACACCTCATCGTCATCTGTGCGACTCCTGCTTGTTGCTCTCGTCTCTCTCTCTCCTCATTAACCTGTCTCGCTGTTTTCTCCCCCCCCCCCCCCCCCCCCCCCCCACCCGGACCCTCCGCCCATCACCTCCACCCACCTGTCGCTCCTCTTGACCCCTGTTCTTCTGTTCCTCTGTCCTCTCCTCTCTTGTTCTTCCTCCCGCCACTCTTTGCTTACACCTCCCACGCCCCTCCCTCCACCCCCGAAAGAGCACAAAGTCAAGGGGCTCAAAGCACAAATCCCGACGGAAACCCAAAAAGCAGAAAAGGCCGCCCAGTGTATGTAACGCCGTCATTTAGAGCCAACATGGCAGTCGACCATCGTGGCTCATTATCTTTTGATTTATTGATTTTTTTCTAAATATCTAGCATAAATGTGCTTGTGCCTGCTGATTAACACGAAAAGCATTGTGGCTGTGTGTCATTTCTGTTAACTGCATCCTACTTGCAAATTTATTTCCTTTTAGATGTTTTGTTTTTCCTCCGCCGTGAGAATGTTGGAATCCTTCGACTTGCTAGCCATTCATTTTGTTGCATCGGAATGTCTCGTAACTAGAACTTTTGGCTGGTGGCCTTAGCTGATATATGTGGATCCTCTGCACACCGTTGCATGAATGAACGTCCCCACCCCCCCATCTGACCATATTTTCTGTTGCACATATTGAAATAACTAACCATGTGGCTCTCAGCCCCCCCTCCCCCCACCACCACCACCACTGTGTCTCTCTCATGATCTCCGTCTGTCTCCGAAGGCCGGCAGGGTCCCTGTTGGAGCGGCCGCGACCCAGAACAGCCTGAACGACCTCATGGTGATCCAGAGCATCTCCCTGCAGCAGAGGAACCTGAGCGTCCTGGAGAGAAACCAGTATGAGCTTGTCACTGTTAACAAATACATTATTTCATTGCACATTTTCACCATTTAAAGCAGGGCTGTGCCACCCGCGTTTGACAGAGCGCTCTCGGCGCCGCCGGGTGGCAGCGGGCGGAAATGCAGCCATTCACTCACCTGTCCCTCCGCTCAGGGAGCCGGAGGAGCAGCCGAGTCTTAGACCAGGCTCCAACGTGCTCCAAAGCAGCAAGCCTCGTCCTCGCCGGACCCTGGACCAGAGCTCCTCCTCCTTGCCCCGAGCGGCCCAGTCGGCCCGGCGCAGGAACCCACCCTCCAGGACCCTGCTGCCTCTGGTTCCCAGCCTCAGCCAGGCCAGCGCGGCCGGATCCATCGAGGAGGTCATCCGAGGGACACGCCTGTGAGTTTATGGCTCCATGGGAACCCCCATGGAGGGTTTTTTTTTTTTTTCCCCCCCTTTTTCCTCTGAGGTTATGCGAAGGCAGAGTGAGATTACTTTGAAAACGCTTCCCTTTCAGCTCATGCCTCGTGGCGACTGTGTGCAGCGGAATAATTCATTTGTCGCACCTGCTGAACTTGTGATGAACTGCTCATTGAAGAAAGAGTCGAACAGTGGAAGAGTATAGCTTACTTGACAGGTACAATGTCATTTCTGCAAAATTTAGGAGTTGCAAAGTATTAAAAAGCTCAATGTCAAGGAAAGGAAAACTTCTTACATTTTTTTTAATACATCATAAACGCTCTTTATAAAGTACACTGCCTTAGCTGCAGCAAAAATAAAAGTCCCATGTTGACGTCTTGCCTCTCGGTCTGAGCTGTGAATTTTCACAACTCCTACAGTGTTTTTGGACAAGAGGTAGTTGCTGTAAAGACATAAATATCTGGAAGATCTGGTACGAAGTGCATGCACGTGTTCTTTTCACAGACCCACAGCCAGCGACCGGCTGACGTCCCCGCTGTTGCCTCTCAGCAGGAACACGCTCCTCCCTCCCATCAGCGCCGGAGATCCAGAGGCGTCTCATTCGGGGCAGCAGCTCAGACCTGCACAGGTGGAGAGAGACGCACAAATATCACAGCCAAAGCAAATAAAAAGGAAATTAAAAGGGCTTTTGATAGCAGCCGCTTGTAAACCATGTTATCTGTTCCTTTTTTGCGAGCAGCGTAACAAAGGCCCCTCCAGCCGCGCTCACAGCGCCATCAACGACGAAGGCGGCGTCACAGTGTCCAGGGATCGGCACCACCTGCTGGACATCTTCTCTCGGCCCAACACCACGCACACGTACAGGGTAAGAAGCCCGGTCCAACACACACACACGACATACTGTGTCACAGATGGCACGGCTGACCTGTTTGTTTGCACGTTTGTTTTCTCAGTCGGACACTCCGTACCGCCGCTCCTTCACAGTGCTGGACAACATTGGGCAGAGCCGCACGGGCAGAGCGTCTGTGGCTACGGGTCAGAAATTCAACTTATTTAATTTTTTTTTTTTTCTAAAAGAAAAGGGAGGAAATTACATAAAAACATACAAAGGTGCCAAAAAATACTCTGACTCATTATCACTTTCACAAGTTTCCATTTTGCTATTTCTAATGGAATCTTTTTGATGTTCTGTTTCTCTGTAAAATTCCTTTTTTGCTTCCTGTAAACTGACAAATGCGCGAACTTAAACCTACAGACTCACTTGGAATCGGCGTGACCGGCGTCAGCCTCGGCATTAGCAGCTCGTCTTTCTTGGACTCATTCTCCCATCACCCCTTGGGGCACTTGCCCATCAAAGATGAGGAGGAACCTGGTACAGAGGCCGGCGTCCCAGGTCAGTGCTCAGTCAACAGACGTGGCTGTGTCTTGAGGGATCCCACTGAACCTGCAAGTGGTCCCATGTCTCTGGGACAAAGTTGACTTTTGACCCCATAGACTTGCATGGCATTAGGGCAGTGGTTCTCAAACTTTCTCTGTCACGCCCCACCTTGGAGGAAGAAGATTTTTCATGTGCTCCCATCTCCTCACAAAGTGCAGAGAATAGCCACGCTTTCAGGGCTCTTGTTTTGATGAAATTGACCACATCAACAACATCAGTCATGCGACAGCATCACATTTTCTACCTGCCACACGGGATGACGTTGAGCGTTACGTGCGCTAAGTCATAATATCGCGTCAGTCGCGGCGTAGATCACGTACTGATGCAAAGGTGTTTGATTACGCTCGAAAGTTTTCAAAACACTCTTTCATCTTGATGATTTTCCCCCCCGCCTGCAGCTCCACTGGTGCCTGCGTCTCTCCCACCTCGGTCCTACACCCGTGGAGGCCTCTCGTCCAGAGCCAGCAGACCCGGCTTGTAGTTTGCTGTCGACATCAGGACCATTCGGAAAATGACAGCACACTTGACTTTAAAAAAAATAGTAATAATAATTTCAAATACAAAAGTAGCAACTGTGTTCCCTACAAATGCTACTCTGTTCATTTTTTTTGTCAGAAGCCTATTTTTGTAATTCAGGAATCACGTGGCTGCCAAACACAACTGTCAAGCAACTTAATCTACACGCACAAGATGAGCAGTGTGTGGAAATGGAAACACCAGATGTTATGAATGCGTGAGTGTGTGTGTGTGTGTGTGTGTGTGAATCTATTTATATAGTGACTGTACTGTATGTTATCCCAAGCTGTGGTTTGTTGGACTGCAGGGGATGTTCTTCCAGACAAGGACAAAGGGGATATGAGCACTTTCTCCTCACCTCTTTGATGCAACATCAAACTTTGGTACTGTATATTCTTGCAAGAACACCATTTTTACACCACACTCCTTTAACGACAACAAAAAAAAGACAAAGTGTGTGTAGAGCTTCTCTCCATATTGTTGCACACTACAGTGAGACACAAAAGATGCCACCGTTCTGGTTGCCTTTGCTTTCATATACATATTTATGTGTTTAATGTTTTCCATGTAAATCCTGTGATATTATTTAAACATATAGTCACTCTGTAGCCCGTTTTCTTTCAGTATTACACCGTAGGATTATGAAGGATGCTTGGGATGGAAACTGAACACTTTTCCTGCGCTGTGTTGGTGTAAAAATTCTGTATTTGTGATATTTATCTTTCCCTAATGTCAAAGCAAAGCCATGGAAATATTTTTCCTCAGCAAACATCAGGGCTACCGCATAATGTAGTTTGTTTTTTTTCAATCACAAAATAATAGCCATGTGTTGACAAAGCTTGAAAACCGGCATGTTCTTTTTTTCTAAAATCTATTTCTGTTTCTGATTTTTTTTTTTTTGCGGGGGGGGGAAAGGTGTTTTAAAGCTGATGTATACAAATATGTATTTTAATCAGTTAGGACGACTTTGACACATACAACAAATAATAATAAAACAATGCAATACATCAGATGAATAACTTCAGATCCTTAACTAAACCTCTTAAGAACAAACTACTTAATCCGCTGTGATTTATGTCCATTTTATCTGCAACGTTTCACTTCTTTGCTTTTTTTGCTTTTCCACTTTTCCCTTTTTGCGAGTACTTTGATTCCAAATCAGACAGGAAACTGTTGAAATTCTGCTCTCTGGACTTCTGTCGTTGCTGTAAAAAAGAGAAAGCAGTAATGTTTGGTCAGAGGAGAGGAGCGAAGCAAACTCAAAAATTGTAAAAGTTGATTTTTGTTTCACCTGAAGCATCATCACAAGACTGTCACTCTGACTGCCGAGCCCCAACTCCTTCTGCATTTCCTCTGCCTCTTGTCGCTCTTTGTCAGCCTGGAGGTTCAGATGCAATGGCGACAACCAGATCACAATGACTGACGATGACTGATCCAGTCCTCAGTGCGACTGTATGGACAATTTTCTCACCCTCTTTCTGCGAGCCTTCTTCTTCTTCTCAGTTTCCCGAGTGAACGCCGAGAAAGCTTTGACCTCGCCGCCGTCTATGGCGGCCTGGATGATGCTGCAGATCCTGGGCTCATCCTCTTGGGTGCAGCACATAGCCGACTCTGTGATGGCGTTCATGTCTCCCTTGTGCTGTTCGTACAGCTGGATGAGGTCCTGCTTCTCCTCATCAGAACCTTTGTATTTCTTTTCAAACTCGAGGATGTCCTGCACCGTAATCTGCGAGGTGGACATCGAGACGGATTGTCAGGGAAAAGAGGGATCGTGTTGTTATATTGATGTGTAACAATACCAAATATTGTGGTTTTGTTCATAAGAAAATGTATAAAACATAAATTACGACTTTACATCCGTCGACACATAACCATCACATCTGTAAGAAACCCTGACGCCAACTGGGATGACCAAATATCAAGTACCTTGGGGAAGAGGAGTCTCCAGTACTCTTCCCAGCAGCGGTCCTGGCTCAGGGCGTCACACTCTTCGTCTACGACCCCCTGCTCATCATAAACGGCTCTCTGCTCCTTGTCGCTCAGCACCGCGTACAACTTTCCCAAAATCTGAAACAGGAAACAACCCGAATACCGACATGACAGGTATGGAAACCTTGAAGAAAGATTCTATGTTACTGGGATATGCCTCTCGAATAGTGCTGCCAACTTCCATTGAGAAAAATAAAAGACGCCTTCTGCAGTGCTCGAGGCCATGGCCATCACAGGCCAGTGGCTCGCCAGTCATGGTAAATCATAACTTTAAATAGGGTTAAAAAAGAAAAAAAAAGTATATGGTTCACATTGTTTGAACTGCTTTGTTACCAATAGACATTAGAAATAAGCAGAATGTTTAAATTGGATTGAATTTTTTTTTTTCACAATCAATAAAGGGCGTGATGCATAGCTTTTACAAAGTAATTGAATAAATAAAGCTGAAAAGAACAAGGGATCCTGATTCATAGCATATTCTACGCAAGCTACGCGCCCAGTACGCAGTTGTCGTGAATGGGTTGTGCAAAGGTGTTGCCTGCAGCTATATGGAGTAACGCAAACTATGAAAACGAACGTGAGTTTGCGTCCAAAATAAATTCAAGTTAAATACAACTCAGAAATACGGGACAAACCCCGTCCCGTATCGATTTAAAACGGGACGCATTTCATAGTTAAATACGGTACAGTTCTGTGTTTTAAGGGACGGTTGGTGATTCTACATCTGAATAGACTTATTTATTCATACAACTCTACTTTGGAAAGAAGCATAGAAAATAATGACTAGCTAGCTATTGTAGTCTGTAGAAAAGGGCGTTCACAGCCATGCTTTTAAAATGTAAACATTAGCGGCAATGACAACCAATCGTCTGTTAAAATTAAATTCATGTTAAGTCGGCACTTGCACAATAGGATACGTCATATATATCCAAGCTAACAAAAACAAACCTAGCTTGGTTAGCTAGCTAGCAAACGTAGCTTTCTGCTAACTACGGGTGCCGTGAGCTGCCATGCAACATTTGGTAGCTCTTACCTGAAATTTCTCTGTGGCCTGCGGGTCATCGGGAGCCCGGTCCGGGTGCACCTTCATGGACACTTTGTAGTAGCCCTTTCGAATGTCAGCCTCGGCTGCCTCCTTCTTGACGCCGAGCACCTCGTAGAGGTTGGAGGTCTTGAAGAGCTCCTGACAGCGCTCCAGCAGTCCCATTCTGGCCGAGTGATTCGAACCCTCAACCACCTTTAATGTAACTTCAACGGGCCGATACACACGATGTTGCAACGCGGCCTCTTATCTCTGCTCTTTTCTTTTTGTGTGTCGGCAACACGAAGTTGGCGCGCTGTACTGTCAGCGGCATGGGTACGTACAACGACGTGCTTACGTAGACGTTACAGTCGTCGTCTGATTGGTTACCGTAAACGAATTCGTCGGACTGCGTAATCAGGCTTTGCGCGGGACCCCGACACAATCGTGCCAGATCCTCGTGAACTTTATAGCGCCCAGAAGCTGTTTTGTATGGCCACCAATGTCCTTTTTATATTTGTTCCTCTAAATACCTTTAAATACCACACTAACTGTAGTGACATGGTTTTAAAAGAGATTCAAGATGTATTCTTTGTAAACTGCGATTGTGATCATTTTTGCGATTTTTCCGTAAGCAACTCAGAAAATGTATAAGAACATAAGAAGACTTATGATTTTCGAGTTGTCTTTTTTTTTTTTTTTAGCTAGTACATTTCCACTGTTACTAATTAAACACAAGAAATGCTAATTTGAAAAAGCAGCCATTCAGTGTAATTTATTATTCTCAACAATATATTTGACTTAATTCTTCCTGCAACCGAAGGTCATGCTAAAAGCCTGGCGCTGAAATACCGTGATGATTGATATGATATGATTGCAAAGAGTCAAAAAACAGGGTCATTGTTTTGAATGTACAGATTTCCCAAGTATTTATTGGTGCATTTGAGCGCAGCACAACGATACATCAAAGACAATGAGGAAAGTCACCAAGTACTTTTCACTGCTTCATGCGAAAGCAGAACACAAAGATACACACTGACTTTGAACTAAGCGTCTGCAGATTGCACCAATCTGTTTTTAAGCCTGTACAATATGCAGCACTGAGATATAGACTGCACCTACCCCCTCACCCCCCCGTTCACACCTCCAGCGCGTCTCAGATGATATCTAATTATTGCCCCATCTGTTTCTGTTGCATATTTGGCACAGTCCCTGTTTTTGTTGTCTCTGCCTCGACTCTCCGTCGTCACAAAGCTCATCCGTCCTTTGTACCCGCACAGAAGAGAAGCACTTGAACAACTGGCACGTCCTTATGATGAACGATGAAAAAAACATAATGACAAGAGCACAAGAGCTGGAATAGAAATGGAATGAACTTTTTTTGTTTTCTTGCTGGTGTGCGGATCGCTATCATTTTCCTTCCGTCCATTCACGTGTATGGAATATAACCACTGCTCCCTGTCATGGTAACAGTCCTCCACAACAGTCACGGCTTTGTTCTCATGGTCAGTCTTGACAGCACGTCCATGGCTGATGTTTTTTTTTTTTTCCACTCCTTGCTCCCCCCTTGTCCGGGAAATTCTGAATACCGCCTGTAGAGGGCAGCAGTTCAACATTCCTTTCTTGTCTTCACCATCTTACTGGCGTACTTGATCGGGATCCCCCAGCGTCTCATTAGATAGACATCAAACACGTAGGCCGTGGCGGGCTCCAGGCCTCCGATCACAGCCGTGGTCACGGCCCGCCGAGGATTCAGCTCTTGGAAATATTTGCAGAGGACCCTCTCGGTGTCAGAGCGGGACTCGGGGCCCAGACAGGGCGCAGTCAGGGCCGACGGTGCCCCCGCCTCCTCGTCGTACTCGCCGACCTTCCTGCGATAGACGCAGTACAGGCTCCTCTCCTCGGTGCCCATCCAGGCCAGGGTGACGCTGTCACAACCGCGCAGCCGGTTGAAGGATTTGATCTGCAGGGTGGAGGGCAGAGACGGAACCCCTCTGCGGTGGTACGCCGACGACACCTGCATCTTCACCGAGGCTACCGGCCCCCCGGGCGGAGCTCCGGCAGGAGGTGTTTTGCCTTCTCTCTCCAAGTGTATGAGATAAGAGGGGCTTCCTTGGAGCCAGATGTGGGCTAAATCACCCTTGACAGCCTGTGAGGTCAACACCTGGCCCTTGCTCGACACGGTGACCTTGACCTTCTCGCCGCCGCCGCAGCTCTGCAGGGTGAGCAGCCCGCTCTGCTGTGGGCCCCGCGGACGGAAGGCGAAGAACTGCTCCGAGTCGGAGCCTCTGCCGTTGAAAGACACCCACCGCAGCTCCCCCTCCCTCAGCGTGGCGATAGCCGACCTCGCCTCCTCGTGCGTCCGGGCCGCTGTGCCCTGGTACGCCCGGCTCGTCCCATTGAGCCTGTCGATCACGAAGACGTCAAAGAAGTACTGGGTGTCAGGCGCCAGGTCGGAGACAGTGCAGACGCTCTCCGTGCCCCGGCAGGCACACCGGAGCTCGTCGTGCTCGTCGTCCCCACTGGAAGGAGCCGGGCTCTGGACTTTGGGGAAGGAGTCCCATTGCTGCCACCACCACTCTTTCAAGATGGGCCACACGGCGGCGCCCCTCCTCCTGGCCTTCTTCTCCTGGTCCTGGTCTCTCTGCCTCCCCTCGCTGACCCGGGCAGCGCAGAGGCTGGGGTAGTTTTGCTGGGAGTTGACGCGGACGCAGTACTCGTGGCCCTTGCGGCTGTGCGCGAGGCTGGTCACCGAGGCGCTGGGCGCCCAACTGAGGGTGACGCTGGTCATGCCCACGCCCAGCGTGTGAACCCGAGGGTCGGCGGGGAGCAGAGGGAAGGCGCCCGAGGGCCCCGAGCCTTCGTGGAGGTACACGGTGGCCCTGGTGCCCTGCAGCTTGGAGCGCAGTCTCAGGATGTAGACGGAGGTGTGAGGGTGGGACGGACCGCTGTAGTTGTTGACGGCGCTGCCAGAGTAGCTGTGCATCCTCTCCTCGGTCCCTGGTCCCTGCCACCACACCTCGGGCGTGCTCTTCTTGCTGCTCCCTGACAGAGCAAAAAAAAAAACAACCCACAGTGCACATCGATTATGGTCACCATCAGTTACTTTTTCCATTTCCAATTTAAAGCCGAGTGGTGCCCTTCGAATCGTGCGGAACGTGAGTCTCGGAGACAGTTACACATTTGTTTAATGAAGGCCGGAAGTTTTTCTGCCCTGTCGTCACCGCGAGGTCGCAGATCGCACTGAGTGTTGCCAGCTGAAGCGGCTTAAACGACACGCTCTGGCTGAAAACATGCTTCGGGTATCAGCTGGTGCATGGCTGCCTCTGATTAACTGATGTCTGCAGAGTTAAGAGCCGACTTTGCCTGTGCAGCCTGACAAAAGTGCTATTCACTGTTTCTGCCAATGTTAGTCTTTTTTTTTCCCTTTCCAGCCTGATGAGTATGCAAGAAGTGATATTTATGTTCCTGAATTAAATTCCAAGGTTTTATAGTTAAAGACCCGGTGTGTGAGGTTGTGCAGGATGTAGTGGTCAGGAAAGAAACTGCAAACAATGTCATTGTTGATTCCTGGTTTCTGACATCAAACTTGATCTTACTTCTCTTTCAAATCCGTGAAACCCCGGAGAGAATATGGCCACAACTAGTGTTTATAAAGTTGCCAAGTTTTGGGGGAAAGAAAATACAACATGCGCAATAGATAAAATGTCAGTTGCCTTGTCTAATTTTCTTTTTTATTTCCTTTTCAACCCAACCAGTCAAATCAGATGAGCGCCCCCTGGAGTCCAGATCTGCTCTAGGTTTCTTCCTACGAGGCCACTTTCACACCTTGCTTGCTCTGGAGGGTTTCATTTGTTTGCTCCTGAAAAGTTGATTGATTCTAGTAGCCGCCAACATTCCCGAGTTCATGAGTGATGCGTCTGGCCATTAAACACGGATGAAACCCACCAGTGCTTGTCTTCCCTGTTTTCCTCTCCCGGAGAAGCAGAAATTGCGCCTCAAATGAGACCAAATGTGTCAGAATCAAAGTGAATAATTTAGGCCGGCGATGGAGAACCATGAGCTCAGAGTCTGAATGATTCATGTGTCATTTTTAACTCCATAACTATATTTTACCATCAGGGGAGGCTTGTTTAGATAACTTGGAAAAAAAAAGAAGAAGCGTGAAACTTTCCAAAGCAAGTTTACTGAAAAATCTGCATCGGCCCAGGCTGTAAAATTTGCCAGATTCATCATGTTCCCTGATTGTTTCTCCAGTCTTGCCTTGTTATTTTTGCTGCCCTGTATTTCAAATTCTGATTCATGTCTTGATTTGTCTGAAGTTGTAAAATCCAAGAGCCTCGCTGATGCAGTGACTGTTTATTCAGCGTTTGAATTAAGAGCTTGGCTGGCCTTTTTATTTTCCCCTTTTCTTCCTCTCCCTCTCTCTCAAATTATGGGATTTTAGGTCAAAAGCCTCATGAAATATGGATCAGAATGTGACGAGCGGAGACCATTACACTCCTCACTGTCACATCTGTGTCACTGTCACTCACTCAGGCCTCAACAGAAGAGGTGGATGGAAGAAGTTTACTTGTACGAAAAGTTGCACGGAAAATACAGACGCACAACTTGGGCCGCTTTATGAAAGAAACACATCTTTAGATGAAAAGATCTTAGGTATAAATAGGATGTTCAGCTTCTGTAGTCTGTTATGTAATTATTCACAGTCTCTGTACGGACAGTTTTGGGTGATGCACAAGGTGCAACAGTTTAACGAAGTCCCTGTAAAATAGCCTCAGACTGTTGTTTTAGAACTCAAGTTCAACTCCATCAACTCTCAACGCAAGTTCAACTCTCTCCAGATTAAACAAACTTTTGTTTGTACTCAACAATTCGCTCATCAGTTCAACTGACCTCCTGAGATCATGAGATCAAGACGTGCCCCGGCTGCAGTTCAACCCACAATTCCCTCGGTATTCAACTATTTTTACAATGAATCCTGGTGAAAAAGTTTCGCCGGGTCTGATAAGAAAGTTTGGAGTGTTGGCACGATAATATCTCATCGATCGATCGCTCGGGCTCGGCCAGATTGAGTGACGACGACGAGGCCAAAGGGGCTATCTGAGGACGCGTGTGGTTCCCTCACACTGCAGGCTCTTCAGCGGTTTGTCCTTCAAGGTCCGGGCGGCCAGGCTCCACTCGACGGGGGAGTCACAGGGGCTGACGGTGACCGACATGGCCGGAGCCTTCTTCTTCAGCGTGAAGTACAGCCTGTGGAGGAGGAGACGGCACAGATAGTCACCGCGAGAAGGAGTCTGATTCATCACCGCGGCGCGGCCGCCAATGTCAACCCGATAACATCCGGCTTCCCATTTAAGCAACAAGGTGACGGATGAAAAAGACAAAAGATGTCTTCCGGGTGCACACCGCGCAAAGTTCTTTTCATTTGGGCCCACGTGATTACCCTTGTCTTGAAAACCTTTCGGCTGGCTGCAGCTGTTTGAAACATCTCGCCTCCCAAATTGCCTCCGCGCCGATCGGACGCGTGATAGCAGAATGGGGGGAGGTGACCCGGGGAGTCACGTGATGAGGCTGATTGATATCTGCCTGTTTGCTGCTGTAGCTACCGGGGATCGTGCTTTGCATGGTGAGTGGCTCAATAAAGGACCGTTTGGCTTTACTTTTAATTCCGATGCTGACAATCCCCCCCCCCCCTTACGCTTTTGCTGATTTAAACCCAAACCCATTCCTCCACCTTTTCACCAGCGACCCGTAATGAGGCCGAAGCTGCGGCGCGGTTTGTTTGCGAACAAATATTTGCTTCCCTCTCCCGCCGACATCATTATTCACGATGCCGCGCAGATGGCCGTTGTTTCCGAGCAGATGCGCAACGCTGTCATTCTCACAGGCACTTTACGACTTATTACGCGGAGTGATTAATAACTGAATCACTGTTTCCGCGGCGCCGTTCTGCGTGACCTCATCCACGGATGGACAGACTGCAGCACACAGGGAGATGCTTTTTATTTATTTATTTATTTATTTATTTATTTATTTGGGGGGGGAGGTTTCGGCCTCACCGCGATTTCGGAACGCGAGCACTGGCAGCGCCGCCTCGGGTCGAGGCCAAATGGGCTCCACTTTCTCTCGTTCGCTCTGCAGTGGTGCTGGAATCAGACGCTGTCTGGTGTTATTGAAGCAGAAAAAGAAGGGCAAATCTGACGAACAGGTCTCAGGTTTTATTTATGACGCTCAGTGGGAACTTTTTCGCCAGTCAGAGGTTGGCGGGAAGCGGGAAGGGAGATCTGTATGCTAAAATGAATATTTTTTTCTTCCCATAAATATCCAATTTGGTTTTTTAAATGTGATTTTTTTTTGGGGGGGGGGGATGGGATGATCCACTTACTTGTGACCTGCTTGCAACATGTGATACTGTTGCAGTGAAGCTGTTGTTTCATTTGGTTTCATTTACTTTACGGGAGGCAACATTTTCAGTTGTCTTTCTGCTGGCGTTGAGCCCGATGGTGGGACAACATAAGCCGTTTAAAGACTCTGAACTCAGGAAAATTGCTCATTGGCGTTGTTCATTATTGCCTGCCAGCGCACACTAGAGTGGGTCCCCCTGTCCTGTGCTCGTGGCATTGTTGTACTCCTACGAGCCAGTCAGATGGGGTCAAGCGCTCCCTCTCTGGCACACAGTGTCCTTTTGAAGGGACGTGATTCTATTCATTCTTTTTAATTACGCACAACTTTAATTGTTTCGGCGTTGTTTTCCCATGAATATTCCATTGTCCGTGTTTGTTTTGCAAGTGAGATTAGTCCAAACCTCACACCGCCTGATCTATTAATTGATTAGAATTTCTGTCCTCAGTTTTTTCCGTTTTCAATTAAAGCCACAAGGTAAAAAAAAACATCACTCTCTTTTTTTAATAGTTTGTTTTTTTTATTTATCACCGTATTACTTATTATCTTTGAGAAGAAATTCTGTACTTTGTGTTCCTTTGTGTAACTTTTTTTTATACCTGGCATTTCACAAACCCATCTGGTAAAGACAAGAGCCCATAAGCAATATTTGGAAAGTGGAGAAGTTGATGAGGTTCGGCTTTTACACACACAGGGGAGCTGTGACGCTTCACGGTGTTCATCAATCTGGCCAAACTCAGTCTGGAGCAAAGCAAAAACATGCTGTCCACTGGAAGAAAAAAAAAAAGTCTTCAATTCTATTCTTAGTTCTTCTTTTAATGAGATAATAATACCGTCCTATTCTCACAAAGCTGCTGCCACGGCAGCATCTACTAACAGGGTTTATGTGCAATAATCTACATTTCAAATGAGAAATACTGTTGTTTATAGACTGTAAAGATGGTTTGCTTGCACTGCCAGCCTCCAACAGATGCTATTTAATGGAATTTCATGGCGCTGTGAAACAGCAGCAGCAGCAGCAGTAACGAGAGCCGCCACCTGGCCCACACGACCGCTTAACGCCTCGCACCTTTGCCCACGTCCAATCTGTCATCCTACCTGCGAGTTCGTCCTTTGGGGAGCGACACGGTGGTGATCTTCCCCTCCGGGAGCCACGTCGTCGGACGAAGCGGCACCTCGTTCTCAGGGGCCAGAGCCGAGTGGGCCTGGGGCCACCAGGGGCCGCAGAACAGCGCCAGAGCCGCTGCCAGACACCAGGACAGGGGAAGGAGGGCCATGCTGCAGAAGCGTATGTCTCTCTCTCTTTTTTTTTTTTTTTCCCCCACACCACGTCTGAGGTCTGCAGAAGACATCGGAGTAAAAGGTCAAGGCCATCACTCACCAAACCGCACGCACGGCAACACACTCACGGAAGCTGTTAAATTCCTATTGTAGCGTTCACGCGGACGCTAAGGAGCTGCGGCGGCTGGTGATTCATTGATATGGAGGAACATCCCATCCTATTCACACAGAATTATTCATGCAGGCGGAAAGAAATTGCCGTGCTATATTGCTCAGGCGCGTGTGTTGGGAGGGGTGTTGGGGGGGGGGTTAACAGCTTGACGCAAGCTGTATCTATATGAAAAAAGTGGAGGGAAAAAGAAAAAAAAAATCAGCCATCGCACCATACTTTTCAAAGTGTGAAGTGGGATTTGCTAATATCACTCCCGAGTCGATGCCTTTTACTCCTACATTTCTATTTTTAGCCCGAATGAGCCCCGGACTCCGAATGTCTGTCATCACGGCTGTTAGTGGCCAGTTTATCAAGAAGGAGAGGGGGAAAGAAAAGAAAAAAAAAACTGCACACGGAAAACAAACACCTGCTGGGGTCGTGTGCAGCCAAATCCAATCACAGAACACAAACGCACAAAAGCCTTGCAGGGGGGTGCGCGCGCGTTAGCGTCGCATTCTGTATCTCCTTTCTCTCGTTACTTTCTTCTTGGCACCACTTTAACACCCCGCACCCCCAACACACACACACACACACACACACACACCGTTTCATGTGCGTTATATTTATGTGTGCGTCGACGGCGGTGGATCGGATGATTACAGGTCTCGCTGTTCTCCGCTGCTCCCCGGAGAAAACACATTTGTTCAAAGTCACGCAGCCTCGGCAAAAACACACTCCCCCGCCTCCCGTCTAACAAGGTGTATTATGTTAGCGCCGTGCCCCCGTGGATCAGATGACTACCGCTGTGGAACCACCAAGGCGGCTGCTTTCTTTCCCTCCACAGAAGGTACATCTGAGTGTGTTTTCTTGGGCTTCCCCGGGACGCCGTGAGATCCAAACCCGCAAAAAAAAAAAAAAAAAAAAAACCCTAGTCGCAGAGCTACAAAGTCGCGCAGAGGCTGCCTGCTCATTATCCTCGCGCAAGGGAGAGAGAGAGGGAGAGAGAGGGAGGGAGAGAGTGCGGAAGAGGGGAGCGACACATAAAGCTTTAACTGAGAGACATGCAGCGGGAGAGAGAAGCAGATTGAAATGGGAGTGTGCGTGTATGTGTGGAAATGGAGAGCAAGAAGAAGAGGAAGAAGGAGAGGAAGAGGAGGATGTTGGATCCCGGAGTAATTACAGGCGAGGAGGGGGAAAAAAAGAGGAGAAACTGAGAGGAGGGGAAAAACTAAAGGAGGGCTGGAATCACAGGAAATGCAAAACACACACACACACACACACACACACACACACACACACACACACACACACACACACACACACGCACGAATGCACGCACACATCATGCACAAGGACAAAATTGCCACAGCACAGATTTTGCCAAACGCACACAGCTGACTGGTGCGTCCTGTGTTTGAATGTGCTGCACATTAGCAGACGGCTGCATGCGCATCCACACACACACACACACACACACACACACACACACACACACACACACACACACACACACAAAAGCTTGGCGGGCCGTGCCTTCAAAATGCAGCCGCTGATAAAATATGCATACAGCTCCTCAGCAAATTATGGCCAATTGAATTATCATAAAGGCAAAAAAAAAAAAAAAAACAGAAGAAGAAGAAGAAGAAACTGGGTCTCACAAAGGAAGGGGAGCCCAGAGAAGTTAAGTATGGCCCGCTATAAATAAATAGACTCCACTTTAAAGACACCAGCCGGTGACTTTGATGGTCACTTCTTCTGTTCTTCTCCATGAGTTTCCTTTTTCTGTTATAATTATCCCAGGCCTTCGACTGGGTTTTTTTTTTTTTTTTGGACGCAGCCTTTTTGGGCTTCAATTACAAATACCCTTAAAAACCAGAAAAAAAGCTCACTTTTTTTTTTTTTTTTTTTGCTCTCCCCTCTTTGTGGCCGCCTCTCCACTCACTCACTCACTCACTCACTCACTGGCTTATTTAAAAGTTGACGCAGGCTGGCTTTCAGAGGGACGGCTCGGTGCGCCGGCTCATTGTGTCCGCTATCTTCTATCTCTCCCCGCTGCCGCTCTGGCAGGACCATCTGCCTTCTGCTATCTGTGGGCAGGGACGGATTAAATGGCATGGGGTGGTCCCCGCGGGATGCCTTGTCCCCTCAGGAACCGCCGTGAGCAGAGGAAGCGTCCTGTGGCACCATAACCTGAGAGGAACATTGATCTAACTGATCTGACTCGCTTCCATACGGGGGTTTACCAGCCTCCGCTGACCTTCTGTGCCACCTTGCTCCATCTCCGTGCAACACTTTGGTGGGACGGGCACGCGCCTTACGTCTTCCCCTTCCCTTTGCTGCACATGGACACTTTTCAAATGTCGAGACGACGGACATCAGTAACCCTCAAACATGCAAAAAAAAATCCCCAAATCCTGCAAAAAAAACCTGTCACAGCTCTGGCCAAAAAGAACAAGTTTGGGACTGAACACATTGCAGCTGAAATGCGAAACGCACTCGCCGAGTCCAACTCTGTCTTTCATCCTCTCTCCCGTGCACGCACACATGTACACACGCACACACACAAACCCAAACAAACGCACACTTGTGCTCTGCGGGGACGACACCGTGCATTGCAAAGCCCCCCCCCCTCCCCATCTGCCCCTCCTCCTCCTCCTCTTACCTTCTGTCAGCGCACGTTCGCCCTCTCCTGCGAGCGGAGTGAAGGATGTGATCAAATGAGAGGGGGAAGCGAGGATGGAGGAGGAGGAGGAGGAGGAGGGAGGTGGAGAAGGGGAGGAGAGGAGGAGCGATAGCAGGTTGTTGTCGGCTCTTCCTCTGGCTCTTGGTCTCTTGTGGGGGAGCCGCTCACTCCTCCTCCACTTCGGGAAAGTGTCTCCCGGCTCTGGGATCGACTCGTCGGGTGTCCCTCCGGGGCTGTCCCGCCTCCTTCTCCTCACCCTGCCGCTCCAAACTCCACATGAAGTCCTGCTGAATGCTGAGTGAACATCATCCGGCCTCCTCCTCCTCCTGTCACTCCTCCTCCTGCTGCTGTTTCTCCTCCTCTTTTCCCTGATCCCTGATGTTTACCTCCTCCTCCTCCTCCTCGGGGCAGTGTGAGCGTGCGTGCGCGTGTTGAAAACTGCGTGTGATGCAGCCAGTGGCGGAGTGTGAGAGGGCTGGTGGTGGGTGGGTGGGTGGGTGGGGGTGATGATGATGATGCTGCTGGGGGAGACGGGGGAGGGGAGGAGGATCTGTTGTCAAGAGTGGTGGAGGTGATGTAAAAGTTGAAGACGTTAACCGTTCCCAGGATGGCGATAACATCTCTGGGAGGGCGGAGCATCTGGCAGCGTGTGTGTGTGTGTGTGTGTGTTAGAGGTCAGAGTGTCTTTGTGCCCTTATCGCTCGTCAAATCAGGTTAGCGATGCGGCGCTGAGAGCAAGCGAGCCCGAGTGGCCACTTAACAGATTGGAGCAAACTTTTGTGTCGACTGTTCAAAGAAAAACACGGAAAGAGACGTAAATAACATGAAAATTTGAGTTGTTTTTTTTCCCGCGAACACAGTTGTGGAAATGATCCCTTTGTGATGTCACAAAGCTCCCCTAGTTGGTTGGATGGTTGGTTGCTTGACTCTGCCCTCTGTGTACTTTGCACCTAGTGCCCTTCCAAACAGAAGAGTCCAGAGAAGCCGAGCAGGAAGCTAAACCCAGCGCTTTTGCATGGGGGCTGTAAACAGAGGGCTAAATGTGCTGTTCTATGAATGAGTTTTATGAATCGTATACGGCTGCTTCAACGGGGTTACAGGATTAGAAATAAAAGCTCTCAGAGGCGGTATATTATCGGGCCGTTAAATAAAATTTAAAGGGAGGGCTGAAAACGTGAAAGTCGTTGAACTTCTGCAGATGTGGCCTCTTTTAAAAACATTTTAAAGCATACTTTTTTCCCCCTACCACCTCACCGACTCCACGTTCTCCTCGCGTCGCCGGTTTTGTGCCAAAGTGAAATTCAAAACCCGCCGTCGCGGAGCCGCCCGTCACGCATGCTTCCATACAGGAACGAGCGCTTTACGTCCTCCACCTATAGGTCAAGTGGAGCTCAGAGGACTGGGGCGGTGGTGGAAGGGTGGTGGTAGTGGTGATGGTGGTGGGGGGGCATTTATATCAGTGGCCCTCCAACCTCGGCCCCGCCACTCCTCATCTCCACACAATGGCCAGCGCCTCCCGCGCGCCTCTCCTGAGCTGTTTAATCAATATAATCAGGGAAATAGAAAGAAGGCCGCCACATTGTTCACGCTCGCCGCCCCCCCCCTCCCCCTGCCCCACCCGCTCTCTGCTCGGGCCCTTTTTCTCGCCCATTCACCGACGCAGGTACTCCAGTGTAGGGCTATTGAGGTCGCTCTGAATGGGACCCACTCCACCCAGAGGGAATATAATCTGACCACAGGCTAAAATCAGGCAGACACGCCCCCCCCCCCCCCCCCCCCCCTCTGCTGCCTCCCCTCCATCCCTCCATCCCTTGGTCGGCCCCTCCCATCCCGTCTGCCAAATCACTTCAAAGACCAATGAAAGATGTGGCTCGTGAGTGCTTTTAATAAATGTATCACTCCTGTGGCCACAACTGCTCCGCTTTGCTTCGCTTTTTCTTTTTTTGGGGAGGGTGCACAGTGCAGAGCGTGGACACTTTGGTGTGGCTGGACTCTTTTTCAAAGCCCTTTTCCCTCCTCCGTCGTCTGCCTTCTGGAAGTCAGCAAGCTGGCGGAGTGCGATACGCCGGCAGCTTTTTGAAGATTTGTCGGTGATTAACCTCGCAGAGATTAGGCCCGCCGCGCACGCTCGGCTTTGTCTTTAACGAGCTGACGGGCCTTTACCGAAATTTATTTTCCAGAGTTTGGTTCCTTTCGGGCCTCATGGACGGAGAGGGGAAAATAAAAAACCCCAAAAACTTTGGACATCTGTGGGGCATCTGTGGGGCCAGGAAGGCTTGGGTGGCACACGCTCACATCCGCTGTGACTGGCCTGAATATTTTCTTTTGATCCCTCCGCCGCTGCCTCGCTCCTCTTGTGTTGCTCCTTCATAATTTACAGACATGCGGTCACTGGACAAACTCCATCCAGCGACGGCGAGAGAGACAGAAAGAGAGAGAGAGAGAGAGTAAAATTTTCATTCGGCATAATTGCATGAAAAGAAACAGCAAAACCGGCCTTTTCATCAATTATTGATCTCTGCTTACTAGCTATGCATAATGCAGGGGCCCCGTTCTTATGACAGCCATGTATTAAATATCATGTTGTTTAGGGAAGAGAGAGAGGGGGGGGGGGGGTCGGGAGGTCTTTGGCTTTCACTTATGGGCTGTGTGTGCGTGTGTGTTGAAAGCGGACAGAAAGTGGCGAGATTGACGGATGAGATGGAGACTTGAGGGGGGGCGTGCGAGCTGACAACCGGTTAACAGCGATCTTTATTTTTAACATCGTGTCATCACCAGCCGCCCATCTGCTCCTGTGCTGTTGGAGTCCTCTGGGAGTGTGTGTCTGTCTGTGTGCGTGTGTGTGTGTGTGTGTGTGTTTTTAGTGTGAGGGAGGGAAGCAGGCTGCGGCTCACGTAGAGCAGATCACTGATCACCCCTGAGAGGAGGCTGCGCGGATGGCGCTGGCTGGGCCGTGACAACGGAGTACGGTGAGGTGTGGAGGCGCGGAGGTGTGTGACAGGAAGGTAAAGTGGGTGGATCAATCTTTGGCGCGCTCGTGTTTGGAAGTAGGGCAGGGGGGGAAGATAGGAAACGCTGGTCCTGGAGTAATGAAATGGAATCTATTAACACGGGGTCTGGTGGTGGTGGTGGTGGTGGTGGAGGAAGGGAGGGTTGTTGGTTGGGGTTGATTGGAGACACAAAGGAAGATCAGTGGTGGCGAGGAGGGGTGGTGGTGGAGAAGAGACACGCTGGATCTTCAGGGTTGGAGCCTCACAAAGCAGCGGGGTCATGTTTGATGCGCCGTCGAGGGAAAAAAAGGAACTTGCATCACCGTCCAGCTGACTGCCCCGCTTCAAAGACCACTTTCTCAAGCACACGCGCTACAGTGGCCAGTAGACCAGGTTGATGTGCACTCTGGTTCAGGACCAGGCCGCCTGAGAGCCTCAACTCTTGTACATCCGTCTTGTCAAGTTTGCAATCTAAAGCGTTTCCTGTAGGTCTAAGTATTAAGGAACCAATCGATGCCCTATTAGTTGCTGCTGCAAGGTGACTTTCAAAAAAACATGGGAGGGAGGAAGGCAGACAGGGAGTGAGCGTTTGCTGCTGAATAGATTTAGCGTGCAGGTGGATGGCGTTTCTTGTAGCTTTATGTTCTGTGTTATGGGACCAATGGACAATTTGTCGGACTAATGGGAGGTCACACTAATGAGCAGTCCCCAT
Organism: Nelusetta ayraudi; assembly: GCF_046127955.1. Classification (NCBI taxonomy): domain Eukaryota; kingdom Metazoa; phylum Chordata; class Actinopteri; order Tetraodontiformes; family Monacanthidae; genus Nelusetta; species Nelusetta ayraudi. Next base: position 2,865,001 of record NW_027466106.1, read on the forward strand.
GTATTATGTGTTACTTAGTCCAGGCTGCGGGTCTCTACGGTCTCTGTTATTAAATAATACACACGGAGGCGAGGCTGTGACTGCTAGCGATTTCTTTTTTTTTTTTTTAGTGGCAGGCCAACTTCACAACACCCAAAGAGTAATCAATCACCGCACACCTGGAGTGCTGCAGTCAAAACAGTCGAGCGCTGAGTGCTCGATCTAATACGCCACAGCGTTCGTGCTTCGTCGGTTTGTGTTTTGCTTCGTGGAACGTTATCCGTTACTTTGTGTGACCAAATGTTTTCGCTGGGCTCTTCCAGTCCAGGAGATTGCAGGAAATGGACCTATTTTCAGGTTAAGACGACAGCTATGCTAGCAACTTGCCGGTGGAGGTAGCAAGCACATGGATTTCCTTTCCGGAAAGTTTTTTTTTTCCGCTGGTGGAGAAGCAGCTTCCAGCAGCTCCACCGCTCATCATTAGCAAACACACTCGCTCGCAGTGTTTCTGCTTTGATTATTTCCCCAACCCGGTTTTTCTTTTTAAGTTCTTTCCTCCTCGTTCAGTATGCCCAAGTTGGACTGCGGTTCTCCAGTGGTCCACTCCACTTTATCAAAAGTTTTCACTGAGAACATTAAAAAAAATAATAAAAAATAAAAAAAAATAAAAAAAAAGGAATGTCTGATTTTGGGGGGGAAAATTCTGATGCAATGAAAACATCTTGTGCTCATCTCAGTCAGCGGTGATGCACTTTCTCTCTGCACGACATGTTGTGCAGCGGCCAGTCCTCAGCCTGTGTCTGTACTGAATCTGCATCTCATATTGAAATACCCTCTCCCCTCTTCATCTTCTTCACCCCCTCCCCCTCCCATTTTTGGTCCTCTTTTCAATGTCTTTCTTTTGCTCCCACTCTAACCCTTCAAACATGCTAAATTTGAGGGCTAATTAGTCCAGAGAAGGCAACCAGCCACACCAGAGAAGCCACCCTGGGCCACTCACTCTCCCATCCGGCTATTGATCTTCTGGCACCACTGCACAAAATCACATGTTAAAAAAAACAAAAAAACATTTCAAGATGTTTTGTGCGAAGCTGCGTTTATTATAGACGATGCATGCATGCATGCAGAAATTACATGGCTTGCGTAATGTATTTTATATTTGACCTGACAAAGGTCAAGTGATTCAGTGGAAGCCAGGAAAAAAACAAAAATGTTTAGCAACCTCTAGACCTTCCTCCTGGCATTTTCTGGTTACCTCATTTCCTCTGCCGCCCCTCCTCCCCCACTCATGGTTCATCCTCAGTCTTTCCTTCAATTCTGATCCATTTTTTATGCATTACTCCATCACCCCCAGCTCCCAGTGCATTACTTCCTCCCGTCTTTCACAAACACACTTTGTACTTTCCCCCCTCCTCTTCCCTTCCCTCCGCCCTCCTCCATCGCATTATGACACTTTTCTCCCCCACTTCTCCCCTCTTCACCCTCTTTATCATCTCTTTGTTCCCTTCTCTGGTTACGTCACTCTATACTCTGCCCTCCTCAGTCTAATCTCCGCTTCCTGTCGAGCTTGTCACTCATGACCGACTTGTCTGCCGCCTTTTGCCGTTTAAATTCTTCTTCTTGCATTTAACCCGTCGTAGCCAGCGGAGCTCTGAGCCTCCAGATATCTGTTTACAACCTTTTTGAGCGCACACATGAATGCACCGACACTCTGAGGTAAAGAAGAGCAGAAGAGATTTGATAGCACGATAAATCACAAAGTAACAAGCTGCGTTATGGAGTCTGGCAGAAGAGGGAGCGCCACGCGATGAAGTCACAACAAAGTAAATCCCACCCGCAGTTTTTCATGTGTTACGAACTACTTAGTGTCTAGGGGAAATGGTTTGTAACAAAATTGGGACCACCAAACAAGTTCCACGAGCAGGTTTCCAAATTTAAGATGTTTTTAATGGTTTAACAAAAGATAATTACAACAAACAACAACAGCAGCAACAACGGAGGAAGGGCAGCAGGTGGTGCCAAATCAAGACCGACACAACCGTCCCCAAAAAGGGACGCCACCCATAAACCTAAACAAAAAGGCTACATAAATACAAGGGGGAAACTAAACCTAAGAGCCCAGTAATTCCCCAACAAACAAATATATAAACACGGGAGTCAAACAGGGTAAGGTTATGAGTGCTGCACATAGGTAGCACAAAACACGGGAATCAAACAGGGTACGAGTGCTGCACATAGCTAACAGCCACGATCAGACTGCGCCCCTGCGTTCAGGATCATGGCAGTTTTTATGACTTCGGGGATTCCGTCTCAAGTCATTGCGCAGGTGGCGGCGATGATGGAGCTGATGATTGGGGCACCACCTGGCGAACGGAGTTGGGAGAAACATGCACACCCCCAACATACATACACCAAAGACGGCAGCCGTAACATCATGGCTCTCTGTCTGCGGGACACATCTGAGGCGAGCCCATCTTCATCGCTGCGGAGGAAAGGAAGAAAAAAAGGAGGAGAAAAAAAAAAAAATCACTCGTGATTTCAAGTGGCCGGGCCTACAATTGAGACCAGTAGCAAAGACGACTTGGCTTCATTACTCAACAGTATCGCAGCTAAAAAAGAAGAAAACCTCAATGCATCCCAGACTTCAGCGGAACTGCCTCACTCAAATAGTAATAATAAATAATGATGATAGTTTAAAAGAATCCGTAGGGCAGACAAAAGATGTAATGGGTGTACTTTTCCGTGTCTTTTCTGAGACGTGCATTACTACGTGAAACTATGGTGGGTTTTGCATAAGCTAAAGATAAAGGGCTACTTAAAGATATGAATAATCGGCCTAATTTGAGCTAATAGCCTGTTGCGAGACACTTTTACGTGTCATTAAATGGATTTTGTGATTTTCTTTTTCTCCATGTCTCTGCAGTGCACATCAGCACGTCACCTAAGTCAGAAGTTAAATGGGCTCAATTTGCAGTGGACCAACCGACCGACCTGGCAAACGGCCTCTGGTACCACCAAAATTAAATTTTTTTGTGTGTGACAAAAAGCAACAATCACAACAGAGTTCTGCAATTACGGTGCAGTGACATATAGTCACGCGTCCCCTGTTAACATCTTTGACATACAAAAACAGCAACGAGGGGAAAAACCTACACATGACTTCGTGAAACCAGTCTTCGGTCCGACGCACCATACAGGCCTCCCACTCTTGCAAAGTCACGTCCTTGTTCTTGTTCTGGTCGCAGGACCTACACACACACACACACACACACACACACACACACACACACACACACACACACACACACACACACACACACACACACACACACACACACACACACACACACACACACACACACACACACAGATCAGTGTAACACATGGCGACCTCATCACAATGACACACATGCATCACCTCATACTTATATCAGCCGACGTGCATGCTGACATATGTAGATAAACCCAGTGAGGGTGTAATGGCTAATCCTCCCGCGCTGCCATCGTCTTTCAGCTCACCCTGCACAACTACCTCTGAAGGGTACTTCTTCAATTTGTGTTAATCCATGGGCAGCGGGAGACGCAGCGGGTAATAAACATTATCATTGCGGCGAGCGGCTTGACATTGACACGGCCATCCATCGCTCCCGCCGAAGCCCGTCGCTGCACGCCGGCGGACAAGGTGAGGGCCAGGCGGAAAGAGCGGGAAGGGCGTAAAGCGCATGAGACAAATGAGAGCAAATACATGACATAGAGAAGCTGTGCATGCCGTGAAAATGAGAGAAAGGCGGGAAAGAGGGGAGTTTGCGCCTAAATGTGGAGGAGGGGGAGGAGCAGGATGATGGAGGGATGAGGTGGCCGTGAGGCGGGCGGGCGCAGGAAGCGGATATTGGCATGGGGGATAAGTGGACGGGTGGCGTGCTGAGAGAACAGCATGGTGGGTGGTGCATCGTGGTCACAAAGTGGGGGTGACACACATCGCAGTGTGACACTTTTAACCCACGATGCCTGAGTAACAAGCGGAGAGAGAGAGAGAGAGGGAGGACATATTGCAGCAAGCAGAAGGCTTGCATTAGAAACCCTGATTGAATATGAAACCGGATGACTGAAACAACAGCCAATCAGAAATAGTACACGTAGCATATAGAGAATTCACAAAAAACCCTGAAAATCTCTTCGAACTGTGTCATTTAAATTCCACATGATAGGAAATGGAGCAAAGCACCACATCAATTCAATATCAACAACATATCATGTTTCAATCCTTTTGAATCGAACACTTTTCATGGAAAATATCCTCCCTACGAGCAGCTGTATTTTGTTACAATGTTATTATTTATATTATACACCTCCCATTCCGTCAAAGCAATGAAAACTGTTTTAATATGATTTCAGACATGAGATCGTGTTTACCGAAAGAATTTTGAGGCGCAATGCTTCATCGGCATCCTCTTGTCGTGCAGCTTCCGGAGTTCCATGCGGGTCAACTTGCCATCACTGTTTAGGTCCAACTTTCCAAACCATTGCTAAAAAGAAAAACAGGCAAATGTTTTACTAGATTGTGCCTTTTTAGCCATGCGGAGGTTATCGGAAAGTTTTTACCGATTCACCACCCTAAAAGGTTCTGTTCGTTCCATACAGCCGTTTGAAGTAATTACAGATAAAAATCCTTCAAACGGGATGAATACAAGCAGCATGAAAAAAAAACCACTGGATCTTATTCCTTATACGGAAAAATAATGCATGAGTTAATCCACTCGGGGGCCCGGAGGTCAAGGTGGCTGCTGGGAGGATATTAACTCATCCCTCCGTTCACTATCCCTCTGAATTATTCAGAGATTATTGACAAATCCTATTTATATGTGATGTTCTCTAAGTCCTTCTCATTCTATGGAAGACCGCACCAGAGGCAACACAACCAACCCACTCAAAGTAGCTTGTTAGCATTGATTTTTTTTCTCGCCAGACAATCCATGAAGCGCAATTTGTGTACAAGCATGACGAGGGTGTCTGATGTCAAGAGCTACTTCACGCCGGCTCCAGTGAGGTGAAAATTATCCCCTGGCAGCCAATCCTTTCCTTTTGGCTGGATTTTCTTTCTTCTCAGGATTGCATTTGGATGTGGACATTGATTTGCATCATTTTAAAGAGCCATGACATGATTTTTTTTGGAGGGGGTGGGGGGGCAGAAACTAGCAATGGTCTTAGTAAAACATTTATAAAGTTTGATACAATATTAAGTCTTGCGTGCACCTTGTGTGAGGAGTCAGTCACCTGAGCTAGTTGTGTCCTTTGGGAATGGCTGAGGCATTGCAGGGGCAGAGCACCAGGGACGTAACCGTCAACCATACGGTTGTGGAACAGAAACGAGTCCAGGAGGTCATATGAAAACTGGCCCAGCTCCTTCTCGGTGCATCTAACTCTGGTGACTAATCACACAAGACAACAGAGCTCATTTGAAGCCGCTTGGAAAGTTTTGTGTTCATTATCTGTCTTGTTGTCTGTTTGTGTGTTTACCCAGATTGGCCCCTCTGCGAGCCTGTCCAGTGCTGCGCCTCCGTCTCCCTTTTTCCTGATGCAGCAAGCGTTCCTTCCCATCGGTCCTTGTCGAAATGCTGCACTCCGGCGCCCTCTCTCTACGAAAAGCGTGGGTGCACATATAGATTTAATACGTTTAAGTTGAATTCAAATGTACCTGTTGACGATTAATAACTAAACTTCGTAAGAATATTAAAAATATAACAGCTTTAAAGAAACGCTAGGTAATTTGGATTCATTACTACCTCCAGCTAGTAGAGAAATGCAATTACCTGTTATCAGTGTCGTACAGGAGAAACTCAACAGGCCTACACATTAATTTGTTGGAAATGTCAAATCTTCAAGCGTATTTTGGAAACACAGAAACTGACAAGGTAGGGCAGCATTTGTTATTCAGTATTCACAAAATATAATTATATTATTTTGTTTAGTGTGACAGAAAACTACAATGATAAAATAAAAGGTAGTGTTGACAGCAGTATTTTTGCTAGCATGGTTGAGCATTGTTTGAAAAGGATGTGACGTGACAATGTCAATGTGCTTCAGCATTATTTTAGTGATTCAAATATGCTAAACGTTATTATTATTATCACATTACCTGAGTGATCAGGGGAAATGTAAACAGACAAAGTAGACGTGCTGGAGCACTCGTTTTGGATCAGGGTAAATACCAAAATGAGATGCAATACACGGCACATAACATTGTAACCATTATTTCTTAGTTACTGAGGTTACATACCTCCCACGCAGCTTACTCTGTGATGTAAAACAAAACACAGTGTCTTAGTAAGATAGAATAAGAGTATGATATTTGGAGCCCCAAATATCATACTCTTATGTTATTCTTTTTCATTTTAGGAACCCACATGCACGTCTTTGCCTGGTCATGGTCATGATGTCTGGACTCTGCCCTAAATTCATGAACAGTAACATAAAAAAGCTCTGCTGTCACCAGACCCCGCAGAAAAGCTCAGCATTGTACATTGGATGAAGAAGATTTGAGGTTTTGCCGTTGCAGCCTGGGATGACATGTTGGCTGTGCACGATTATCAGGAGTTGTTTATGGATTTTTAACTGGCCGAATGACATCCCTGACACATCATGCCTGGCTGGCCCGGGTTAGGAATGCTCGCTGCTCAGCACAGGACGGGATAAGACAGGTGCTCCGAGGCAATGCGAATGAGATGTGCTACTTACTGAGGGCATGGCTGAGGACAAACACATCCAGGGAAGAGGACATCGTTTCCTTCAATGGACTGGCAACAAGAACCCAATGGACTGCGACATTTCAGCAGTGCACAGAGTTTTTCTGAAACACAGGGAAACAATGACATCACTGTGCCCCCACCCCCTTTATATAAAAAGACAAAAAACAAAAAATTACTGACTCCCTGATTCCCTATTTTATTGTCCTTGACTGTGTCAAGGACAATAAAATAATAAAAAAAATAATGATAATGTTTCAGCTTGTAGGACTGAAAGCAAACCAATACAGAGACATTTGAGGGATGTTATTTGTCTTTAACTGGTTTGGGCAACAGACCCTCAGACTCCCTCTCGCTGGAGACTCACCTGACTCGACTCTGCCAACATCAAGACTGGACATCTCTTTATGCTGGCTCGTGCCTCCCTCGCACACACATCTCTGTCAAGGAGACGTTAGATGAACCTCTGTTCTGCATTTTACATACATTAGATAAGCCCTGCAGAACATCACGTGTCTTTTGAAGGTAATATTACATTTGATCTTGATGCTTGTTGTGTCTAATTATATGCATAATTATATAACCATTGATATGAATATGTTTAAATAAGTCAATGTATTCTTAAAGATGGGTAATCTTCTATGCTTAACATACTGTGGTGAATTCTTCTGGTGGATTCAGGTGATGTAGATGTTGAAGGAGTCTTCACTGACACAGACTTAGTTGTATATAAGAACTGGTTTATTTGCAAAGAAGTCAAGAGTCAGACAGGCACCATGGAAAGCCTGGGGATGTCTCTGGGCCAGATGTGAGCAACTCCGATGATCCTTTGTTTACATCACCTCTTATACCCCCAGCAACCAGGGAGGAAGATACAGGAAGTGGAGGAGGATGTATGCATTCCATAGTTGCACCCCCAATGGCCATCTGGTTTCAATTTGGTGGACATTGGCAACGACAAGACCATATATGGACCCTAACGTCCTTAGGGAAGGAGTGCAACAGCGGGTTCACCGCTGAGTTCACATCAGGCCATACACATAAGATCACATGAGGACATATGCATAGATTCAGATACTACACACACAAATAGTTTGCCATAATTTCACTACCATCCAAATACTTTTCCCATTAACTAAAACATAGTGTTGAGAAAATGACTAAATAGCTTTCTGAAAATACACATTTTATAATCACTATGTAATTGTAATGTATTTATTCTACTTTGAAATTGTCCATGACAGCGCTGACATATTTTGCAGTTTGCATGTACATTGTCTGCTTGCAGTTCATTTATAAAAAAAAAAAAAGTGTGGGAGATCGACCAACATGCATTTCTAACAGCATAACATCTACTTAATACAATAAATGTGTAGTTAAATGGAAAATCTCTGCTTTGTTGGGGGGAAATTGGGAAGTCTCAAAGGCACCTTATAGTGATTTTGACCCTTCTAATAGTCTTCTTAAAATAAGAAGAGATGTCTGTGACTTTCTCTTTATTGTCAAAAAATGACTGACATAACATAAAGAAGCAGCAGCTAGCGTCAGCTACGTAACTTAGCTATACAAGTAAAAACAAAAACAAAACAAACAACAAAAAAAAAAAGATGATGCAACAGGTGCCGACGCATACTTTCCCCTCTTCTTTTACCGGGTTGTTTGACGCTTGACGCGTCTCAGTCTTATCTAATTTTAAGGTCATTTATCTGTGTAGGTACAAGCGGCGGTCACGCCGTTGCTGTCGGAGCGCACGACAGCGGCCGGAGGGCCTCAAACTTATGCAGCCAGAAGAAATTAGACTCACCATAGCGATGATGATACTTGCGAGACGTAGCAGGCACAACAACAAGGTCATTCCCTGGCCAGAGTAGAAAGGTCCTCTGTGAGATTTCACGATTGACACGCTGAGACCTCGTAGATGAAGTGCTACAGAATTCCAGAGGAGTTGCCTGAAGACCCCAGACGGTCTTGACTTTCACGTGAAAGACGGGAGCTCCTCCCCCGGCTCCTGATTGGGAGCCGGGAGCCGGCAGCCGGCTCTCCCCGGCTCCTGATTGGGAGCCGGGGGGAGCCGGGAGCCGGCCCTACTACGCCTTTAAGAAATGTTGAGAGAAAGTGACGGGTCAGGGTGCATACAACTAAATTCAAGGTGCTGCACTGATTGGCTCAGTGTCCTCGTCGATGTCCCCTGTTGGAGTGCACATAAATGGAATTGTTTTTCTCTCTGCACTTGGTTTCAGATGATTAAAAAAAATAATATTAAAAAAAATTGATTAATTATTTTTGATTTCAAATTAGTAAGGGAGAATTCCTAATTGTCAGTCCATCATTGCACTTCAGGGTATTAGTTTGTCACCCCAGCACACACCCCAATTCAATTTCATAAAATTCTGATGTAGCATTTCAAAATAAAGTTCATCCAAAAATGTCACTTGTTGGATATACTGTATGTGATTTTAGATATTTTGGGGAAACAGACAGGGCTGTCCTCTCTCCCCTTCACTATTTGCAATGTTCATAGAACCTCTGGCAGCTGCAATTCGGCAAAATGATAATATCAAAGGAGTCCAAACTTCAACATCTGACCATAAAATAAGCTTATATGCCGATTCGATGGAGAAACTTACCCATATCTCTTTTAGAGAAAGTTGCAACAGTAAAAATGATGGTTTTACCGAAACTAAACTACCTTTTCTCAATGATTCCCTATCAACCCCCTGCTCAGTGGTTTAAAACCCTGAACTCAAACGTCACAATATTTCTATGGAAAAACAAACCACCCCGTATCAGTCTGAAGACGCTTCAAAAAGCGAAAGATGCTGGGGGACTAGAATTGCCAAACTTTTATTACTACTATATTGCCAACAGAATAAAGTATATTCATAAGTGGTTCAACCCTAGCCCACATTATGTATCCTGGCATGTCGTAGAACAAGCCTATTGTGGTGATATTCAGTTAGCAGACTTGCCATTTATCAGCACACCAAAACACCACAGCTGCATGAAAAGCGTTAATATAAGTCACTCTCTGACGGCTTGGATGGAATTTCTGAAAATCACAGGTTCTTCCCTTCTCCCGTGCGGTCGTATGCCCATCTGGAACAATCCTGATTTACTACAAAATAAAAAAGCACTTAACTTCACACATTGGGCAGATAAAGGTATAACTCACGTAAAACACATAAGAGAGAATAATAATTTTAGACCATTTCAAGAGCTTGTGACACAGTTTGGAATTAACAGTAGTTGTTACTTAGAATACATGCAAATTAAGTCCATAATTAAGAAAAAATTCAAACTTGAACAAACACACATGGAGGTCTCTCCGGCTGTACAGTCGGTCCTTAATTTCTCACCTCCTAAACTACTTTCCAAGATATATAAAATCCTTACAAACACAGATCGCACTATTTCTATCCCCATTGTTAAGTGGGAAAGAGACCTGTCTCTCCAGCCCCACTCTAATTTCTGGAGAACAATCTGCCTGAACACCTTTTCACTGATAAAACAACCTAATCTACAATTAATACATTTTAAAGTACTCCATAGGATCCACTACACTGGACAGCGGATGTTTCAGATGGGCATGACCGGCACTCAAACCTGCTCACACTGCACAGTTAATGTCCCAGATAATTACCTACACGCTGTATGGCATTGCCCACCAGTAAATAAATTCTGGCACATAGTATGCAATGATCTATCAGCACAGGTCGGTTACACCATCACAGCCACTCCTTCTTTTTGTCTCTTAGGAGACCTTAGTGATAGGGCCAGGGGCCCTCCTGTTGGTGGGGGGGCTGGTCCGTCCCTGTGTCTGGGAACTGGCGCTGGATCGTACGCGGTGGGGTCACATGCCTGGGGTGGGGCTGCGCAGCCGGCGGCTACCGCTCCTGTGTGCCCGGGTGGTGCCTTCTGCCCCACCTTCGCCCTCCGTCTCCCTGGTCGCTGCCGCTGCCCCAGGGCCCTCGGGCGGTGGGGGGTGGCCCCCCTTTGGCTCCTGGATCCCTGTGGTGTCCCCGGCCCCGATGTCGCTGAGGGGGCGCCCTAACCGGGAGTCCCCCCTGGTCACATAATGGGTGTATTTATTTATTTATTTATTTTATTTTATTTTATTTTTATTTTATTTTTTTATATATTTTTTATTTTTTATTTTTATTTTTTTAATTTAATTAATTAATTAATTAATTAATTAATTAATTTTTTCCTTCTGTTTTGGGGATTTGTGTCTTGGGTGGTCGCTGCCCGGCCTTCTGGCTGGGCGCCGCGGGGGACTCGATATGGGCGGCGACCGGGTCCCTGGTGGGCCTCCCCCCGGTGCGGTCTCCTCGCCCTTGCATGGGGCACCGACTGCACCCTCGTTGGCGAGGACCTGGCCCCCACGCAGCCAACGACCCACTGACATTATCACTAGGGCTTTGGATGAGGGTCTCCATCGGCCGGCCACCGCTCCATCCGAGACCCTCTCCAATTTTAATAGCATTATAGACACTTAGGGCCTGGGGGGGGTTCGTGCACTGCGGCCGCCGCCCTGCTCAGCAGCAGTGTGGTTGCCCCAGGGCCTTACCACCCTTCCATTTTAAACGCACCATAGTCCAACACACCAGCAAGTGCACATATACACACACTGACACTCCTACACACAGTGGGGTCGGCCTGCTAGTGGGGGCTGGACCCGACATCTTCCCCACCCTGGATGGGCCCTGTGCAGTCCGGTGCCCCCGAGGTGCGAGACCGGCTGGGCTTATGGGGACCTTGCCACTTGTGGCGGGGTCCCCCTTCCCCCAATCCCGGGACCGGGCCGCTGCCCGGGTGGTCCCCCTGCGCCGCTCGGGGGCGGGTGGGTGGCGACGACCTGAGACACGGGGGTCTGACAATGGTGGGCGGGGGTCCACGGATTTAATTTTATCTTTTTAATTATTTATCTTCTTCTTTTACAGGGCACAGGGGGAACCAGGGGGGACTCTCGCTCGGGGGCCCGCTTTGCCGGCGTTGGGGGCGGGGGTGCGGCTGTGGCCCCGGGGGCCGGGGGGTGGCTGTCCCCTGGCGCCGGGGGGTCCCGGGGCGGTGGGGGTGGCTGGGGGGTGTGGCGGGTGGAGGGGGCCGGTTGATGCGCCATACTGGGTCCGTGGGGGGGGGGCCTCTGGGTGCCCGGGCCTGCCTTGGGTACCGATCCTCCCGGTGGGTGAAGGGGCTGGGTCCTGTCATGGGGATGAGTCTGGTCTCGCTTGCCCTGGGGGGCCCCCGTCCGGGGGCCGGGCTCTGCTGCCTGTCCGCCCTGGGTGGTGTCCCTTCTCCTTGGGGTATCTGCCTCCCTGTCATCCTGCCCTGGCTCCTCGTGGGGCGGGTGCCCTCCGGCCCGGGGGCCTGCTGCTCCGGGCCTCTTCCTGGCCGGCTTTGCGGTGGGTATGCCGTGTCCGGGCCCCCCCCCCCGGCTCGTCACTGGCGTGGGGCGGTTGCGGCCTCGGAGACCGCACTAATTGGCAGCCTACTTCCAGTGACGTACTTAAACACACCCACTCCCACATTCAGGTACACACACCACCACATCCATACACACACACACACACACACACACACACACACGTATACACAGATGTAAACATGCACACACACACAAGTATACACACATGCAAATATACACACACACACACAAATACACACAAGCGCGGGTACACTGTTGTACACTATTGCATAGCTTATTGTCTTATTTATCCATGAGTAGATTATTATCATCGTTATTATTACTATCAACATTATTATTATTATTATTATTATTATTATTATTATTATTATTATTACTATTATTATTATTATTACTATTAACATTGCTATTATTATCATCGCTATTATTATTAACATCACTGTATGAACTCGCATGTATGTTTGTATGGGTATATATGCACTATCTGACAATTAGCTATGCATATTTACGATCTGTTTTGTTCTCTTTTAACACAATTGTATATTGTTGCCAGTTGCCTCCTCTACTCCTCTCTCTCTATCCCTCTCATCATCTCATCATACCCCCCCCCCCCCCCCCACACACACACACACACTCATTTCCCCTCTCTACTCACCCCCCTATCTATCCCCCTCAGTCCGGTCATGGCCAGAATGTCACCAAGAACATTATAATAAAACCACTGAAGAGGTAGCTCCTGAAACCACCCACGTGGCTCACACTCTCAAGATCTACCTCTGAGAATAAAATCTGTCAGCCATCATAGACATTCAGAGACACTTCTGCTTGTCATTATGGCCAGACCGGACAAGGGAAAATAAATAAATAAATAAATAAATAAATAAATAAATAAAAAGATATTTTGGGGAAATTCCTTCAGTCCATCATTCCACTTTAGGATGGTAGTAAACCACCGCAAGAGGCCCTCCATTGAGTTTCAGAAAACTCTGATTTAACATTTCAAAATGAAGCTCCTACAAATATGGTCACTCTTCGTTTATGCTGTACATGATTTCAGATCAAAATTTTGTAATAATTACTAATTGTCAGTCCATCATTCCTCAGGGTGGAATAATGCACCCACCCCAGGAAGACCCTCATTCAATTTCAGAAAATTCTGATGTAGCATTTCCTGGGGTGGTTTGCTACCATCCTGGAGTGGAATAGTGGACTGTCAATCGGAAATTGGAAATAGGAAATAAAGAATATTAAAAAGAAAAATCCACACACAAGTGGTACCAGATAATGTACAGCAAATGTACATATCAACAGTATAAACAGTATAAACAGCGATGGAGTGTATAAACAGTGGTGGAGTATAAACAATATGAACAATATGAACAGAGTAGACAGAATAACAGTGACCAGGTGGAGGGGTATGTATGTTTGTAGGCTGTACATGTGCAGATAGTGCTGGAATAGTGCTCTGATAAATATATATATATCTGATATATATATATATATATATATATATATATATATATATACATATATATATATATATATATATATATATATATATATATATATATATATATATATATATATATATATATATATATACATATATAGATATATATTTGACTATATTCATCTGAAAGAAGGAATATTACAGAACAGAAAAATCTTAATATTTGGAGTAGCTTTATTTTGACTTGATTTATTTTGAAATGTTACACCAGAATTTTCTGAAATAGAATAAAGGGCCTCCTGCAGCGCTATGGCGATAGCGGGGCCTGTCGACCTCTAATGTAACGTGATGCATGCAGTGCGGGATGGTAGAAGGCTGCCCTCTTGTGGGTACGATCATCAACAACCGCCAAGTTTCAAATTAGACCACAAGGACGCTCAAGATAGAAGTGACGAATACAGATCGCAAGAAAATATTGTGTGCTGTAAAATTACGTTGTAACTGTGATTCTCATGTGGTGCATGCAAAATGCGGCTTATCAAACAAATACAGAACGAGTACAGAACCACTGGTGTCCTGAAATCTTGAATAGAGCAAGACATTACTCGCCAATCGCCATAACTGATTTTTCATCCTTACTTTTGAAACTTCACTCTCATGCTCCTGACCTCACGGTTTGGAGTGGGCTAATGGACATGATTAATGGCAGTGATTGCGCCAGAGGACTTTTGGTGCTCATACAATGCAAAACTACGACATCTAGTGGTGACATGATAGGGATTTCTTTCAGCAACACACACACACACACACACACACACACACACACACACACACACACACACACACACACACACACACACACACACACACAGTGATACGAGAAAAAAAAATCCCCTGAAACATTTCCTGAACTGGAGGGGGGGAGCTATAAAATGGTGACTGATTTTCACCTTAGCAAAACGTGACCATCCGCAGACGTGAACGCACGGTCGCCCTTTGAGACCCAGGTGGCTTCTTGACGCTCCGCCCAGCTGGGAGCCGGAGGACGACGTCGGAATGACAAACTGCTCCGGGAAAGCAGCCCCTTTGCGGTTAGTTTACAGGACCGACAACACGTGTTGCCGCTGTTGTGTTGTTGTTGTTTTTAATTTTACTGCGTGAGGCTTTCCAGCCGGTACCCACACACGACTTCCGTGCTCGCCCGGATTCGCCTCGTGGGGTTGACGCATCCCGACCTCGGCATTCGCTCGCTCGGCTCTCCGGGGATGTTCTCCGATGACACCAAGTAACGGCTCGCTCACACAGCTGCCTCGGGCGGCTTCGGGCGGCTTCGGGCTGCTTCTTTTTCCTTCCCAGGGGACACGACTGGAAATACTTTCATGGAAAATGTGACTTTTGCTTCGCACAGCTTCGCGAGCAACCAATACGTTGAGCTGAGTTGGCTCGTGCCCACGCGTGATACTTCGGCCTCTCGTTCAACTTTGGCCAGGAAAGACGAAGAAGACGAAGAAGAAATCAAAGGATATTAGCCATTAGCTTATACTTTACGATTGTCTCGAACGTACGGAAAGTGTTTTTGAACAGAAAGTTAAGCTGGACTTCCTCCGCGTTACTTTGCACCGTGTGCCTGTTTACGAGGTGGACCGCCCGCTGAAGCCTGTCGTCTGCAAGGCTGTAAAAAAAATAATGATTTTAAAGGCATAATTCTGGTGAGTACTAACATGAAAAGTGCCGTTTTGACTGGAGTGGGGTGATGCAAATCACTACACCGGTGACAACAAGAAGAGAGAGTATCGGATATGTAGCAGTTTGCAACTTTTAGTTTTGTTTTCAGTCATTCAGCATACAGCAGTAGCATCGTGTGTCTGGATATCAAACCAAACTTTTCTTCCGACGAGGTATTCATTTACATCTCTCTCCGCGGTGCCCTGTGATGCGGAAGGAGCCATGTTTTATAACACCACAGCATCACCCAGCTCACCCCGCTGCGATCATAACATGACCCGGAAAGAAAAAATCAGTGTACCATGACCAAGCTTTTATGTAATGAGCATATAAAAAGTATCCTATTACACAACAAACTGTTTACAAAAGTTGCATACACGTGTAGAGATTGGCTAAAGATAAATGCCCCTGGCGTTGTCAGTGATGCTGAGGTGTTTTCACCACGCGCCTGGCTTATGCTCAATGCAGTGAGGCATCAATCACGATGGAGCAATGTTGGTGTCAGCCAATGTCCACAGCTGTGGGTGCTCTGACCATGTTTTGCGTGGTCTTCTGTGACCTTCTGCACATCAGGTTGGCCTGGAAGTTCGCGGCAAGATGCAGAACATCAAGTTTGTAATGTGCAGTTTTCACAGTGATAATGATAAGTGAGTCGTAGCCTGTGATGTACATGACTTGATGTTCGAGCACAAGGATGAGGCGTAATCAGTTTCTGCAGTGATGTCAGAGTTTCATCACAGGCTATCTATAGTCACGCCACCTCGACAATGATAGCTATGTCTCGTTAGAGACGTCTTAAGAATCACTCGCAGTGTGTAGCTGGGGTTTGGCTTCACTATGACTCCGTACTATTTGTGGTTACACACTTCCATTGTGTTCCGGTCATCACGTCGGGTTACGTTTATACCGTGTTTTCCCGCAGACACCTGTTAAAGTGGCTGCTTCCTGTTGCGCCACCCTGGCTGAAGTGTGTGTATACAGACTGTCTGACCCCCCCTCCTCCAACAACAGCTGAGGGTCTCCACTATGTCCCTGTCTGCTGTTCCAACGGCTTCCTCCCAGATGATGGCAGGGTTTTCCCCAGAACTCCTCTCTGCTGTCGCTCTGTCTGCGCTAACGGGTGCCTCAGCTGTCAGTCTCGCTTCTCATTGTTGGGTGGCTTCGCGCGTGACGACACAAATGACACACATTAGTCTAGAGCTCGGTAATTATCTCAAGATGTTGTGATGCCTCCGCAGGGTAACCTCCAGGCCGCATGATAAGACGCCTGCCTGCTTGCCTGGCTGCCTGGCCTGGCTGATGCTGTAACAACAGAAGGGTTGAGTCATTTGTGTGACAATGCTAGAAATCACAGTGTGAAAGAGTGTGTGTGTGTACACAAAGCAGCTCTTCAGACCGTGAGACGAGATGTCTCATTTCATCCTTTCCGCTTTAAGCGCATTTACAGCCGACTGTCATTCAGTCCGGTCCTTTGCGGTCCTATAATTGGCGTGTGGAGTTTTTGTCTGACATTGTCTACATTTTCCTTATGGGGGTTAAAATTGTAGAAGTTTTAAACTTTCCCATGCCCCTGAGTGGTCATGCACTGCAGTTAGCTCCTTTTTGTCTATTGGCGTGTGTGTGTGTGCGTGTGTGTGTGTCCAGGGTGTTTTCCATTTGACTTTGACTCCGACGCTGATCCTCCTTGCACCCGCCACTCTCTCCATGCCGTCTATCATTAGAGCTATACTTAGCCACGCTTATCAGTTCTGTCATCCCGCGGTAAGACCACAGATGTTTAAGGGCCTGGAATAGCTCGGCGCGCAGACACAGGATATCAGACGGTGCGACTCGCACCGGCCACGTGGGACAGCGGCGTCCTTGAGAGATCACAAGTTCAAGTCATATGGAAGAATGGCTCAGCGTATAGGAGTTGTCGGGAGATGTTTCCTCGTTGTTCCCTTACCGTGTGTGTCTTCAGCTGGCTCATTCATCCTGTAAGACCGTTAAAGTAACACTAGGGGATTTACCTCATCCATCCTTTTATTCCCGTGCCTGCTAACTGAGTCCTTGCAAGACCACAGCAAATGTTACAGTGGATGCCGTCCTTTGGTCGTCTTTAAAAACATTAAGACCATATTTGAATACAGTGCTTGCATGCTGGATTCAAATGCATTATACAAAATCACTCTGTTGTTTCAGATCTGTACGAGCACTGCCAGGGCTTTTTTTGGCTCTTCTCATTTAAAAGCTCCTGATGTGTATGGAAAGGTTAGTCTAATTTATTGGGCGCTGTGAGGCAGGGTCCCAACCGCGAGCTCAAGTTGACCTAATTGCACTTGAAATAAATTTACAGAGTGACGTGAGAAAGTGCTCTCCGCTAAGGTCTAAGAGAGCGTCTTTGCCAGTTTCTGTCGGTAAATCTTCCGGATCAGGATGTGGTCGAGACTGGAGAGTGTGGTGTGTATTCAGGGAGTCTGATAGACGGAATGCAAAGGAAGGAAGGAAGGAAGGAGGCACAGGAAAAGATGGAAGCAGGGCAGAAAGGAAGTGGCAGTGCAGGAACTGGTTAGGAACTCTGTCCGTGAAAAGACATCGAGACCGGTTAATGTGTGTTATTTGACACCGGGACTCAGAAGTGGAGAATGATGTCATCAGCCACAGGCCTCTGTTGGGACTGAACCATGTGACAACGATAATGCAGATAATGCAGAGACGGCATGGGTTACAGCATATCAGCAGAGTGAGGAGATAAGCTGGATAAACAGCCTCAAGTAAACTGGAATTTCACAGGTAGGAGAGAGAGAGAGAGAGAGAGAGAGAGAGAGAGA
>NW_027466107.1:0-2500 GCF_046127955.1 Nelusetta ayraudi
ATCAACTCAGATTCTCAGGGGTCAGAATTGGGACCGAGCTCAGCTCTTCGGATTGTCGCCAGGTTTTAGTTTTTACAGTTTCCGTGCGTCTCCAAGGTCCTTCGACGGCTGCGGCGGCTCTCGGCGTATCAAAACAAACAAACAAACAAACAAACAAACAAACAAACCAAATTGGAAGAGAAGAAAAATGAAAGCAAAAAGGAACGAAACGCACATCAAATCCTACAAGAAGTGAGATAAAGCTACAAAATCATAGAGAACAGAGTCAGTCCTCCCAAAGTAAAGGCATGTGACACTGTACACAGGCACTTGAACTGCATTGCGCTCTTTGAGCGCAACAACATGACAGTTAATAATAATCACAACGAGGACAATAAGTGCTGGGAAACTACAGGAAACACTCAGCAGGGGGTTAAAAATGACAACTTGCTTTCTTGCATATTTGTGTAGATATCAGGGTTGTACATTCTTATATTGTGTGTGTGTGTGTGTGTGTGTGTGTGTGTGTGTGTGTGCGCACGCGAAGTGGCTGAGGGCAGACAGGAAGTGGCTGAGGGCAGACAGGAAGTGGCTTCTGTGGGTGGACACAGCTGGACGGAGGACTAAGCTGCGAGTCGGCTTTGGAAGCGTCGCTTTGAATCGGCACCGTAGCGCCGCTGCGATGATTCATACAGCGAGGAGCGTGTGTGTGTGTGTGTGTGTGTGTGTGTGTGTGTGTGTGTGTGTGTGTGTGTGTGTGTGGTCACATGTCCACACTGCGCACGCCCACGCCTGCTCTGCCAGTGCCGATAAATCAGCGGCAGAAGCAGCATTTTTGTGTGTGTGTGTGTGTGTGTGTGTGTGTGTGTGTGTGTGTGTGTGTGTGTGTGTGTGTGTGTTTCTCTTTTTTTTTTCTTTCTTCTCACAATTCCGTCTCCTTTCACGACTCGGCACTGCGGGAGTGAATCACAGGCGCGGAGAGCAGAAGGTTTAATTGTCTCGAGATGGTCGCTGAACATGTGACAGGATGCGGTGACTCACACTGGCGCTGCGTGCGTGCGTGCGTGCGTGCGTGCGTGCGTGCGTGCGTGCGTGCGTGCGTGCGCGTGTGTGTGTGTGCGTGTGTGTGTGTGTGTGTGTGTGTGTGAGACTTCCTATCTCCTCCTGAATTCAGCAGCGATTCTGCCCACAGCCAAAGTGTTTATTTGAAGTTTTCCACGCAGGAGTTGGCAGCGATTTCCCTCTTCTGCTTCTTCCACAGTCGGAGGGGGGGGGGGCAACCGCGCACGATGCTAGCTAGCTGGCTAGTTAGCCGGCTAGTTAGCGCCGTGACATCCAAGGAGGAGGAAGTGACCGTTCTCCCACTTGTTGTCGTCAGGCTGGACGCTGCTCAATGCTAACGCTAACGTAGCCGCTGAGACAGAGGGCCTGGAGTTGCCAAACGTCCGCTAAGAAACAGAACTGTCACAGTGCAGTGATGGTCCCGTTGTGAACGGACCGGGTCGGCGCACTTCTGAGTTGTCTTCAACCTAAATTTATTTTCAATGCAAACTCGCGTCCGTTTCCATAGAGCTTGCGTTCTAAGCTAACCCAGCTCTATCTCTCCACCTCTCTATCTCTCCACCTCTCCACCTCCTCTGTAACAGCCGTCCATCCTGCACTTTAGTGATCGCTGTGTGAGAATATGTTGAGTTTAAAGATGTCAGTAGAATTCAAGCACTCAGCTTATTTCTAATGTCTGTTGGGCACAAAGCCGTTGAAACTGTGTGAACCGCAGACTACTGGGAGCCGCTGGCCTGTGAAGGTCGTGACCCGAGCACTGCGCAAGGAGCCTTGGCTGGGAGGAAAAGCACAGCGTGATAAAATTCACTATATTCCTTTTATTTTATTTTATTTTATTTTATTTTAGGTTTATTTCCATTTGCAGAGTGGAAGTTGAGCTCCTCCCCCTCCCCGACCTTCTCCGTTTGCTTCCACAGGAGCTCCGAGAGCCCCCGCTAAACATCGGAACTCACTAGCTGCTAATGCTAAGCTAAGCTAGGCTGCTGGGGTTAAGCTCTACATCTCCTCAGCCGTTTCTGAGTCACAGCCCCCCCCCGCCCCCCACCCCACCCCGTGTCTCCTGAAAGGCGAGCGGGCTCCGCCCCTCACCGCTTCCTCGCCACGCTAAGTGCTTTCAAGTCGCCGCTGACATTTAGCGGCAACCAGCTGATCCCGTAATGTCGGTTGGGGGGGTGGAGGGGGGGTGGGGAGGGGGTTAAACGCTGTGAGAAAAAGGTTGCGAGCGGCGTGGACCCCCCGGGGGCCGCCCACCTCAGCGGCTGATTGAGTCTCGGAAAAGAGGCATGGAATGATGGTGTGGCAGGCGGGGGGGGGGGGGGGGGGGGGGGTGCGATGATCTGATGGAGATGGATGCTGTTCAAAGAAAGAAAGAAAAGAGGAGGGGTGGGGGTGTGGGACGAGGGGGGCGGGGGGGGTGTCTCAGCTGATTGGTCCGAGGAAGTGGCGGCGGGCGATCAGC
>NW_027466107.1:7500-10000 GCF_046127955.1 Nelusetta ayraudi
GAGGAGGGGGAGGGGTGGGGGGTGTGGGGGTGGCTGTCACCCACCGCCTCACGACATGGCCTGGCTGCCATTCATACATTCACCCCCCCCCCTCCCCCCACCCTCAGCCACTTGTGTGTGATCTCTGCTCATGGCACGACATGACGGCCATGTGGAGGTTTTAATAACTGTCGTCGCTTTGAGCTGCAAGGAGGGGGCCGGGGGGGGGCAGCTCTGCTCCGAGCTACTGCTGGTCGCCTCTGGTTTTCATCACGGCGGCCCACACCGCTCCTCCGTCCTTCTGTCCTTCCTGTAAGTCACCCTTTTCCCGCCGCTTGCTGTCAGGACCGTGGTCGCGCTGGCACAGAAACTCCACAGACTGAGATTCTGTTGGTCCAAACTCAGGGGTGGTGGGCTGGGTGGGGGGGAGTGGGGGGGCTGGGTGGGGTGCCGTGCGGGGGGGGGGGGGTCGTTCAGCAGCTGAAGTCGAACCGCCACTTCTGCCGGCCACCTTGAAAGTTTAAACTTCAATTTTCATGGTTTGACGGAGGGGGCGGAGCTTCAGGGAAACCATCCTTCTCGATATGAATAAAATCTGTTTTGTGCTGCTCGCAGCTTTAAAAGTAAAAAAAAAACAAATAAAATAAATAAATATAATCCCCCCCCCCCCCCTCAACCACAGCAAACTTCTAGAAGCCGCCCGCTGGTCTCGGTTCTGGTCAGCAGGAGCATAAAGAAACCAAATTCGATTTGCCCTCAAAGTCTCAAGTCCCCCCCCCCCCACACACACACACACACACCCCCACGCCAAAAATGCTAACGTCCCATTTTAGGCCATGCGACCGATCAGGTGACGGATCAGGTGACCAATCAGGTGACGGTCGAGAGGAAGCCAAAGAAATGACAGGAACCAGCAAAGTCACGTTTCTCTCTGCGACCCCCCCCCCCCCCTCTTCTCCCTGCTCACGCAGCACATCGTCCAGTTTCTCCACATCGATCCATCGCATCATTCAAGCCGGACGTCACGTCGGACGCTGGACTTTAAGCGACTAAATAACAAAAAAAAAAGAAACCTGCTCCATGTGTGTCTCCTCCATGACGAGGGGGGATTTTCCCGCATCGGGCCCGGAGGATCGTTTCATCTTCCGGTTGTAGAAAATCGTCCCGCCGGGGGAAAGAAAAAATAAATAAATAAAGAAGCGTCACACGTGTCGGAGAGGACGGAAATCTGTCCGAGGTCTATTTGAAGCTGCGTCCGTATTGATCGGGACTCTATTTTCTGCGGGAGGGGAGGCAGCAGCGGGCGTCTGCATTACACGCTCGCTCCGTGCGTGCGTGACCTTTTCCCGGGACGCGAGGTCAGGTTTCCCCCGCTGCTCCGCTCGTACATCATCCCGGCTAATGCACAGCGTGCTAATGGTGTTAGCCGCGCAACGCGAGCCGGCTCGATGGGGCGAAAGAGCGAAAGCGGGGAAGGCGCAAGAGGCCGTCCGCCTTCTCTCGGCCTCCCACCCGGCCGAGCAGGAAGCAGCGTTATCGCTCAGGGGGGCGGAGTCAACATCCACTGGAATATGCCGGGGGGAAGGGGGGGGGGGGGTTTGACTCAATTTGGCGAATTGAGATTTGATTGATCGGACGTTTTAAACCAAAACTTGGTGGGCATTTATTACAAAAGGTGTAACTGGAAATACTTCCACATTTGCCGGTCACATGACACACTTATCGTGGGGGGGGGGGGGGGGGGGGGTGCAGCATCTCCAGAGGACCCCAGGAGGACTTGCAGTGGCTCGCTCGACGATTCCCTGCTTCGTCCTCTCAGCTCTCAGCTTTTGTCCTCCTTTTGTCTTCTGGCCACGTAGGAAGCGACCGTCCGGAGCTGCGGGGGCCGCGGACCTCCCAGCCGGAGCTCAGCGGAGGGTCTCGCAGACGGCCGGACGGTGAGCTTAAACAATCCAGTTTTGGCTCCGGTGGCTTTCAAAGAAAACACATGGTGAAGCTTTACGAGCAGCTTGTGTGTGTGGGCGTGTCCGTGCGGCGTGTGTATTAGCGGGGGGGGGGGTGTAAAGGAGCAAAAAAAAAATTTTTTTTTCTGCGAGCCGTCGGAGTCTTTGTGCAGCCGTTGACCTCCGGAGGGGTGGGGTGGGGGGGGGGGGGGGGGGGGGGTCGAGTGTGGAGGTTGATGTCTTGACTTCTGCCAGTTCAGGGCGCGGATGAGCAACTGTCAGGGCGCGGCTGCACGCACAATGACGCCTTTCTGTCAGCCTCCCTTCCGACTCGGCCTCGCTCTCAATCTCCCCTCTGTGCCCCCCCCCACCACCACCACCACCAGCCCCCCGTCCCCCTACCCCTCCCCCGCACACACATCCATCAAAAAGCGCACGTAGCCGCGGACGACTCAAAGCGAGCGCTCTGTCTTGTGTCGAAGCGTGGAGTGTGTGTGTGTGTGTGTGTGTGTGTGTGTGTGGGTGGGGGGGGGTTAGTGGTGGTGGACAGAGAGGCAGAGTGTTGTGGGGGTGGGGGG